>NC_051277.1:4379984-4708318 GCF_015220745.1 Sebastes umbrosus | reverse complement strand
ATATCAATCAACATGGTTCAAAATACAATCGGTTCTATCAAAAAGGTCTGAGCACCATGATAGCGTCAAGATTATTTAGATTTTACAGTTTGATTATTGCGTTTTAGGGTTGGTTGTCATGTCTTATAAATTGAATAGATTTAATAGCAAATGGCATTACGTAAGAATTATACTGTTATAATAAAACAGGTCAGGTGTACTATCAGAAAAACTACTACAAACAAGGGCTGATCCAAATGCGTCGAAGCTTAGACCATTGTCATTTTATTCGACCTCCAAATTACTATTCGATGCTTCGTTTTTAATTTTCTTTTATATGTAAGTATGTAATAATAATGTTTAAATCCCCCAAATAACCTAAGAAATAAGGAATAATGCCACAAAATGTATTCATTATTTATATTCAACATTTATTATTATTAGTTATTCTCAGATGGATATCGCTGTTTGTTGTGTGTAGAGGTGCGTGTGTGTACAGTAGTGCAGCAGCACAGTCCCAAGATGTAGACAGACAGACAGACAGAAGAACATGTCAGCCTGCCAAGCTGCTCCGCGAAGCTTCGAACACCTTTGAATATTTCTCACCGGAGCTACCAGAAAAAACAAACTAATATTTAGCATTTTTAGGGGAAAAGTCACGTTTTTTGTGTGTTGTACAGAGTACCCATCAAACACAGGACCTGCAACACATGTTGCATGTTATAGTCACAAAAATGTTCAGTATTTCCAGCTGAAATAAGTTTGTTGCTGCATTTATCAGTGACTCTTCATTGACCTCTTCTTCAGAGGTCAGAAAGTCATCTACAGGGCAGTTGTAATGATTTGGTTCAGTGTTACATAAGCCGGATTTTAAACCGGGTCTTGGCAGCTTCATTATTTGTTTTAGTGAAAGGGATGTTGTGGGTGTGTTAAACGATCAGTGTTTGTGGTTGTAGCAGGCTGTGGCGTGGGACGACTAGCGTGAGGGAGAAAGCAATCACCCTACCAGCAGTCAGCTCACTATCCATTATCTAGAATTCCTCCACTTAGTCCTCGACTGTAATGAGACTCACATGGCCTCTGTCCTCGGCTAACTGTGTTAAAACCACACACACTCGACTGAAGAGTCATGGAGACCAGGTGCTGTCAGAGTTTTAGATGGTGCTGTTCAGGCAGGTTTATGCAAACCTATGAAAGTGACATCTGTTTACATTCCTGGTATCAGTATTGGCACGTGACCTTGTTATCACAAGGTGAACACAATAACATTACAGTTCAACAACTCTACAGTAAATACCAGTGTGAATCCGACAATGTTTGATTCTAGTGGAAACTGTCCAATGTCTTTTTTGTTCATCTTTGGAGCTGTATCTTAGTTAGGGCTGCAAGCAACGATTACTTTCGTTGTCGATTATCTTCTCGATTAATAAATTAGTTGTTTGTACTATAAAATGTCCGAAAATGGTGAAAAATGACGTCCTCTAATGTCTTGTTTTGTCCACAACTCAAAGATATTCAGTTTACTGTCATAGAGGAGTAAAGAGACCAGAAAATATTCACATTTAAAATAAAATTTACTCAAACTGATTAATCATCATCTACTGTTTTGTAAGGTGTTTCCTTTATTTCGTCCACACCCATGAGGAGGTCCGTTGTTGTTTGCTATGTAGCTTTCGACGTCAGAGGGGCCCTCGCAGACTCCGGAGAACTGCGAGTTCCTCTGACACGGCAGGGCTGAATCATTTTCCTCTCAGAGAGTTACAGTAATCCGACTTATTGTGAAGTGGAGAGGAAGTGTGGGCAGTGCCCAGCGAGCTGCTCTGACCCTGTTAGTCAGCCATTGTTAGAGAGTGAAATATGACCTCGCCCACATTACCCCACATCAAAGATTTGAGCTGCTTATATTGATCATTTAATGACTCAAAGCTTAGCTCCTCTGAATGTGCGCCAGGTTGCTACACTGGACTTCTTTTCTGAAGCAGAGCGCTTGTTAGTTAATTGTTTGCTTATTCAACTAAAGCAACTTGACTGCAAATTAGACTGAAAGAGCCTTCTGCATGTGTGCATGTGCATTTCAGATTTTTGTTAAATTCACAGTTTAATCATTTCATGATTATAATCTAATCCTAATTGTACATTTACCCATATTGCATCATAAATGTTCAGCGCATGAAACGCAATTTTAATTGCAAGAAAATGGCTGTTATGTGAATAAAAGAGAAATTGCTGCAGCCCGTCTGTATATGCTTTGTGTTTTAGATGATTTTATTGATGATCTTAAATTATATTAAAACATAAAAGAGCTGATATTAAGTGTGGCTCTGTGCTGTTCTCATCCAGATTGGGTGTTTTGGCCACCCCTGATGCTGTTGTGTCTCGTCCAGTGGCTCAGCTGTCGATACCCGTCAATGGTAATTTTGAAATTGTGCGAGGTATGTGACCTTTTTTTTGTTCTCAATATCAAACTCACAGTATTTATTGATTTGGGTGTGCTAAGTATAATCAAATCGGCAACTGCTACAAACTATTCTTAATTTTTATGTATCAAAGATGTTGTGTGATTGCTGTCTAATAGACGCAGCATGTTTGTAAAGTTGACCCTCACCTCACATTCTTTAACCACAGTAGTAGGTCACGTTACCGTGGTGTAAAAGTGAAAGTCCAGGGAGCATTTCCTTTTGCACCTGGAAGACAAAATTTAAAAATCAACCGACGACAACTTGAGCCTGTTTGAAATAATTTATGGTACCTCTGGTTTACGCCCACAGCAGACCTTTGAACTGCATGCGTTTAAGCTCTCTTTCCTCTTTCATTCCAGAGGCTGAAGAGGCTCTTCTTATTAACTTCTCAGTAGCTTGTAAGTATGGTTTTTTTTACCTCTCTTCAGATTAAACTACTTCCTCTTTTTGCTTTGTTTTCAATCAGTTTATGCAGAAAATATGTTGTTTTGGTCCTTCAAGCAAGCCTGTATTCTGGGAACAAAAGAGAGCTAAAAGATGGCATTTATTGCAACACAGCCCCATTTTTAGAGCATGCCTTCAGCCAAACGTCCTTTATTTAGTAGCAGACGCTGGTCATGGGTTACCACGGCTCTCTGAAAGAATGCTGAGTTGGTTCACTGTTAAATCACTTTGCTTTGTTTTCCAGACAGTCTGCATTTCTAATGTGTTTGCAAAGTGTAAAGGTGTCCAACATGTGTGTAAGTGTGTGTTTTCTGTTCCCCTCTCAAGCCTGCATTAGGATACGAATCAAAGGAGAAAAAGCTCCAGAGCTGCTGTTGGACCTCGAGGATGACGATCGGACTCAGACTTTCCTCACCCAGGTGAAGAGCGCTCAGCATCAAGGTAAGACGTCACCGTCTGGAGCAGTTGGAAGATGAATTATTTAATCACTCATCTAACATTTATTCACCGAGGGTAGATTACACCACTCACTGATTTCCTGTGTATTCTCGCCACCCACACTCTGGTGGAGAGAGTCACTTGGCTGCCATTGTTGAAATCAGATCGACCTTTTAAATGTGCCTGAAGCTTACGTCATACATCATTATGCTTTCATTCTTAAGTTTATGTAAGAAAACCATGTTACTCATACTCGTGAATGAGGAAACTTTGTAACTTTTTCAGATATCACTAAATATCATCTGTTGTTAAGGTGTACAGATACACACATGGTGTGTATTACACTATAATACTCTATAAAGGCTCCTGTATTATCTTTATTTATATAGTCAGTAGAGTTTTTAATGTCGGTTTTAGTGTTAATTTTGGCAGCTATTTTAGATTTTGTCTTAGTCTCAGTGTTAAGATTAAAAATGCTTATTAGTCACATTTTAGTAATTTATATCTTTCATAGTTTAGTCTAGTTTTAGTCGGTGACAACTAAAAACGTTTTAGTTGCCGAAAAGTCATTTAATTTTACTCAAAATGTTTTCTCTCTTAATTTAGTCTTGTGTCAAATGTCCTTTTTTTAGTCATCAGATTATATTGAACATTTCAGTCAATCTAGTCTAGCCAAACCAATAATTTCAGTCAAACAAGATTTTATCTCATCATTATTTGATGAAAAACGCCTGTTGAATGATTAATAATGCAGCTTTACAGTTAGTTCGAGTACTCTTGACTGTGCTCATCAGTGATGCAAGGTTCAGTCGCACCCACTGGCCTGTTGTGAGAGCCAAGCAGCCCTCCCAGCATGCAAAAAATGCGTTAATCAACCACCCGAGCCCGTAAACCACCAACTTTATGCATTAATGGTTCAATTGTCTGGACTGAGGTGTGAGACACAAAGAGAGAGGGAGAGAGAAGGTGGAAGGTGATGAAACTTTGTTTTTTTTAATTACATTTTAGTCTTGTCTTTTTTCGTCAACGATATTGCACGTTTGATATCATTGTTATTAGTGTTTAATGACATTGGTGCCGTCTCGTCTTAGTCATGGAACAAAAGGTCCTTGAAGAACATATTTTGTTATAGTTTTCATTAATGAAATTAATATTGGTGGGTTTTACCTGATTGCAATTCTGATGTAAATGTAAAATGTGGCTATTAAAACCATGTTTTAGTTGCCACCTCACTAGCCAACACGCTGGAGAAATAATGAATCACGATTATGGTCGGGCAGAGAGCTGTTATTATTTCTATACTTAGAACAAGTTCATCTAGTTTCACTGTTACTATCATTTATGATAATTGTAACATACCATAGTAATCAGTATAACTACAGTGGAACTATGTCCTCTTCAGTTCACTTGTCAGCTGGTATGCTCTACTTGACAACATTGTTCTTCTGGGTGTTGGCTTATTTTTATCTGTGTTCATATTTACATTCGGTGAGGTCATCTGAAACAGGATGTGTTTACTTAAGTAAAGACAAAGATTTGAATACAACATATTAGCTTCTATCTTGAGCAAGCTGCATGTAGCACCTTTTATTGTTTATGTTTAACACAGCTTATAACAATCCCTGGACAGTTGCTCCTTCTGCTTGAGTAAGGTTGTGTTGAGTTTTGGATCATTGTGTGCTTCCTTCTGACAATGCTGTTTAATTTTCTCAGTTGAATCCAAACTCACGAAACCCAAAGCGATGGAGCCCTTCACACCAACAGCCATGAGAGGTCCAGTCCCCATCCCACCGCAAAGAGCAAACAAGACCGTTAACTCTCTGAGCTCCGGAGGTAACCAACCCAAATCTACCAGTGCACTGCCTCCCAACCTCAACAATAGCAGGTCTACAAATCAGACTAACACAGGTAATATAAGAATACCAGGGCTGTCGATCGATTGAAAGATTTAATCACAGTTCACACATTTTTTTTATCTGTTCAAAATGTACCTTAAAGGGAGATTTGTCAAGTATTTAATACTTTCATCAACATGGGAGTGGGCAAATATGCTGCTTTAAAACAAAAATTGCGGCGTTAAAACAAATTTGCCTTAATGTGTTATTATCGCGTTAACTTTGACAGCCCTAATGAATACACTGTGTTTACGAAAGACGCATAAATGGTAGCTACTTTGAAAACAAATCCCGAAACGTACTGTATGGGTTTATCATTTTAAGTCTTTGTCTTCCAAATTAGTTTCTCTTGCTGTTAGATTGAATCCTCTGTTTTTGAACTCAACGTTTCTGAAGATCCAGTTCAGTCACTGGCCTCAGACTTTGGCTTTGAGGACAACTTCAACCACGCTCTCAAAGTGGAGGAAAAGAAGAACCACCAGAATCGCATAGTCGCTGTTAGGGAACCTCCTCCGGTTCCCCCTCTACCTCCTCGCAAAGCCTCCTACACTCCCTCCAATCCTCTGCCTCCTACACCAGTCCCTAAAGAGAGAGCAGTCTCCCTACAGTCCAAAGA
Organism: Sebastes umbrosus; assembly: GCF_015220745.1. NCBI lineage: Eukaryota > Metazoa > Chordata > Actinopteri > Perciformes > Sebastidae > Sebastes > Sebastes umbrosus. The sequence goes on along the minus strand of NC_051277.1, from coordinate 4,702,487 downwards.
CAACTCCAAATCAGAGTAAGTTGACCTTTCACGTTAGTTAACAATTAAAAACTGTATATATATAACTTATATCTGGCAGTCCAGGAGACTCATTAACTCAAAGTGGAATCTGTCTCAAATATTGCCGGTGCTAAATAAGACTTGTGTTTTCCATTCCAGTAGTTTTAGGTCAGGGTTCGACCGCATGGACAGGCCAACGTCATGGAGCGAAAGCCCCACCACCAACAGCATGAGACAGGCTATGTTCTCCAGCCAAGCCGGGCAAAGAGAATACCTCATCAAACACCGCCTGGGGAAGAAGGAGAATGAGTACGTGGACATCCAGACCTTCAGGTGAGAGGAGCTTCTTCTTTCTGTTTGTTGTATTTTTGATGTCTTGATATAGAAACCCTACACTGTGCATAAATACTGCTTGTTATGCCTCTGCGCCGGCGACAGCTGTGGCTGGAGGCATTATGTTTTCGGGGTTGTGCGTACGTCCATTCTCTTGAACGCGATATCTCAGGAACTCCTTGACCTCACATCGGTCCCGCTCTTGTGATATCTCGGGAACACCTTGAGCAAATTTTTCAAATTTGGCACAAACATCCAGTTGGACTCAAAGATGAACTGATTAGATTTTGGTGGTCAAAGGTCACTATAACCTCACAAAACATGTTTTTGGCCGTAACTCGAAATGAAGAAGTGGTGACATTTTTGGACAGACATGGATGTAAACTGTAACTTGGCTGGTTGTAGAGGCGTGCAACCGCAAAGCGGTAATTCTAGTTGTGTCTTTTTAGGTTTTTCACAGGTACGTGGAACGTGAACGGCCAGCCTCCAGACAGCACCCTTGAGCCGTGGCTATGCTGTGACGCAGACGCTCCTGATATTTATGCTCTGGGGTCAGTAAAAATTTATCTTACAGAACCTTTTCTCACCATAAAGTCAAACATATCGTCCTCTGGTCTTGCTTCAATAACATCTATGGTGACTTGGTTCATGGCTCTAGTTTTCAAGAATTGGACCTGAGCACTGAAGCTTTCTTCTACATGGACTCGTCCAAGGAGCAGCTGTGGGTGGAAGCTATAGAGAGGAGCTTGCACCCAAAAGCCAAGTACAAGAGGGTGAGTAGAGAGAAGATTTCTCGATCCACAGCTCCTCCTGTTTACATTTGAAAGTGTTGAAAGACACCGATATATAAAAATAATAATATTGCCCCTGACCATTGGTGTGTGTGAATGTAATGCAAATGAGATAAAGGCATTAAATGCAGCCATTTACAGCGAATGAATACTGTCTAGAACAATATGATCCTGCCTGTTGATGAATTCATTGGTAAATGTGCTAACTTGCTTGTCTACAGATTCGAATCATACGACTAGTTGGGATGATGCTCGTGGTGTTTGTCAAAAAGATTCACAAGAATCAGATAAAAGAAGTGGCTGCAGAGCATGTGGGGACGGGCATCATGGGAAAAATGGTTTGTTAACACACAATTGCCTCAAATTTACACATAGTGATGGACAACCATGGAATAAATGTGCCAAGATTTTTTTTCTCTTTCAAGTGCAGCCCGAGAGAGAGAGAGAGAGAGAGAGAGAGAGAGAGAGAGAGAGAGAGAGAGAGATCCTACTGCTAACTATAAAATATTACTTAATGTAATGTGTTTTTTTTCTGATTACAGTATTTACAGTATTCTGCACTTGGCCTCTGCTTGATTTATTTTATATTAGATATGTTATATAGACCTTATTCCCACATGTATTTGCCAAAAAGAAAATAAGTGGCTTTTTAAAGGAATACTTCACCCACAAAATGACCATCTTTATATCACTTCCTCGCCGTGCGTTACCTTGAATTCTTGAAGAAAACTTTGTCTTTCTCACATGCCTCCACGGTGAACAGAGTAAATCCTTAACTAATTGAAGTAAATATCAAAACATCCAGTTACAAACTCTCACAATTTGTGCAGTATAATCCAAGTCTCATATATCCAGTCGTATGCTCAGTACTACTCGCACTACTCGTCCGGACTCGTACAGACTCGCAGCACGCCTGCACAAGCATGAGACGGTAGTGGCGGAAGTGTTTTAAATAGTACGATTTTGTCAAAAATGCATGTTTGGAAAGTAGTGAGCATACAACAGGATAAATGAGACCTGGATTATACTGCATGAGTTGTGTGAGAGTTTGTAAACAGATGTTTTGATATAGTTTTGTTGTCAAGCGCGGCCCCCATTTACTTCAATTCCTTCAGAATTTACTCCATTTTTGGATTCTCCGTTCACTGTGGAAGCACGCGAGAAAAAGCAAAAAGGTTTTCTTCAAGAAGTCACGGTAACATGCGGTGAGTCATTTATATCCAAATGGTCATTTTGTGGGCGAAGTATTCCTTTAAATGTCTGATCTTTTAATGTGTTTTGTTTTTTTGTTGTTGCAGGGGAACAAAGGAGGTGTGGCAGTGAGGTTTGTTTTCCACAACACTAGCTTCTGTATTGTGAACTCCCATCTAGCAGCACACGTGGAAGACTTTGAGCGCCGCAACCAGGACTATAAAGACATCTGTGCCCGCATGACCTTCCACTTACTGGACCACCCCCCTCTCAGTATCGTCAAGCACGAGTGAGTTCCACGTCCGCAGTGAGGACATTGAATTAATGTGCAAAGTCAGATTTTACACTCATTGGTTGAGGTTTGAGGTTTTGTTCACAGTTCTTGTGTTGTTGATTTTACCTCCTACCTTCCTGCATTCTGCAATACTAAATTAATTCTATACTGCCCAGTTTAATACTTAAAACACTAAGTTAATCAGTGTCTGTTTCTATAGTAACTTTACAAACATGAGCTCCAGACTACAATTCTCTTTGACAGTATTTTAGTGTTAAGAATTCCCTATAAAGTTGTTGGTGTAATTCTGTTGTTTTAATCCGTCTCTGTCTCTGTTTCAGTGTCGTAGTCTGGCTCGGGGATTTAAACTATCGTCTGTTCATGTACGATTCTTCTGAGGTCAAACAGCTCATCTCTCAGGATGAGCTCAAAAAGCTTCAGGAGGTTGATCAGGTAAGAGACTGTTGAAAGAAAACGTATCATAACTTTTCCTTACTTTTTTATAACTTTAAAAACACAGAAAAATGCCCCTATCGCTGCTTCTGATTCTATAATTAGCTGAAGTTTCCCTCTTTGGCAGTTTTAAACTGTAACTGGAGTTTCTGTTCAGTAGCCATTAGTAAAATATGTTTGTTTGTATGAGTATACACCCTCTGATGTGTCTGTGTATGACAGTGTGACATAACTGACGCGGTAAATATTTCATGATAAATAGAAGGAAGCTGTTTTGCAAATGGTATTATTGCACAGGTTAAAGATTACCACACTTACTGTGTTTGTAATCCGCCATGATTTCCTCTTTAACTTATCTATGTGATAGTAATTAAAGATTTTTTTTTTACTATGTTCCCACTTTTCGTTGCGTAGCTGAACATTCAGAGGCAGACGAAGAGAGCCTTCACAGACTTCATGGAGGGAGATATCAACTTCATTCCCACGTACAAGTACGACCCCAAAACGGATCGATGGGACTCAAGGTAAAAACATATCCAATAAACATATAAAATTGCTGCAACAACTTACTAATGAAACTTAAGTGAGCATGGAAATGGCCATCATAAAGTTCTAAGCCCTTATTCACTTTTACATTTCATTTTAATTCGGGTTTATTTCTGATTTATCACTAGAACAACTACTATAGCTGCATCTTAAATTCATCGTCATGTTCCCTGCTTTCAGATGAAGTACACCACGTTTATGTGACATATACTGTTGACTTGTTATATCCCACCAAAGATCCTCTGTTCCCCCTCTAAAAAAGACAAAAACGGGTCCCTGCGGGTCTCTTAGAGTGTTAAAATTTACATTATACAAACCCACTCCAGGATTTGTATTGCTATTTCCAACTTGTCCTCAGTTTTTGTTTTTCTCCTTTGGAATCCTGATTAAATTTTGCTGGTAAGGAAGCTTTTTCCAGCCTTATCGTTACACTAATACATAGTCAGCAGTACTGTATGCGTGTATGATGTCTGACCCTTAACTCTGCCTCTGAAACTGTGGCTGTTTCCTGCAGTGGGAAGTGCCGTGTCCCGGCTTGGTGTGACCGAATTCTGTGGAGGGGCAACAATGTCAAGCAGCTCAAATACCGGAGTCACATGGAGCTGCAAACTAGTGACCACAAGCCTGTCAGTGCTGTCTTCAGTGTTGGGGTAAGAAGCTATGTTGTCAAATAAAAAAAACCTAAACTGACTGGTTTTGGTTGAAACATGCACAGTTCTGCTATGAGTTCTGATGAGTAGGACGCGTGTGTTTGTGTAACAGGTTAAAGTGGTAAATGAGCAGCGGCACAAAAAGGTGTTTGAGGAGATTGTTCGGGCGATGGACAGAATGGAGAATGATTTCCTTCCGTCTGTAACTCTGAGCAGGAGAGAGGTAAAAATACAGCCCTCACATGCACTCATCATACTGAGCGTCTGTCTTATGATCCTTCCTCAGTGATGGTATCACTGATAACCTTTAAAACAGTATAGCTTGTTGTCATTTCTACTGAAATATGTAGGATAAAGTTACTGGAAATATGTGGATGATGATGCTTCTCTTTCCCTCCTTTCCTGCAGTTCACATTTGGGGATGTGAAATTCCGGCAGCTTCAAAAGGAGCGCTTCCTAATAACAAATGACGGGCAGGTCCCCTGTCACTTTGCCTTCATCCCCAAACTCAATGACTCGCAGTATTGTAAGACTTGGCTCCGTGCCGACCCAAGTGACGGATTCTTAGAGCCGAGTAAGTCTGAATAACTCCCTTTTCTTTTTTTGAATGTCCTTAAAAAGAACAGTGTGTAACATTTCGGGGGATCTATTAACAGAAATGGAATATGATATTCATAACTATGTTTTCATTAGTGCATAATCACCTGAAACTAGGGATGCACCGATACCGATACCAGTATCGGGTCCGATACTGTGCTCATGTACTTGTACTCGCAAAACGGCTCCGATACAACGGCACTGATACCACTTCACGGCAGCATGACATTTACCTCTCGTCACCATCTTTCGGGTCTTATCGCACGTGCTCACGCTCCACCTCCGCGAAGGTGCGGGCGAGACGGGCCGGTGGTGTGCCCAACCCCACGGGGCCGGGATCCCATCTCAGCCGAAGTGCACTGGCCCTCACTTTCATTGTGCCACAGGTTTTTGCTTGCATCCTCTGACTCGCGTTGCAATCTGCAACCACATCACTCGATGCTGCCAAATCCTACACACTGTACTTTTAATCTTGTGACCTCAAATTTTAGATCAGTGATCATGTAGTATTTTAATCATTGGTGATGTCGGGACAACTTTGTACTGTTATATGTCCCACTGTAATAGTGTCATTTTGACTATTGTGGAGGATCATGCCATTCAAGGTTTTTAAAATTGTTGCATCAAAACCCTGCCTTATCTTCCTGAACAGATGAGACTCTGGAGATCTACCTGGAGGCGTACGTCAGTAAAGACTCCGTCACGTTGCTTAACTGCGGAGAGGACGCCATAGAGGACATTCTGGTCCTCCATCTGGACCGTGGCAAGGACTACTTCATTACCATCTCTGGCAACTACCTGCCCAGCTGCTTCGGCACCTCGCTGGAGACTCTGTGTCGCATGAAGAAGCCCATCAGAGAGATCCCCATCACCAAACTGATCGACCTGGTGAGGGAAATCAAACCTGTTTAAAGAGATAGAATTAGAGACATGTTTTAGTCAGATTAGTTGAAGCTCTTATTTTGAAACCCTCCTCTACACATAGCCGTTTAGCTCAGATTGTAATGCGACGGCTGCTTCTCACTATGTAGCTGTTCCACTACCTGAAACCAGTGTGAGGACGCGTGAGAGCTTGTTCACTCCCTCAGGGTAAACTCAGTCACACAGAGAGAACTATATTTGGAGCGCTTAAAATGTCTCAACCTGTATAATTTTGTCCAAAAGAGGCCAAGGGAACAAGGAAGTGGCAAAAACATAGGAAGGGAGCTCCTAAAGAACAGGGAAAACTGACTCAGGTTAGGCCCATATTAGAGCTTTATATAAATAGACTCCTCTGGCCTCCACACGTTCACTTCTGTCTGTTTCTATAATGCTATTTTTGACTTAATCTGATTTTGCTTGGGAATATAGTGCTACTATCATTCAGTACTCCTTTTATTTCTATTTAAACTATTCCATTTTCCTTCTGCCCTGGTGTATTCAATCAATGGTTTATGATCTACTTTTCTGATTCTGTGTTTATGCATACCTCTTCTCTATCTACTTTCTTCTTTTGTTTCCCTTCATCATCTCTTATTGCCTTGATCATTCCTTTCCAACTCTTCACTGTGGTTGTGGGCTGACTTCTTGCTCAGGGAGAGGACAGCTACATGGACAAGGTAAAATATTAACTCAATACTGATCAGCTAGTGATCAGGGTCAATCTAACAATTTTAAAGGAATAGTTTCACATTTTGGAACTGTCCGAGACCACCTCTCACTAGCGGTCTTGGTCCGGTTGTTTTGCTCCCAGCAGAGTACAGTGACCGTTTTCACATCTGTCCAAACGAACCTCACCAGGGCTTGAACCACACCAGATTTTGATTTAAAGCGGACTAAATGTTGGCTTGTGAAAGCACCCTAAGCTAATCTTCTCCTAGCTCTATAACTCCATACTTAATGCACAGACGCAAGAGTCTAACTCTCGGAAAGTAAGTAACAAAGCCTACTTCCTAAAATGTTGGACTACTCCTTTAACGTGCAGTCCTTTTCTGCTACAATAACGTGCACTTAGGTTGATTAAAAAGTGGCTTCACTAGCTAATCAGAAAATTGAATCGGTTTCATACTTTCTCTACATTTCAAAGCTGACAAGGGCAACAATTGTTAACCCGCAGGCAATCACAGCCCAGACCGTGCCAGCTTAGTTATAATCTGTGTGTGTGAATCAGTCACCCATTAAATCTCCCCTGGCCCATTGAGGACAGGGTACACCAGTCCAATGAAACTTAAGACACACGCAAACACACTAAATCCCATTTCACAGCAGGTCACCCCGACTGCACAGCTCCCTCCGACACATGATTAAAGCTAATGAGAACAAGTATTAGGGTCCGTTCAGCTAAACTCAAACAGTCCTATGAAGCCAAACGACAAATCTCCTCTTCCATTTCATAACTTGTTACTGATCAGTGAAACTGAGTAGCTGCATGAGTAAACTGATATACACCTAGAATATGAACGAGGCTTTCTTAACAATGCAGCAATTTATACATTTATATTAAAGCTTTCTTGGTTTTGAATCCCCTCTGGTAGATTGTTAATACCCTGAAGGTTCACAGTAGAAGCTTTTGGTGTGAAAATATTTCACAGAATATCACATTCGTTCTGCATGTTAGCATCGTTCCCCCTTTAAAGGCCCACTCCAGTTTCTTTCCTCTACATTTCTGTGCAGCCTCACCAGCTGTGGTTATTTTTGGACATCTCTCGTGAGTCTCGGAAAATCCATTTTTGCAGAGACAAAAAGAATGTGATATCAAGCTCTTTTTTTTTTTTAAATGTCTCTCCTTCATTCAAGTTTTCAGAGCTAATCCCAACCTCACTACTGCTCCTACTCCATCACTAATCGATCAGATGTGTCATGTGCAGTCACTCTAGAAGTCTCTATGAATCTCTCAGTATGGGAATAATGTCATGATTTCAATCATTTTTCTTGTAATGAATGAATAAATGGGAGAATATTGGTTTATTATTCCAGGAAATAATCGAATGTATCTGCTGCAATCGGTCAGTGTAAAAGATAGTGACTGTGTCATCTCTTATCAGGAAAAGTCAAAGGTGAGCTTCCTGATGGTGGATGGTGCGAGTACCGAGGACAAACCTCTAAAGATCCCCAAGGAAGTGTGGATTCTTGTCAACCATCTCTTCACCAAGTCCTGTGATCAGGTGAGAAGGCTACAACTAATAAAATACTGGCTATATCTCACTATATACTGGCTACAACTAATAAAATGTTCTCTACAACTGATAAAATACTGGCTAAAACTAATAAAATACTTGCTACAACTAATAAAATACTGCAACAAAGTACTACAACAGTACAATACTACTTACTACAACAAAGAATGTTTATCATTGAGAAGTGATAAGACTGCTGAGGTTCATTGTGTGAGAGGCAAATTGTTCCTAATATATACAAAGAAAGACGGTCTATTAGTGTTTGATAGAAACCTAAATTACAAATTTTATTGTCCTGATAAAAAAACAACCACAGAGTGGAGGAGCCTTATGTGAAGATCTCTTTGTGCACGGTTACGTTCAGGCACATCAGCATTAGCTGTAGAAACAGACAGGTTTACTGGTCTCCCTCAAGAGAAAAGACTTTGTTTGCATAGTGATTTATATGAGACTGAAGACAAAGTCCACTTCATGTTATATTGCTCATTATATGATGATTTACGGGCCACACTTTTCAATAAAACGTCCTCCTTAATTTCTGATAAATGGTTTTAAAGTTTAAAAGTTAAAACTTTAGTGTGGCAGATTTTATTTGTAGGGCATCGGACAGAGGACGAATGTATCACCACTGCAACAGTATTTTTTGTGTCTTCTAATTAATATTAATTAATAGTCCATGTGGGCTGGGCACTTTTATGTGCACAATAACTAACCATTGTATACTGATTAGGCACAGAGGTACTTTGTGGGAAGTGTTTTTAAATGTCCCCACCTTTGTCTCTGCGTGTCTCCCAGGAGGACTTGTTCCAGACACCGGGCCTACAAGAGGAGCTGCAGAGCATCATCGACTGTCTGGACACCAGCATCCCAGACTCCATCTGTATCCTTATTTATGAAGCCGGTCCCGCAAGTCCCGGCCCTGCAATCAGTGAAATACCAAACAGCACATAAAAGAAAAGACACATAGAGCAGCTATAAGACACATACTTGCACACTAACTCCATTAACTCATGGGCCCTGTTGTGTCTTGTTCACGAGGATGTGTTAGCATTATTAGCATTATAATAATGATATTAATAGCAGTAATAATAGTTGAAAGGGTTCATTTCGACCCAACCTCTCAGTATATTTATAGCACTCCATATTTGCTTGTTCTTCCCTGACTGTTCCTGAAGCTGGTTGCAACCACTCTGTAGCCGAGGCTCTGTTGATCTTCTTGGAGGCCTTACCAGAGCCAGTGGTGTGTTATGAACTCTACCAACGGTGCCTAGACTGCGCTCATGACAGCCGCCTCTGCAAACAGGTGCAGTGACTACGCTTAAAGGGGTAGTTTGGGTGTTTTGAAGTGGGGTTGTATGAGGTACTCATCCACAGTCGGTATATTACCTACAGTAGATGACGGTCGACACGCCCCCAGTTTGGAGAAGCAGACAAGAGTACGGGCACAGGAGCAAAGCAATGCACTGCTGTGGACGGGGCTACCTAAAAAAAATCTATATCAGTTGAAGTGCACAATATATTTACAATATTTTCACTGCTTTAACTCGCCGCCAGACAGCCCTTCCCCACGGGGAACTGATGCCATTATCTATGCTCGCTTCAAAGCCACCAGACTAAATTGACAAAAAACGTAACTTTACTTTGCAGAACAAGAGGGTTGCTGGTCTACCACTGCCTTGATCGGTTAGTTTGTTTGTGCTATTGTGTGACTTTGATGAATCCAAACTAACCAAATTCACACAATAACATAAACAAACCAACCGATCGAGGCAGCGATAGACCAGCAACCCCCTTCAAAGGACTCTGGTGGCTTTGAAAAGAGCATAGATGTATACAACGGCTTCAGTTCCCCATGGGAAAGGGCTGTCAGACTCTTCCTCTGTGTGTGGCTGTCTGGCCGTCTGAAGGGGGGTTGTATGAGGTACTTATCCATAGTCAGTGTGTTACCTACAGTATGGCGGTCGGCATGCCCCCAGTGTGGAGAATCAGACAACAGCACCGACACCGGAGCAAAGCAATACAGTGCTGTAGACGGGGATGGCAGAAAAACGTATTTTAGCAACCTAAAAGAAAGGCCCACTTTTAAGAAATGCTATCTGTTTAAGTGTACGCTATATTTAGAATATTTTCCGACGGCGAACTGAACTGAAAGTGAAACTTATCTATGCTGTTTTTAGTCATCTGAGCCTGCTGGCTTTGGAGAGAGCATAGATAAGTTTCACTCTCAGTTCAGTTCCCCGTCGGAAAGGAGAAGGAAAGGGCTCTCTGACGGCAAGATAAAGTAGTGAAAATATTCTAAATATAGCGTACACTTAAACTGATATCGATCTTTATAGGTGACTAAAATTAGTTTTGCTGTCGGGCCCATCCACAGCAGTACATTGTTGGTACGTGCTGGTACTCCTGTCTGTTTCTAGTGCTGACCGTCATCTACTGTACTAGGTAATACACTGACAATGGATAAGTTAAAAAAAAATCTATTATCTCTATGATCGTCAGAGGATGATCAAAGTGTTTTTCATGCAACTGTATAGAAAAGAGTCGAGAAAGGCCATGTTTTAGCTCAGCATTATCCCAGGATTTTTCTATATATCATATACTGCATGCAGTAATGTGTATGACTAAACTGTGTCTACTTTGTCTACTCTTGACAGTTGATCTCCCAGTTGCCCCGCGCTCACCGCAACGTGTTTCGCTACTTAATGGCCTTTCTGAAGGAGCTTCTCAAGCACTCGCACAACAACAACCTAACAGCCAGCCTCATAGGTATGAAATGGAAACCTGAAATGTCCACTACACTTTATAGCTCATTGAGTATCGGGTTTGATGTTTATTGGTGTTTATAATGTGTCTGAACTGCAGGCTGCAGAGTGTGTTTGGGTTTCGGTCTTTAGACCACTATGCAAACGCAGACAACATTCAGCTGAAGGAACATTTGAGTCCCCTTGAAAAGTAGTCCTGGGACTAAAATGACCCGGAACTTCTTGGTGGAAACCCGGCTTTTTATTTGACTTGATAGAAGAATAAGTCCTGTCAGTATATCAGTTTCTTTTCTTTACCTCACTGTCCTGTTCTTGTATTTTAGCTACACTCTTTGCCAGCCTCCTCATCCGACCGCCTCCCAACCTGATGGGCAGGCAGACGCCTCACGAACGGCAGAAAGCCATCGACTTCATCCTGGGTTTCCTCATGGCGGGAGACGAGGAGTAACCGAGGTCGACGGTACCTCACGACATCAGTCGGGTTTGGAGTTGATTCCCAACCTGGCTTACTAGTTAGCAAAGGACCTGGACCTGTAGGACACTGTGTAAACATGATCCACGTGGTATTCCGTCTATCTATTGGAGACCAGTGCAGCTGTTTTTGCACCCAACTTTTCACAAACTCTCATGTTAGAGGAGCTCAAGACTTCCATTAGGACTGTGATGATTTTACCAAGTGTCATATCTTCAGTTCATTCACAGAATGACCACTCGCTGGATTTGGAAGCACTTTGGGAGAGGTTTGAACTGATGCACTTTCTGATGGCTCCTCATCCTCAGTTTGACACTTCTTATTGTAGGTGATAATGCCAAAACAACCCCTAAACAGTGAGTGGTATGAATGTGAAAACACTATATGTATCCATAGATGCTAAGCGAAAGACTTGATTACACTAAAGAAAAAGGAAATTCCTGAAGTTTAAGGACGTAGACTGAATAATAGTATAAAGCATTAAATAGTTTGGAATGGGATAATTATGGAAATGTATCACTAAGAATGTTTAAGCTTTAGATAAATCATGACAATCATCCATTTTAACTGAGGGGACAATATTATAGATATCTTCTACGTTACCACACTCATTGTATTTTAACTGTTATTTATATATTTTTTCTTCCAAGTTTGCACCATCTGATCTGGTTTCTACTACAGTACGGTTTATTTTCAGTTGGTTTTAAAGTATTCATCGCTTGTTTTTTAATCATCCCGTTACAGAAAGCTCTGTGTCGTGAATGTTTTGCTGTTTTAATGTGACTCCAGCCGCGAGCTTTGCATCTCGTTTTGCCAGTTCCTCTCGAGTTACACAACGAGTCTGTTAACAAACTAACTTCCTGGTCAACCGGAATCGAGTGAAAAGAGTCACCCTCTGTGGTTTCTTGATGTCTTAAAATTGTGTAAATAGTGATCATATCCCTGTTTCATGGGTATATGACTGTAAGTATGGTGATGCAAAATCTGTGACAGTGTCTGCTGTTTGTCATGAAGGTGGTACTGTTAGTGTCTGTGTTCGTTTACATGTCTTCTTCCTCCACATCTTAAAGCTATTTTTTTCATTGTTTTAAAGTCTGTGTGATGCCAACACACAGCCGCTGTGTTCCTCGTGGTAAATCCAGATGAGTCATGCTCTTGTTTTAAGTGATGCAGCACTTTCTGGGTGCAAGATTTAATGGCTCATTACTCTGCAGGATACAGCCTGTCTTTGCTCACCTTTTCTCATTTGTGCCACTGAGGACTCTTTTTTTCTGTAATCACTGTTGCAAAACATGTCATGGTTATTGAAATAAGGAACTTCTACGCTGTGTATAATGGACAGTTATTTCCTCTTTTACAGTTTTACCCAAGAGATGTCAGCATTAGTAAAAATATTCACATTTAATTTCCCTTTTACTCTGTATCTCCTTTAGAATATTTAATGTTTGGAGACGATGTGAGAACATGATGTAATGTGACAACACTGACAATCATGGCACTTATAGGAATGTCTGACGGGCTGAAGTTGCTCTATTCTTGTAGTTTTTTTCTGCCTTATTGCCATCAATACACTAGATTCCTCTGTTGGTCTTAATCAAGCCGAGCTTTGCCAAAAAAGGAGGCTTGGGTCTGAATGATTAGTCCCTGGGGATTCAGATTTGGGAGAGCCATTTTACACTCTGTCTTTAGAAATACTATCCTCGTCATGTCGAACACAAAATCAATATAATCGATAACCTCTGATTTTTAAGTGTTGTATCATGCCACTGCACCAACTATTGTATTTGTGTGCTTTTTGTGTTCAGTTTTGTCACAATCTGTTCATGAAATTAAGGTACGTTTAAAGGTACACGAGGAAACGCTCGCACCATGTTTTCAACCTTTCCGATTTTTGGTGCTTTTAATTTATTTAACAGAAATAAAACTATGTATAAAGCTGTTTTGTTTTCCCATTCAACACCGCTTTTTTTATTATTGACAGCTTGTTATTTAGATTGTACAGGGTTTTTGGGGCTGTGTTTCTTCAGGTACATGTGACATCGTTACTGGCTGATGTTCACGGTATATTTAGCCTACTTGGTGGCCGGTGAGAGATCCGTCGCCTCAGCGCTACATTCTCATTCCCTGTGGATATAAAACCCCCGCCGTGTATCTGCTGCCACTATTTGCCTGTTGTGTTGTAGCCCAGTTTGAACCCGTCCAAAGCCATGGCCATGCTCAGGGTGTCTTCTTACCGCAAGCTGTTTGAGGATGGTAGCTGGAGTCGTAACGGAGGGTTGGGTATGCAGTGTGCAGGGCAGTACCGGGCCTCCGTCAGGTCAGTGTGGGATATTGAGAATGATGCTGAACTGTAGTCAAATTGTTTTGTGTTGTTTCCTTCTAAATATGACAAATGTTTTACTGTAACTTTGCGAAAGTAATCGTCCCTGAAGGTGGATCAAATGATCTCCCCTTCAAAATCCAGTCTTTGGTACATTGTCTTCCTCTCAGGGTTGCGGCCGCTTGCAAGTGTGACCATGAGTGTGACATGTTAGACTTTGTAGCTGCCAAGGAGCTCAACAAGGAAGGTCTGAACCGGTTTGTCCAGGACCGCAACATCATCGGCGCCCTCAATGACCGCCTGGTCGGGCTCATTGAACTGGTGAGGACAAACTGCTCCCAATGACACATCAGCACTTTATTTTACCCTCTGCTGTGTCATGCCTTTTGTTCTTGGTAAATGAAGCGGTGAATCTATATATGTGTACATACAGTATCCACCTGTTTAATCTGTCTGTGTGCCCTTTAGGCCCGTTGTTTTGAGGAGGAGAATGAGTCTCTTGAATGTCAGATTGTTGAGCTAGAGGAGATGCTGAACAGTCGACAAGGGTCCACCAGCATCACCTCCGCTGTGGCCGTGCCGGACTACAGTCTGGATGCAGTGGTGGAAAGACTGCGCAGGGAGAGGGTAGGGTGTGTCTGCTGCGTGTTCCTTTGTGTGTGACATTCCTAAATTGGGTTTTCTCATAGACGGTCCATTGAGCTTCTTATCCCCATCCCATCAATTATACTTCAGTTTGTACAGTGACAGGCAGGACTGATCTGTAACCTTGTCAAGATCCATCACTGTCGTCACTGCGTCTTCCTGCAGGACAAGATTCTGTGCGACACCGAGGAGCTGCACAAAGAGCTTGAAAGTCTGATGAAGGAGTACGAGAAGGCTGCACAGCAGAGGATCCTCCTCCAGCACGACCGACAAGATATTACTGAGGTAATAGTTGTAAATACAATAACATCCGTACCTGGATGAAAACTGACATGTTAGTGGAAGTCAGGGCTGTAGCCAAGATTTAAAAACACTGAGTTCCCTGACAAAAAATATAATATAAATATATATGTACTATAGTGAATACAGCTTGATTTGATATATTTATATGTGTATATATATATTAATATTTAATTATTTATATATATATTTATATTTATTTATATGTATATTTATATTTATTTATATATACATATATTTATTTATTTATATATACATATATTTATTTATATATTGTGATATCCATAAAGGGTTTCTCAATGAATGACAAATTATTTATTACTCCAGTATAGATGAGGAATAAACCATTAAAATGCAGAAATAAAAATAACTTTGGAGCACATTTTTAAGTGAAGGATCCCTGAAGTTGGAGTACTACAGAGATTGAAAGCCAACAAACAATCATGATTTTTTTATTGTTTCCTTATTTAAAAACAAAGTGTTCAAAAACAAGGAAGGAGACATTTTTTTTTAATAATAATAACAACAATAATAAAGTAATAAAATAAAAAAATGAATAAATAACTAAGAAATGTAAAAAAAAATAAGAAAAAGACATTAAAATAATAATACAATAAGATAAATAAAACAAACATAAATAAATAGGAAATACAAAAAAATAATAAATAAAATAAATTCACACACCAGATTCCCAACACCTACTTATATTCAGTCATTTGTGACGACTTCAAAAAAACTTTTATAAACTTTCTTGTGCTGTGCTATCAGACCTTTGTTGTGATAATGTACCTTCAGCACTAGATGGCAGTATTGTCAAGCCTCTCCCTGCTCCTCCTCCTCCTCCTCTGCCCTCCTGATGAATCAGCTGAAACTCTGCACAGCTGCTCCTCTGTAGCGCTACCCGATGGGTGTTGATCACCAGCAGTCACACAGTCTGGGCTGGTGGCCCACTGCAACCTGAGCCACTAACTTCTCCACATATACCCCCCCCCCCCCCCCTCCCTCACACATGCCAGAGCCCATCTCCTCCCAGCCGGGCCAGATGCGAGGGAGGCTTTAATTTCTCCCTTACAGATGTAATGCAGGCTGTAATACGGTGCCGTAATGTTCCTGCTGGCTCAGTTCTCTGGTTCTGAATTGGAAGCAGCTGCAGGGTGACAAGACTTGGTGGGAAATCGACAGGGAGGTAGAGGAAGAGCAGAGATGCGGAGGAGAGGAGCGAACACTTACACAGCTCAACCCACAGCTAGCTGCAGTTGCAATATTAGACTGGCACTGATGAAATAGGGCACGTTTGGTTTGTTTTAAAGTATACTACTGGATATTGTGTTGCTTCTCTCCTGCCAATTCTGATCCATTTTCAAGGCCCACAAATTTCCCATCATTTATACATTTTGTTTCAGTTATATCTTGCATTGCCAGACCTTGTTGGCTACGGTTAAACACAGTTGCGCAAGTGAAATGAGTTTAACGACGTTCACCAGAATTAAAATACAATTGCAAGGAAGTGGATGAATGACAAGGCCAAGTGCTCAGTCTGTTTCATAAGTAGTGCTGGGAACGAAAAATGGGCACACAAAAAAAGAAAATGTTCTTCACGCACTCTTAGGCAGAACAAGGAGAGAAGTTATATTGAAAGCCTTTATTTAGTCAGGCATGTCGGTTAAAACGCAGACCCGTTTCGACCTCACAAGGTCCTCATCAGGGCAGAAATAGTAAAAACACTGGATTTTGAAATGTTGAGGAAACTTAAAGGCCCTGGATACTTGTCTTATTAATCAGCTTCTTACTGTGAGCGATGCAGTCCTACCCAAACACACAATTTTCTGCAAAGGTTAGAACAGTTTTGGTTGTTTTATATGACAGATTTCTGTATTTCTGTTTGTCTCTGTGATTTTTTTCCATTGGTTTCAATGGGGCGTTGGAAAAAGGTAATATCACATACTTCTAAAGGCCCAGACACACCAAACCGACATCAGAGAACTAGCGCCGACAAAGGCCGAGTTTTGCATCGCCTCACGTCGCCTCATGGTGTCTCACGTTGCCTGTGTTTTGGCCAAAAAGTTGCACTCGAACACACGGCAAAGTCTACAACCAACGGCCAACTACCACGTACGTTCTGCATGTGCGTGAGAGGGAATAACTCTCCACACCAGCAGGTCGCGGTAGTCTGTATTCGTCATTCAAAAAGGGAAACTGGAAGGACGGCGGATATACGAGCCATTTTTATGATCCGTACATGAAACAAAGCAGCGTTTGCTCATACTCACTCACCACTTAGCTTCATTCCAGATGGCCGTGTCGTTGTGAAAATATCTGTGTATTGGAATGAGCAGATGAGATGAAGAAGAAAAATGAGAAGAGCTTTCTGTGTGTTTTTCCTCTCGACTTTACTCGTTGGCTTGCTTTCCTCACGTCCGTTCCTCTTCTCGTGCATTGTTTCGCTTAAGCTGAAAAGCCAATCGGAGTGATTTCTCTCACCGACGAGCTCCTCTTGAATGCTAATGCTCTTCCAATATGTTTGCCAAATGAACTTTATATGGAGCTATTATTATGTCAGTGCTGTGTTAAAGCTTCTTCTGCTGCCCTTAAGTGGCCAAAAAGACAATTAACGCTGCTTTAAAGTTGCACAGAATGTGATTTACAACAAGTTTCTCCCTGCTGCTGCCGTCTGTGTTCAAATATCCGCCGGCAGCAGCAGCAGACTACTTTAGCTTACTGCTGTCCATCAAGGACCCTGCCGCCCTCCCAGCGAGGCTCCACAACTTCACCACCAAACTCCCTCTGCATGTGTCCAAATGTAAACGCAGGCACCCACAGTAATTGCATCCAACACAAATTAATCTGGTTCTTTTAAAAAGAGTAGATGAGCTGAGAACCCCTGCTGGCGGATGAATTGGTGGACAGGGCTTTGTGTCTAGTTAGCCTCCTTCTGATCTTCCTCCTCCTCCTCCTCCTCCTCCTCCCCCTTCCTCTGCATTGCGGTGTCTACTTGCTGTTCAGTGAAACAGGTGGATGTGCTGATGGCTCCTAAAATGGTTGTTCAGGGTGGAAACAAAACCTTTTTCTACTTTGTCTTCAACCTGCGGTGTGATTTACTGCACAAGCCGCAGCGTTCCTCTCAGACACCTCCAGAAAATGAAGTTGAACTTTCTTTACTTTGCAGCCTTGTTCTCTGTTAATTTGATTTTCTTTGCAGGAAGTCGACGCTGTGACAGCAGAGTGTTTGGCGCTGAGGGAGCAAGTGGCTATCTACGAGGAGCAGCTGGCCAACATGGAGGCCCAGCACACGACGGTGAGGGGGGAAAGAGAGGAGATAGAGCTGCAGTGGGATAAAACAGGGATTGTTCATATAGCCATGAAAATTACTCAAAATGTAGCACTTGGGTCAGACGGGAAGTGCTGGAGAAATGCCCGGCCCTGTGGTGACAAACACAGCTGTGATGACCCCGGTCACCTTGATGAAGAGCCAAACACAGCTCTGTAAACAGAAACGTATGAGGACAGGATTAAAACAGAAAACATGTAATCTAGTGTATCGTGCAACAAGTCAGAATTAGGCCCCTTTTTAAATGTATTGTGCTCCTTATTCCAGTGTCTTAAAGGAAGGATGTGTGGAGAGGGGCAGGGGGGAGTAACATTTGGGTCGCCTGAAAATGTCTTGTTCAGTGTTCGATTTTACTTTACTTAGCTCCATCCTCTTGTGTCACTTGTGGTTGCAAAAAAAACCAAGATGGCGACGGCCAACATGACGAACTCGAGGCTTCAAAAACGTCAGTCCTCAAACCAAGCGGGTGACGTCACGGTGACTACGTCCACTTCTTATATACAGTCTAGGGTTACAACTAATATCTGTACAGTTGGTTTATCGGCTGTTTGGGGAGAATGAATGCAACCCAGAAGTCAACTTCACACGAATGACGCAAGGCTGTCTGAACACCTTCATATCTAACGGACCGATATGGAAAGTGACCTCTTCTCATGTAACTCTTGGCAAGATACGCATATATCTCTACCATTTGATTTAAAATAAGGACATGTTTGGAACCACATCCAATGCACATCATTACCTTTATCGCATCCACACACACACCGTGCCTTCTCCACCTTCTACAATATTCTCCACCTCGCCTCGAGATGACAGACGCTCCCCAGTATCAGATCTGGAGGCTGTAGGCAGAGAGAGAGAGAGAGAGAGAGAGGGAGAGAGGCAGCTGAAGCAGGACCAACTCCATCACTCTGTGTTTTTCTCTGCAACGCCAGGCCGCCCGGCGTTTAACACACTCCCTCTGGGACACGCTCGATAACTCACAGTCCGGGAAATGCAGCTGAATACCAAATGAAAACAGAAGTTCCCTTTTGTTTTATTAACTGATGTTATTATCAGCACTTCAAGATACCCCATATTCCCCCAGACAAATCGGCAGCCATGTCGCTATTTAGGTGGAGGGGAACGGAGAGAAATGTTCGACTGCCACTGCAGCTCTGTAGCAGGTCATTTTTCTCTGTAATGGATGTGAGGTTTTTTTTACTAAAGGGGCTACATATTGGAAGCTGAAGACAAGTATGTTGATGCATCAAAATGTACTGCATGTGTTTGTATTTTAAGAGGTGTGATGTAACTAAGTACATTTATGCAGGTACTTTATTTTAGCAAATATTTGAGGTACTTGCACTTGACTATTTCCATTTCATGCCACGTTATACCTCTACTGCACTACAATTTTATTTATTTGACAGCTTTAGTTACTAGTTATGTTACAAATGAAGATTTTGCATAAAAAAAAAATGTATGCGCTAATAAAATATGATGCGTTGTTTAACAGAACAGGATATGAGATAAAATAATAAATAAAATTCTCTACCGCCAACTACAACAGTAAAATGTTACTTGTACATTAATGCATTCGTAATAATACTATATATATATTAGTATAACAGTCACGGGAACCATTTGTTTGCATAACAAGTGCATTTACTTTTGACACTTTGCAGAAAATGCCTACATACTTTAACTTAAGTAACATATTCAGATGCTTTTACTTGAGTAAAAGTAACAATACCACGCTGTAAAAATACTACTACTTGTAAAAATATTACATATCAAAAGTCCTGCATTCAAAATAGTATTCAATATTATCAGCAAAATGTACTTAAAGTGTCAAAAGTAAAAGTTTTAATCATGATTAAGTGTTAAATTATGATGTGTTATTGATTAGCAGCGTTGTAATGTTGTAGCTGGTCAAGTTGAAGCAAATATGAACTGCAGTTTGATCAATAATAATGAATCATATTTTATAAAGTGGTCACATGTTTTGTATATAAAAATGTACTTTAAAGTTGTCAAAATAAATGTAGTGGAGTAAAAAGTGCAGTAATTCTCTCTGAGATGCAGTGAGGTAGAAGTATAAAGTAGCAATACTTGAATACTAATACTTGGTTACATTTGACTGCTGAGTGAAGGATGTGAATAAACATACGTCACCGCTGTGTGTTTGTGTGAGCAGGCGGTGGAGAGTCTGCTGGGGCCGACTGAAGGGACTACAGGAGCGGTGGCAGCTTTTACGTTTGGCAGCCCTGACATCACCGCGGCCCTGGATGTAAAGGAGTACTACTGCCAGCTGGCTGAGAGCCTCCAGGTACGAAACACACTGTAACATAAAACACATAAACATGTCATGAAGCGGAAGCCTCTTTAGAGCCAGATGCTTTACAGCAGCATCTCCGTGAGCAACCGTAGAATCACAACGAGGTTATTCCTGGCTTAAGTTCTCATTGAGCGACACTTCTATGCATGAATGGACTCAGACCAGCGTCATACACACCAGTGGTGGAAACTCACTCAGTACATTTAATCAAGTATTTAATTACAGTTTGAAGGTACTTCTACTTTACTTGAGTGTTTTCATGTCATGCCACTTCATACTGATGTTATCTGCTACAGCTGTAGATGTTGCTCTTCAGATTAAGATTTTTTGTGAAAGTGTTTCCAAACCTTTTTAACTTGTGACCTCTTACAAAGAAGCAATGGCTGGTTGGGGCCCTTTTGCCGTGTTTCAGATGTCTATATTAAAGCATCAGTAGGCGAGATTGAAGCAAATATGATTTAAAAAAAAGTTATTTTATAAAACGGTTGCTATATCGTGACAGTAGTACATGAAACAGATAACCTGAAAAAAATCAGGTGCCTCTGTGTCCTTCGGTGCTCCTAACAGCATCTGCAAGATTTCACAGACCGGAGGAAAACAAGCAGTAAGAGCTGATCTGAGGTCTGCTGACCATCTGCCGTTTATGAGAGCCGGCTGTCAATCACTCTGAACTCCGACCAAACGGTCAAACTAGGCAGCGCTGATCAAATATGAATCAATATTCTGTTACGTTAATGTCTATTTCTCTCCTCAGATGTTTTCAGTATCATCTTGTAGTGCACGGTTTAGCTGTAAAATGAGAAAGTTTGTGACGCCGCCGCCATTGTGAAATCTGGTGAAGGAACGGCAAGTTCTGGTCACATGACCGGAGCACAGCCAATAGGAACGCTCTCTCTCTGAATCGACCTGTGATTGGTCAAAGTCTCCCGTCACCGGCTAGATGTTTTAAAACCTGAAAACAGAGCCATGAGGAGGAGCAGAAGTCTAGTTTTCTCTCAGGACACTTGAATTACAATATGCTGAAAGGTTATTATGGGATTTTTTCCCAATGATGGCAAAAATATACTGCCGCAGAACTTTTTTTTTTTCTTCTTTCCTCCCCCATTAATCATCTCACGACCTCTCACATTTATCTCGTGACCCTTTGGAGGGGGGTCCGACCTCTAAGTGTGGCAGCCACAGGACTAAACTACTGAACTGTTTTTAAACAAAACACCAGCTAAACCTCAACCAGCTACAACAGTAAAATGCTTTATATGTATATATATATATTAGTGAGGGGGCATTTTTCTGCAGGACACGTACGTTTACATTTGATACTTTAAGTGCATTTTGTTTGTAATACTTCTGTATTTTTACTTTTACTTGGAGCATTTTTAAATTGTTGTATTGCTACTTTAAGGATCAGAGTACTTCTTCCCCCATCGGCCACCATCCTCATCCTCCTGCTGACCACTGATCACCTCCTCTCTCTCCCTCTGAAACGTCTCCGTCAGGTCCAGATGTAAAGCTCAACTTTCACAAATCACGCAGTGATACTCCCACTTGTTTTCTTTCCTTCTTAACACAACACCGGGGAAGAACTTGAGAATCAGAGGAGCAGGACTGGACCAAAAGACAAAATGCCTTTCTCTACCTGTGTGTGTGTGTGTGTGTTATATATGTGTGTGTGTGTGTGTGGTGTGCAAGCAAAGACGTGCTGCATTGGGGTCAGACTACAGCTCCGGTGGGTCTGACCCCCTGTGGGGGCGAGGATGTCTGCCCAGTTCAGAGGTCAGGGCTGTAATCAGACTGCTGGCCGCCTTCCCAGGCTCCTCAGCAGCACTGGAGTGGACGCTGGTGTGTGTGTGTCCTTCATTCAGAGGCATGGCTGAAGGGTATCCAGCGTATTTATATATTTGTGTGTTTCTTGTTCCCTCAAACCCCGTCCATTCCCTCTCTCTCCCTCCCACTCGGTCTCTTCTCTCGCCAGCTGGACACCGTCTTGTCTGTGCCTGGCCTCGATTTACGAGACGCAATTGTCTCGATGCTAAAAATGATTGCTATTGGGTTTGAACAGTAATGGTGATTGCTGGCTGGCTCCCACCACACCTGTGCACCCTCATGTTGCTCGTTTCTGCTGCATTTGTTCCATCTAATCAGGAATGTGGCGGACACGAGGAGAGGTTTAACCATCAGCCGGTGTGAGAGCCTCTGATTGCTCTTTGCTCCCCCTTGTCAGAGTGCACTTAACTGAACCCAAAAGAAATCCTCCCTACGGTCCTGTGCATTTGCAGGCTGAAAGGTCAGAACTTCTCACGACAGCACTTCTTCCTCTTCCTCTTCTGTCGTTGCAGTACGAGTGCGGTGCAGCCTCCTCCGCTGTGGTTCGCAGTGGTGATGGAAAGCAACTGGAAGTGGGAGGAGCTGGAGGGTCAACAGTCAAAGACGTGTCAAAGATAAAGGACATCGGTGAGATGAAGATGCTGGTGAGTGGACTCGCTGCTGCTCACTCACTTCTTAAGAGGAGACTCCCTTCACCGAATATGCAATAGAGGCATTATCTTATGAAATATAAAATTTGATGTGGACCTTTGAGTATTAAGTTTGAGAAACTATTGCTTTAAGAAACAGTCCCTATGAAAAGTGTTGACTGTGTGTTCTAAAGATTATCCAGAGTAACGGAGGACAAATCTCAGAAACTGATACTTAATAAAACCAAAACTGCCAGCATGCTGGTTACCGCTACTGCCAAGTAAGAAAATGTGTATTTTTGGGGGCTGAACCGACCCCCTTAAGTCTCACATTTACACATCATTAAAATCCTTCAGTTCCTGCCTCCTGATTTAGATCTTCCCATAACACATTTCCCACCTCTTTACTGACAAAGAAAAAGAGGAGTCTCACAACCCACCCCTGGCTCTGCGTCGGCCATCAGCTCCTAAATCAGACATAATGGTGGAAATGAATGGTTTCCCACAGCGGGCGAAAGGGGAGTGGAGAGCAGCTGAGTGACAGCAGAGCAACAGTGTGGGAGATCCTGCTGACCAGAGTGTTTACTCTGCGGACACTTTCAGCGGGAGATGTGAAGGGGCTCGGCTTCGGCTCAGACAGGATTTATTGCCCTCCGTGTCCTCAGTTATTAAGTACAGTCTTTCTGAGCGCCTGCAGTGTCATAAACGTCTTAAATCTTGACACTGACTCTGCAAATGGAGAGAGAGGAAATAAACCTTTATCGGATGTTTGTCGTGCAACCGTTTTGCAAAATGAGACATCAATAAAGAGACGAAACAGGAAAGTTATGACTCAAGTAAAAGCACTAGGTGATTCCAGAAAACGACCTCCTCTTCCTCCACATTAACATCCATCAGCGGTCGGACCACAGCTGACACCGAACCACATCTGTAACAAACACGGTGGTTTGGTTCTCATTTCCGCGGCCATAGCTCTACCTCCAGCTCTCTTTAAATAAACAGCGAGCCTCTGTAACCACAGCAGAACTCTCCCAACATCATCTACTTTTCTCTGATACGCAGCACACACAGTCCCCAGCTCTGCTCAATCCGGCCTGACGGATGAACAGCACGGCTTGATCTGCTCTGTTTCCTCTCTCGCCTGTGATGGATGCCTCGGGTCCTGTTTCTCACTGAGACACAACACGGCCAAACAAACAGATTGCAGTGAAATCAGCCCTGACTCAGAAATGTATATAATAGAGCAGGCACTGATGGGGTTGTACGCCACTACTCGCAGTACGTCCCAGACCGCACTCATCATTATCATGCCCGGGAAAAACGCAGGAGTTAGTGACTCGACCAGGTTTTGGGAGTCATCGTCAGCAGCCTGTGAGTTGTAACTCGGGTCTTCCTCTGCTCACATGATCTCGCTGAAAGACGAGCACGACCGCCCGGATCCCCATCTGGCAGTGACAGCTAATTGTTGAACTTCTGTGATTGCTGTAATTACTCACGGCAGGACGCCACAGCTTCAGACATGGAGGGGGGGGCAGGGATGCTCCTGGTTTAGGTTGTGGTAGAAGTAAAGGAACCTGTTTTACAGGTCAGGTTGATTTGCGTATAATCTCCATATCGAAAATTGATCAAATGACTAGATGAAATGTGAAAGGGGGTGCTCGTGGTACCAAACCCACAGAGAAGGGAACATCATTACTTTATTACTAACAAGTAGAAATCTGCGTTTGTGAGTATATTTGAATGAATAACCTTCGGGCTGCATGTTGTCCGTCTTTCTTGCAGATTTCAGAGCTCCAGAAGGAGCTCGCTGAGCTGGAGAAGTGTAACGAGGAGCTGGAGGACGAGGTTGAGATGAAGCCGGCTGCGTACATGGACGAGATTGCTGAGTTGGAGGTCTGAGAGCGAACTGATTAACGATTAATCATAGCCTGCAAAGGACCAGTGGTTTGGACTGATTCTGTCATTTAATCTCACCCTCTAATCCCTCCATGCTCTGTCTGTGTGTGTGTGTGTGTGTGTGTGTGTGTGTGTGCGTGTGTGTTTTTTCAGTGTACTATAGATGAAATGCGGCACCAGGAGTCCGACTTCCAAGTGCAGATGAAGGAGCAGTGTGAAGACTACAAGGAGCTGCTCAGTGAGAAGATGGCCAGAGACATGGAAATCACTGCCTACAGGTCAGACAGTAAAAATGTACTCCAAACTGACTTTAAAATATTTTCCTGGGATTGTTTTAATCGCACTAATAGCAGTTGCTCGTCATCCTGGCGTTCATTAATTCACCCGAAATAATACAAAACAAAAATCTGAACATTAACAGTTACAGATTAAACATTTATATGAAGAATGAACAGTAGAACGCAGCATAGACCAAAAAAACCCACAAAATAAACTTTAAAATTAGACTGAATTAATACATAATAACCCAGAAAGCACTGCCAAATATACACCGATCAGCCATAACATTATGACCACTTGCCTAATATTGAGTAGGCCCCCCTTTTGCCGTTCGGTTGTACTTAGCTCCTCCCTCTCATGTGGCGACGGCCAAAATGCCAAACTCGAGGCTTCACAACGGCAGTCCACAAACCAACGGGTGAAGTCACGCTGACTACGTCCACTTCTTATATACAGTCTATGGATAAAACACTTGGATTATTACATTAGACCATGTTACCAAGAACATATTGCACTTTGCAATTCGATGCTCTTTGTATTAGTAATCTATTTGATGTGAGTCTGAAGAAGCTCTGTATACAACAGGGAAGACTTAATTGATCTTTCCTCCTAGGATTGACTTACAGCAATAATTACATTTTATTAAAGACCTAATATGTTATAACAGATCATAACGTATGAGTGCTGATGTAATTCTCTGAGCTGCCGTATATATACAGCACTATATACATACCTCTCTTTCACCTCTTAAACAGAGCTGCAGGTTATTCTTAAATGAGACCCCCTCAACTATATGTCATGTACAGCACGGTACAATTATACCAGAGGAGACAAGAAGACTTTAGGACAGTGACGTGTTAACCAGACTGTCAGTCGACAGGATGACCGTAAACCAGCGCGGAGATGGACAGCCATGTCTGCTGGAGAACATGGAGGTGTTCGTTCCAACAAAAACACTGCACCAGGTGGTTTCACTGATTAGTTTTGTCTTCCCCTATTAAAGGTGTCACAAAGTCAACCGCTGCAGTTTCTGATTGCAATTAGAATCTAAAGCGTCTTTCCTGACGATGTATTGTAGATTCCCGTCTCTGCGTTCATGGGGGGTCAAACGAATACAGACGTCCCCTGCGGTGTGCATTATTTAAACCTGTCGAGGAGAATGAACTGCGCCTAATAACCCTGTGGATGATTTCATTAGATTTAAATGAACTTGATGCTCTGTTTGACATTCTTTACAAGCTGTATGAGCAAATCACACAAAAAACACACGTGGAAATGACGTGTCCATTGTCACCATCTTTCCTCAACATCAACAAGAAGTTTCTGCGTCACCACGACTAATGCGAGGAGTATTTCCGCAAGATCCTGTGTATGAGTCCAATAAAGTCAAAGCATCTCATATAGTGTCACCTGGATATGCACATTGTCCATTATAAGATATTCTTGTAAACAAAGGGCTGACATCACGGTGTCACAGGAAACAGCTTCTGAATATGATGCAGTTTCCCGTTGGTGACCTTGAAGACGTTTCATGTCATTCCCTTCTTCCACTGAGGTTGTTTAACCATCTGCCGTCCTGGTATGTGGACTGACGTACTTTAACCACCTCATCCTGCTGCACACGGACTTCCTCCTGGTCCCCCTGCAATCGCAGATCCGACTGCATCTGACCCCCAGAGGGGCCCTGCTGCAGACCTGAGCTCAGACCCCTCACAATGCCTCATTAGAATGGGCAAAGAGGACCTCACATGTCAGCGCTGGGTGCTGGGCCGCCGCCAGCTCTTCTCCACGGCAGCCTGTTAATGTCAGCCGTCCCCCTTACACACATTTCCAGATTCGCCACAGTTTTAATTCCCTCTCGTTACCCGACAGACTGTCCCAAAGACATTTTAAGGCACACAGTTAAAGCCAACTTTCTTTTTTTTTCTCTTTCCCTATTTACTGGATGTTTTGTCATCCGTGATTAAAACCATGAATAAGAAATGAAAATGATGGTTGTTTATTCTCTCCGTGCCGTGACAAACTGTCTGTGCACAACAGACCCTAATGACCCCAGGCTGCCATTACCGGGTGGCTTATCGCCTGTGAAAGCATCTCGGAGCAGTTTCGGCAGATGCTCGCTGCTTTTTCTCACTGCTAATGTGAACCATATTACACTGTAATTCATTCTGCTGTTCATTGTGGTCGGCTCACGCTGCTGCATGACTCAGCAACAAGTAGCTCAACCTGGGACCAGATCCTTTTTAGTAAAGTGCAGTCGATGAGTGTACTGCACAGCAGGTCCTATCTTAAAGCTGCTATAATCAATATTTTTATATTAATGAATCAAAGGAATCCCATCGGTGCTACTGAGCTTAACAGCATCTTTCAGTTCATTGTTTCGGTTTTCTGGCTCACAACTTTACAACTTTGGCTCACTCTCTTCTCTCTCATCACCACCAGCGTTTCCAGATGCAGCACGCAGCTGTTTTCAGTGAAATAGCTTTAAAAACCCACTGTGTTGTTACCGGCCCAGCACCAAACAGAAGACAGACACAGTCAGCAACTAGCTTGTGAACATAGTGAAGTATTTAGCAGATAAGACAAAGCAAGTTTTTAGATAGCACAATACATTCACATCGGCAATTCAAAGGGCTTTTACAGGTGAGCAGATAAAAGAATCAAGGGTTCAAGTATACTTAAATTAAGTGAACTTCAGTGCACTTTTTCTTTTACCTGGGAAACTTGGCCAACTTCTGATTAGCAGCAGTACCTGTGAGTACTTCACCGTAGTCACTTTGTGTGTTCGTGTATTTCTCTGGTTCAGGAGTCTGCTGGAGAAAGAGGAGGAGAGGCTGTGCATCCTGTGACTTGATGCCGGAGAGTCAGACCGGCAGGCTGGAAGCTCCCCCTCACATGGATTAGAAAATAGACCAAAGAGAAAAAACACACCGAGACCAGCGCTAGGATGAAGCTTAGGGTACCAAACGCAGCAATTTAAAGCAGAACTTATCATGACAGATTAATGCCGTCTGGAGGCCCTAAGCCGGGGCCATTGATAACAGGTCGCTGGCAGATGACCCCGAGACGCCCAAGAAAGATGGAGCTGTCTGAAAGAGGTGGGAGGACGAGAGGCTGTGGGATGAGAGTGTATCCATTCAGTGTCTGGCGGGGATATTTCCTTAAGTGGGGTTTATCTTTACCAGCTCACTGATTCATAAATGTTTTGTCCCCTCTTTGTTGAACGAGTCCAAACACACAAGTGACGGCTCCGTGACGTCATCCCCCCCTCGGATACCACCTCGTCCATCACTCAAACTCTGTCTGATTACCAGCTCTTAACCTTTGACCCCTTCACTGTTAGCAAACATATTGACAGCCCTCCTTTTAGTAACTTAAAACATCCCTCCTTCTCTTTGCTTTTACAGTCGTGTTTTGTTTTTACATATATCTGACAGTCGACTGTGCTGTTTGCTTTTCAAATGGTTCATGAAGTTGTGTTTTTTCTTACAAATTGAGCACCTGGATGTTTCTACAAGGAAAGCCTGTGTGATTCATTATTCCTTCTTTTGAAAAGCAATGTCCCAATTTGCTGTTGTTTCAGAAAATAAGCATTCGGTAATACATTCCTTTGTAATCTTTTCCTTATTTTCTACTTTCAAGCTGTCTGTGATAAATCATTTTGGTTCCTGCTTCTGCACAAGCATCACAATGTGCTTTAGATTTAAATTAAATAAAAGTAGTTGCTTGAGAGATCACCTTGTACTGTGTGAAAATCTCTGTTTCATGAGAGCCGCTTGTGAATCTTAAGATGCGCTATGAAAGTACGCAGAGTGATTTATGTTCAGTGATCCTTCTTTCATTCATCTTCATGTTCGACGTGAGATTTGAACATTCCCAGCTATTAACGATCTCAAAGGCTTGTTAGCTCCGCCATAAAGATGAAAAATGCTGCTAATAACGGATCAGATGAGATTAGCCACACTCTGTGAACTCTGCAGCGATGAGGAGTTAGCCTCTGTAATAATTGAGTTCAGTGTCTGGAGAAAGGGCTGGGAACGGGCGGATACGGTGACTTGTTTAATTGTCCCGACATGAAACATGGCCAGCTCGCGGGAGGAAGCCGCGGTGTCTGTTTTCTCAAGGCCGCGGAGCTCAATCAAGACCTCAGAGGAGAGGAGGTAGAAGACGTTGTTTTCCTTCAGTGCTCTCCTCTATATCTCTCGAATAGAAAGCCAACGAACCGTCCAGTGTTCTGATCTCATGGGACTGCTCCGTCTCTGCCATGTGGTAAATATGAAAATATCGAAGAGTTGTGTTTTCCCACATTTATATTCTCAGCTGTGCTTCTTGGGGGGAAAAGGTGGTAGACTGTATGGAAATCAAGGAAATAGACCAGCATAGTAAAACTTCCTCATCCATCCTGCTCTTATAGATGTGCCTCTATACAGGAAAACTGATCTTTGCACACCTGCATTCAGACAGATGTGCAAGAGATTAAATGATCATTAGTCCAAGTAGCAAAAGTCAAGCCCTGCACAGAACATGAACCAGTACTAGTAGGGCACTCAAATATCCAGAAATAATATTTCCTGGGAACGGGTGCAGGAAGAGAAGAATATTTTTAGGCCTATTCACGTGTATTACTGTAGGTAATGACAACAAACCCCCAACAGGAAAGAAATAGGTTCAACGATAAATATCCCCAAACAACAAAAGACATTTTGTGACCATGAAGGGGTTAAACCTGCAGTAGGCAGTATATATTTTTTGGCATCATTGGGCAAAAAAATCCATAATAACCTTTCAGCATATTGTAATTCAAGTGTTCTGAGAGATAACTAGACTTCTGCTCCTCCTCATGGCTCTGTTTTCAGGCTTTATTAAATCTAGCCCGTGACGGAAGACTTTGACCAATCACAGGTCATTTCAGAGAGAGAGCGTTCCTATTGGCTGTGCTCCGGCTGGTGGGCGGTGCTTGGTATTTCCTCAACTGATCTCAATATGGCTGCCTGGTCGTAAACTTTCTCATTTTACAGTTAAACCGTGCACTACAAGATGATTCTGAAAACATTTGAGGAGAGAAATAGGCATTGACGTAACATAATACTGATTCATATTTGTTGAGCGCTGCCTAGTTTGACCGTTTGATCGGAGTTCGCAAGTGATTGACAGCTGCTCGGAGACGGCAAGGCTCCAGCTCGGTTCTGATTGGTTGTTTTCCTCCGGTCATTTTAAAATCTGTCTGAGGAAAATGTTGATATTCCCACGGCCTCATCTTTTTCCTTTGTCATTATGCTTTTAAACCTGGTGCAAATAACATGACACAATTTGATCCAATAAATCAGACACACCTGGAGGAAATCATACAACATCTAAAATCCTCCTCATGCTGCCTTGACATTCAGATCAGATTGTATGGTCTCAGAGCTTCTACAGATTGTTAATGCATCTCTTGTTTCAGGAGTCTTCCCACAGGCCCTGAAAACTGCCGTCATCAAACCACTCCTCAAAAAGAACAATCTGGACTCATCAATAGTAAATAATTACAGACTGATATCAAATCTTCTATTCTTGTCTAAAATAATTGAAAAAACAGTTTTTCAACAATTAAATAGGTTTCTGGCACTAAAAAACTCTTTTGATGTCTTCCAGTCAGGTTTTTTGACCTCACCACAGCACTGAGACTGCTCTTGTTAAGGTCTTCAATGACATCCGATTGAACACAGACTAGAATTTCGGTTTTAGTTTTACTGGATCTCAGTGCCGCATTCGACACGGTTGGCCAAAATATAATATATTACTAGACCGACTGGAAAACTGGGTGGGTATTTCTGGCATAGCACTCAGCTGGTTTAAATCATACTCAAAAGACAGGGACTTCTTTGTGTCTATAGGTAACTGCAAATCTGAGCTGAACAAAATCACATGCGGAGTTCCCCAAGGCTCCATCTTGGGGCCTCTTTTGTTTAACATCTACATGCTCCCACTGGGTCAGATTTTTGATAACAACAAAATAAATTACCATAACTATGCAGATGACACACAAATTTACATAACTCTATCACCAGGAGACTACAGTCCAATACAAGCACTGAGTGAGTGCATTGAACAAGTCAATAATTGGATGTGCCAGAATTTTCTTCAGCTGAACAAAGACAAAACTGAGGTCGTAGTTTTTGGAGCCAAAAAGGAAAGATTAAAGGTTAGTTCTCACCTACAATCTGTGATGTTAAATAGCTCGGACCAAGCCAGAAACCTTGGTGTAGTCATGGACTCTGACCTGAGCTTTAACAGCCATATTAAGACAATTACAAAGACAGCCTTCTATCACCTGAAGAATACAGCAAGAATTAGAGGACTGATGTCTCAGCAGGATTTGGAAAAACTAGTCCATGCATTTATCTTCAGCCGACTTGACTACTGTAACGGAGTGTTTAGTGGTCTTCCTAAAAAATCGATCACACAGCTGCAGCGGATTCAGAACGCTGCTGCTAGAGTCCTCACTAAGACCAAGAAAGTGGATCACATCAGTCCAGTTCTGAGGTCTCTACACTGGCTCCCTGTCTCTCAGAGAATTGATTTCAAAATACTCCTGTTGGTTTACAAAGCACTAAATGGTTTAGGGCCAAAATATATTTCTGATCTTCTGATATGTTATGAACCATCCAGACCTCTCAGGTCATCTGGATCAGGTCTGCTTAGTGTCCCCAGAGTCACAACTAAACATGCAGAAGCAGCGTTCAGTTTTTATGCACCAAATATCTGGAACAAGCTCCCAGAAACCTGCAGGACCTCCAACTCTGAGTTCTTTTAAATCAAAGCTTAAAACTTTCCTGTTTGCTGCTGCCTTTAATTAAACCAGATAATGATCTTATACTGCACTAGAGCTTCTACTCCTTTGTGTTTTATTCTATTTTAACTTTTATCTTAGCTTTTATTTTTAGCTTGTTTTTATTTTATAATCTTTAATGTTTTAATGTTTTTATAACTGTTTTAATTATGTCTTAATGTTCTTTTGCACTTTGTTGCAATGTTCTTGAATGTTTCTGTAAAGCACTTTGAATTGCCCTGTTGTTGAAATGTGCTCTACAAATAAAGCTGCCTTGCCTTTTGCATTTCCTGCATTATGTTATCCGCTTGCTAGCTTGTTAAATTGTTATCCTCTGTGGCTTCTAGACGCCGACAGTAACGTTAATATTGCCGTTGCTTAGCAGCGGGGTTCCCACTTTGAACGGCAAGCATATCGTGTACACGACTTCCCATGTCGTAAACACAAGCTCACAAGTGTCATTTGAAGACAGCACAAAGAAAGCATTAATTCTCATAATGACAATAAATAGTTCAACAGTCTAGTGAACATCTACAACACATTGCAAGAAAGATTTAAATCTAAAATGTTCTTTGGGTAAAATAAAGCAAACCACAGGACACTTAGAAACCCCTAAAAATATTTTTATACAAATACTAACACACAATAAATAACTTTCATCTTATGAGGCTAAAACTGTTAAATGACTCTTGTTTGGATTTGAAAACGTGTTAATCCCTGCAGCTTCTTTCCTAACACAATTAAGTATTTCAAAGACTTGATATTTGTGAGTGAGGTGACCTCTGTGCTCCTCTGTATTCCTTTGCCCTCATCACACGTCCTTGACAACTGAGGAAAAATGCGCATTAACCCCTCGAAGCTGGCCGGTGACACTGAGTGGCCCGGGGGCAGCGCCGTGGCACCTCTGCTCCTTGAAGCCGGACAATTTGATTTGAAGGCGGAGATTTTCAAAGCTGAGTCATGCATCAGTGGTCAGCCAGTGGCTTGGCCTTTTCATCCTGCTTTTTTTTTTTTTTTTTGCCTTGATGGTTGTCTGTGGATGGATGAGGGAGGGAGTGGGGGAGGGGGGTTGAGAAAACAGCCAAACCTGCCCAACACCAACAAACAAAGAAGTCACTGCTGGGAATAAAGCAGAGTTTGGTTCCTCTGGGTAACGTTTGAATGTTTCACGATGGTTTGCTCGTGCTGAAAGAAACCAATTCACGCAACATGTGCTGTGGACATAACATCCCATTAACTTCACATGGAGCAGGAATGTCTTTACATTAAGAGTGGCAGGGCCGGCGCTGATAAATTATGACATCCGAGCCGGTCGCATCAGTCCACATATCTTCAATCTGCAGCAGAGGAATCTGATTAAGGCCTGAGGTAATGGTGATGGAGGTCAGCTTGTGTGACTCAGCTCAGCTGTCACCTACACATAGGTATCCCCAAAATACTCCTTCAGGTTCACCCAGACAAATAAACACTGTCCTCGGTGAGGACAAAAGTGATTTTTTAAAGTCTCTTCATGGCAGCTTGGACGTAATGAACCAAGCCGGTGTTTAGAAAGCAAATAAATAAGAGAGGACGGGGCTGAATCAAGGAAGAAAATAAGAACAGTAAAAATATACAAAGGGGAGAGAGCTATTGAGAAAGTATTTCCTTAACAAGAGGGGAACAAATAATAAATTATGGGGCCCCTCTCCCTCGAGGCAGGACTGGCACGCCTGAGGGGTGAAGGAAGTGGGCATCCCTCTCTTTTTATTGGGGTCGAGGACAGTTTTCCACGGTGGGAGCATCACAGAGTCCTGAGAGAAAACTCTTTAAAGCTGCAGTAGGTAGAATTGGAGCAAACATGATCCTGTCTCCTATATCCTGACAGTAGTGCATGAGACTACTTGTAGTATATAGAACAACTTAAGTAGAGCTGCAAAGATTAATGGATTAGTTGTCAAATATTAAATTAATCGCCAGCTATTCAGTAATTTTTTAACAAAAACATAGTCAAAATTCTCTGATTGCAGCTTCTTAAATGTGAACATTTTCTGGTTTCTTTCCTCCTCTGTGAAAGTAAACTGAATATCTTTGAGTTGTGGACAAAACAAGACATTTGAGGACGTCATCTTGGGGCTTTGGGAAACACTTATTGACATTTTTCACCATTTTAAAGACGAAACAACAAATCGATTAATCAAAAAATATAATAGAAATAATCTACAGATTAATCAACAATGAAAATAATCTTTAGTTGCAGGCTAGCTGTTTCCCCCTGTTCCCAGTCTTTATGCTAAGCTAAGCTAACTGTCTCCTGGCTCTATAGCTTCTTATCTACTGTAGCCTACACACACGAGTTTTATCATTTAAAGCTGCAGTAGGTAGAAATGGAGCAAATATGATTAAACATTTTTTTTTTTTTAAAAGGTCACTATATTGTGACAGTAGTGCATGAGACAGGTAATCTGAAAAAAATCATGTTCCTCCGGTGTCCTCCGGTGCTCCTAACGGCATCTGCAAGATTTCACAGACCGGAGGAAAACAACCAATCAGAGCTGATCTGGAGCCTTGCCGTCTCTGAGCAGCTGTCAATCACTCGCAAACTCCGATCAAACAGTAAACTAGGCAGCGCAGATCAAACATGAATCAATATTCTGTTACATTAATGCCTATTTCTCTCCTCAAATGTTTTCAGAAACATCTTGTAGTGTACTGTTTAGTTGTAAAATGAGAAAGTTTGCGATCCCACTTGAGGAAACATTAAGCACCGCCCACCAGACATAGCACAGCCAATAGGAACGCTCTCTCTCTGAAATGACCTGTGATTGGCCAAAGTCTCCCGTCAGATTTTTTAAAGCCTGAAAACAGGGTCATGAGGAGGAGCAGATGTCTAGTTTTCTCCCAGAACACTTGAATTACAATATGCTGAAAGGTTATTATGGGATTTATGCCCAATGATGCCAAGAACGTTCTGCCTACTGAAGCTTTAAAGGAATGCTTAAACACACAAACACACAGTTTATATGCCATGCAATGCTGAATGAAGATGGTGGTAGTGTAGACTGCATAACCCCCACGTCCCCCATCATGTCATCGCTGTAGTTTCTGCCCTCCTCATATCAGCAGTCCCTCT
The DNA here is from genome assembly GCF_015220745.1 of Sebastes umbrosus. Taxonomy (NCBI): domain Eukaryota; kingdom Metazoa; phylum Chordata; class Actinopteri; order Perciformes; family Sebastidae; genus Sebastes; species Sebastes umbrosus. The sequence goes on along the minus strand of NC_051277.1, from coordinate 4,667,802 downwards.
TGACTTGTATAACTGAGAGGCTGCTGACAGCCGTGACCCCACATTTACCCCGCGCTCCCCCTCGTGTCCGTCCCAAAGCAGGTGGCAAACACCCCCCAACACGGGACTCCCCGTCTTGATCTGACATCTAATATGAAATTTTTGACACCTTTATTTCTTGGCAAACACTTCAGTACCTTGTGATGATGGGGAGATAAAGCAAAGCAGCTTTTTTTTTAATTTCCCCAAACTCCACACACACACACACACACACGCACACACACACACACACACACACACACACACACACACACACACACACGGAGGGTTAGTCTCGGCCAAAGTTGATAAAAGTTTCCCTTTTTGTCCCAAAGCGTTCAATTAATCAACTTCACAGGGCGTTTGCTGGATGGAAGCGGATAAAAAGTCTGGGCTACAGGAGAGAAAGAACAGCCAGCCATGATTTGTATTCTGCTGCAGTGGCTTTCATACCCATTAAAGGATGTTAGCATCTTTTTAAGCGTAGTGACTTTATTGTCAGCTTAGGGCTTACACAGATCCAACCATTTGCTGTATTGGATTCTTGGCAGATGGCCTGCGTGGATCTTGGCCACCCTTGAATGTAGTTCTCATGTTAAGCTTTGCCTTGTCAGTAAATGGGCTGCTCCCTGCACTTATACTCTACACACAGGACCGTATGTCTCCGTTGTAATGGTTTCTTATCAGCTAGAAAAAAAAATCATATCGCATAGCTGCTGCTGCCAGAGGAACTCCCACCTACTGCAGCACTTAACCTGATTATTTTTGTAGAATTTTCTGTGTTGATAGATAGCGAACTGTGATATAAGTGCATGAATACACTATAAGGATGAATTTGATTGAATTATATTGTGTACAGTGATCTCTCTTATAGAGTATAAGAGAGTGAAGGACACATAAGTGAGTTTGCAGACCACCAGAAGGGCCTTCAGTTTAACATAATGTGCTATAATCTAGGGCTGCAACTAACAATTATTTTCATTATCGATTAATCTGTTTATTATTTTCTGGTGAAAAATGTCAATCAGTGTTTCCCAAAGCCCGAGATGACGTTTTCCAATATCTTGTTTTTCCACAACTCAAAGATATTCAATTTACTGTCATTTAAAGGGACTGAATGTAAGTTTGTACACGTATAAAACATTTTTAAGTTGTGTGAACAGGTTGTAACCAACCTAAAAAATGAGACCTTCATGCGCGCTCGCGAGTGCCTTTACTCTCTTCAGCTCGGTTAGAAATGGAGTCTGCTAACGCCAACAAACGACCAGCCCCCATCACAACTCAGAGTTCAACACACTCTGCGGAAGCACAAAAAACAAAGTTATATCTAGTGAAGTCCGTCTTGCAAAACAGGAATATGACCGACATCGGGGGGGGAACTAGGATCAACATCAACCTTCGATTCATGGAGGGACCTTCGTTTGGTTTTAGGAATCAAAACGGACCCCGAGCTGGCAAAATACCTACTGGACAGGTAAGCTAACATTACTGCCAAGCATGCAAAAAATATAGTGATATTGTGGTTTAAGCTGTCAATCACGTTCAGTCTCGTCTGTGTCACCTCACTGTTTTGACCGATGTTCGCTCGCGTCTATGTAGCGTGAGCACAAGTGCGAGCAACAGGACGCTGACTGTAGTTGACTTAACGGACACGTGTGTCAATGTTAACAAGCAATTTCTGATTCTTACGTAGCGCCCCTTTGAGAAGCTGGAATTGAAATTTTCACGCTTTTTTTTTGTGCATTATCGTGTCATTCATACACCTTTTTGTGCGACCAGGCTGGAGTGACACATTTTACATTACACATAGTCATTTGATCCATTGTTTATATTTAAAAATATTGATTAGTGCAACTTTAAATCAACAAGAAGGTCATGTTTTGCTTGTGAAACGTTTTTCCTGTTACTACCCATTGGCTTATTTGAGCCCATAACCAATTCCTCTTCCTGTGCCTCTTGAGGACGTGGAGCCAGAGCACCAGTAGTCCAAACTATCATAATTTGTGGCCGGGAGTAAGAAATCACGTGTCACAGTTTATGTCGGCAGTCGTAGCCCGGAGCAATGACTGCTTTTTTAGAATTTGGAACAAACTACAAAATCATTTTCTTTGTGCAGCAGTCATTCATCTTTTTCACCAGACACCCAGACATCTCAGGCCTGCTTCCTCTCAAACTGACGGGACCGGCAGGTAAGCAACATTTTCCATTCTTGGATCACATGTGGGGGTTTTTAAATTATACTTTAACATACATTAAAATGTAATCTGCTTGTTCGTTGGCATGATTTTCCACATCTTGAACTTGAATCTGCGTCTTATTTGACAAAAACCTTTCCGTGCATTGTGAAGTACAACAACATATGGACCAATCTGAGATTACGTTGTGGTGTTAAGCAGGTTATCCATCAATTAAATCTTGGAATTGTCTCCTGCGTTATTTACAATGGGGTAGGACAGCTCAAATCCTCCTACTCTTTCTCTGAAGTAGGCTCTTTGTTCAGCTTGTCTCCTGAAACCTTTCTTCATAAGTGACCATTAAATGGATGGTTGAGTGTTCAGCCACCAGTGAGCCTCAGTAGACCTGCTACGGGGCGTTATTGCCCTTGTGCCGTCTCACCTCAGAGGCTCACCAGAGGACCTGTCAGGCTTGCGATGTTTTACAGCTCAGTTTGCAGACAAAACACCTCACAACCAAATCCCCTCAACAACATCTGCTGCCAATTTAGCCGAGGCATTCCTGCAGTCTGTGCTGTTTAATATTCACAGGGGTTAGGATCTGCCGGGACAGGGGTGGACGGGGACGGTGGGGGGGGGAGACCAGCTTCTACAAGCCTTTGGTCCGCGGTCCAGACACGGTGAAAAATGAGGGGTTAACAAAGAGTGAGCTGGAGCAGGGGTGGGTTAACTGGGCTAATTTGCAGGGATAATAGTGGTGCTCATGGAAGGCCTTTGGGGAGCGGCGGCGTGGAACACAGTCCTGATGGTGCAACCACACAGGAAGTTTACAACATGGCCAAAAATGTATTTAATCATCAAACAAGCAGCGAGGAGCTGGGCGGCACGGCCAGCAGCCGGCAGCCGGCCTGAAGATGAAGACAAATGTTTGGACAAGGGGGCCCGACCAGATCCACACCTCCGAGATGGAAACCACTGATTTTATTGGCCAACTCTAAGCACAACAAGTCAAAGGTGCATATTTTCTTCTACTTCTGCCAGTATCCTTGAGCGAGATATTAACCTTATACAGTACTATTTATGTGTTTTTAATTATTCTCATGTGAGCACCCAACAATAAACTTGGATGCATTGCAACTTTTATAGGAAATTACTTGTGAACGGTAGAACTAAAAACAGTCTTTTATTAGCAGTAATCAAGGTATCCTGCATACATAACGTACACATATGTGCTGCCTGACTGAGTTAAGAGAGAGTAATAACCCAGTTAATTGATAATTAGACTCATGGCCTCCTTAAATATGGCCGCACGACGTCCTTGTGAATTTTTATGGATGTATCCCAGGCTCTGCTATCTTTAGAAACAGCGGAAATTCAAACCAGTTTCCTCCTCTTCTGTATTTCTATGAGAAAATATATTAAGGATATACAATACCTTGCAGAGACGGGAAACCTTAATATGATAGCAATAATACACAAAACTTAAAATACTGAAGTTCAACCGTATTTGTTTCAGCGGGATGTCGTTCTCATTTGTGGGAATATTTACTTTTCCATCATGTACAGAAGCTATCAATAACTCCACGTTGTTTTTGAGGTGAAATGGCATTTTATGTGAAAATAAATTCGGTCTATATTTTGCAGGACGAGTCCTCGTTCCCACCCCGTTGAGAGGATGGTATTTCAGCCGTTGGCTGTCTAATGACTCTCTGAAAGGGTGATGTGGATCGTGCGACACCTCCGCTGCTCCCTCACTAAAGGACACCCCTCGCCATGGCAACTGCATAAACATCTGTCTCCCCCATTCAAGAGAAGGTCTTGAGGGAATATACAAGGCTGCAATTTATTATATATAAGAGGAGACCCAGCCTGTGTTTATGTCCGTCCACGTATTGCTGCTTAGTGGACCGAGAGAGAGCTACATGTGATAATGAGGACATCAGATTTCATATTTATATAAAGTGCATGTGAGATGGCGGTAGTAGGAACTGAAATATGCTTATTCGCTGTCTTGCCAAGAGTTAGATCGATACCACTCTTGTGTCTGTACGGTAAATACACAGCTACCTAACAGCTGGTTAACTTAGCTTAGCATAAAGAATGGGAAACGGTTAAAAATGGCAAATTCATTTCCATTTTGGCACTTTTTGTTCAAATTAAAAAAACAGGAAATAACGTGTTTTTTTTTTAGAGTTATAGTTATTTCTAACTTTACACAGAGCTAGGCTAGCTGTTTCCCCCTGCTTCCAGTCTGTATGCTAAGCTAAGCCAACCGGCAGCTGGCTGTAGCTTCATATTTACCGTGAGTGGTATCGATCTTCTAATCTAACTCTCCGCAAGAAAGCAAATAAGCGCATTTAAGCCTAAAGGCCTTTGTGCACCAAGTCTGTATTTTTGTCCGTATTTTTGTCCGAAATTGTTGCACGTTAAAAAAAAAAAAAAAAAAAAAAACTCACGTTGTGTCAATCATGATTACACACCGACTCCGAAACTTTCGTCCATCATTAAAGTTTTAAGAACAGGTTTTGATTTTCTGCGTTTTTTTGGCATCTGTCAAAAGCCAACAGAGGGTTGTTTGACCACTCAGAGCCACCGTCTGTACAAACGTCGTCCTCCAAAATGGCATCTGATAAACATTCACTTGTAGTTATTAATTTTACATTCCATTTCTGCCAATAGATCCTCATGAAATGTTCCACACTGTTCCTTTAAAATCAAGCAGTTTGCTATTTTATATAAAATTCATCGTCTGTATGTTGTCATGTTTTCCATCCAGTGACCTGGAATTAAAACCGTACAGACATTTCTCATCTTCAACTTCATGTAACATTCAGGATCCTCATCTTGTAGTTGTGTCAAAACACATTTCAGGGATGTGTTGATACGTGGCATCCAAGAGCCGTCCACACTCCTTTAACGTGTTTTACATTCCCACATCATGCCACGCATTACAGCGAAGAGCATGTCGGCGTGATGCTGACAGAGTCCCTAAACATTCACAGTATACACACACATATAAACAAGAGTTTGTTCATGCTGAAAATGAAATGAGGTGATGGAAATGCATGCAGTGGCCTCATTTTGACAATATGATTTATGGCCGAAACACCATTAAGTATGTAAGTAGTGCAATTGAGGTGCAGGATTTGAAAATGTAGAGTATTTCTCTTACGCATGTTGCCCTGTAATACTGACGCACACGACTTTGTTCATATGAAATGTGCTGTAAAGTCTTGTTAAGAGCAATGACCTTCCAAACAAAGTAGTTTTGCATGGGCAGAGTTCAGGTAAAAGTCATTTTGAACCATGATTTTTATGCTAATGAGTCCCATAGTCTGATAAATGCATTAAGTATTTTTCTAACCCTCAGTGGAAAGTAATTTTGATTGTCTGTTGTTATAAAAAAGTTCTACGTGACCATTAATAAGCTGAAAAACAAACACTAGTCGATTAAAACCACAGAAGGAGCAGCCGATCTCTATCTCCGAGCCTCAGCTGCGGTTGGCTCGTGCCTCCGTATATTATATCTGGACTGTAAATGAAGCATATCTAATGGGATAATAACCTGTCAGATGTCCAGGTTGAGCAGCACAGAGCTGCTCTGTTTATTTCAGGAGATGCTGACTGCGTCAAAGAGCCAGAGGTTTTTTCAGACGTCCCTTTTGTTGCCTTTTGAGTTGCGTTGTTGTTGGCACGCGGTGAAAGGTCTGTGGAGAGCTGCCAGTGGCTGAAGACGTCATTACAGTGTGAGTTTCTAGTAAGCTGTGACTTCCACGGAATCAGACAAACAGTGACAATGCTACTGTGGTTTGGACTGGTTTGTTAAAGTTTATCTAAATATATTTAGGCAGCCGCTAAGAAAGATTGTCCTGTGAACCCAGAACCTTGATCTTGTGTTCAAACCCAGCAGATAAATACCCTGCTGAGTACCTTTGTGCACAATCCTGTCTTGTAGAAATTACCTTTATATACTACTAGTTTGCAGCAGCCCGTGACGGGAGACTTTGACCAATCACAGGTCATTTCACTGAGAGAGAGCGTTCCTTTTGGCTGTGCTCCAGTTTCGCAATCGTCACAAACTTTCTCATTTTACAGCTAAACCGTGCACTATGAGATGATTCTGAAAACATTTGAGGAGAGAAATAGGCATTAACGTAACAGAATATTGATTCATATTTGATCAGCGCTGCCTAGTTTGACCGTTTGGTCGGAGTTTGCGAGTGATTGACAGCCGGCTTTCATAGACGGCAGCTGGACAGCAGACCTCAGATCAGCTCTTACTGCTTGTTTTCCTCCGGTCTGTGAAATCTTGCAGATGCCGTTAGGAGCACCGGAGGACACCAGAGGAACATGATTTTTTTCAGGTTACCTGTTTCATGTACTACTGTCACGATATAGCGACCGTTTTATAAAGATAACTTTTTTTTAAATCATATTTGCTCCAATCTCGCCTACTACAGCTTTAATGTTTTTTTAAGATGATGTGTAGGCTGTCAAAGCAGGTGGATACGGTTAGAGAAAGATCATGGTGTTGGGTTAACATTGAAAAAGTAAACCACTTGAAATGAGCATTAATTAATAACATTGTTAAAATTGTAACTGAAACCACAATCTTTCCCCAACTTAACCTTTGTGTTTCAAAAACCTATCTGCATGGGGTGACCTTTAGTTCCCCCGGTGGAGCGTGCGCCTCATGTAGATCTGTAGAATCCTTGGCAGCAGCCCGGGGTACGAATGCGACCCGCGATCCTTTGCTGCTTGTCATCTATTCTCCAGCTGCTATAATAAAGGCAACAAAAGTCCTAAAAAATAATCTTAAACAAAAACGTAACTGCACCCAGGTCTCTGCTTTCTGGCCATCCCAACCACCTTCCCATGACTTCTGTGTGATAAACAAACATAATACTTCCTTGACTTCAGAAAACGTTGCCAATAATCATAATCATGGCAGCAATTAAGTTTCCTTCAAAACACATTTGGCAAACACGCAATAGCAGTAAACAACAGAATTTATAGGAGACATAGTTGTGCGTGCGTCTTTCTTTACTGTGCCAGCCTGGCTTGAAATTAACTGCTCTGCCACAGAACAATAATCCTCCGAATAAGAAGACATAAAATGTGACAATGACGTTTGTAAACTGACGTGTTTTTATGGGATTATTTCCTGCAGGCGACTTCTCATTTCTTCAGGTGACTGACAGTGAGAGAAGTGCAGTATAATGATATGAAAACAGGCTTTGACAAAATTAATCGTACTTTTCTGTGATGACTCACGGTGATACAGATATTTTGTCAGTGTCACTGTGGTTTTTTCATGCTGCACTCAAATGAATGATGCGTTCTTTTTAAGGTATGTCGACAACCAGTATAATGTAAAGAGAGCCTGAGCATCAGTATTATCCGTTAAGGAAGCCTCTGCTTCAGTAGATAGTGCTCAGCGGAACATGGCAGGAAATTCGGGAAGGAAACAGATGATGTCTAGAAGAGGTCGTGAGTTGGTTTTGAACCCGTGATGACAGGAACACATGGCGTTCACCTCCAGCCCGCTGAACCGCACAGACTCGTAATTTATCTTTGAGTTGAGAATGTGCCACTGAATTTCTCCCTCTATCTCTGCTAAGCCATGTGTTTTGGCGAACACATACTTTGGGGATTTTCAAAGTGCCTGGTCTGGTTTTATAGCGAGTCCCTCTGGAATGAGATTACTTAAAAAAAAAAAAAATTACAGGCTGATGTTAGTCTAACAGAGGTCATGTTTACATGAGTGGAGTAGCTGTTGAAGCGATGGCCCCGTGTGGGCCAACTGAGCTATACGAGAAAAGTCTGGTCAACATGAGGTACAATTATTTTCATCACACCCCCTGGGGTCATTGAATGTAACTCATCTGTGTTTAAATTCAAATAATTTTGAACAATTACTGTGGAATTACATATAAAAAGTATGATATCAGGGGGAATATCTTTAGTAAGAGTCCTGAAATATCCTCTGTGTTTAGCTAAAGTGTGTTGACGCCCACACGTCTGACCTTTTGAGATCTGACTCATGTCAAATAATCCCTAATCCAGAGTCATCCTTATCAGTCAGTGTGTACACTGGATATCCCCGCTGTGTTTCCTGACCTGTGATTGGTTGGCTGTGTGTTGATCCATGTGGTCTGTAATGTTTACCTGTTGCAGGCAGACGTTCTCCAGGAACAGCAGGAACACGTCCTGGCTGGACGTCAGCTGCTCTGTGTACCCGCCGACACCCATCACGGAGTGGACAGTAAACCTATACCTAAACTACCTAAACACCTAAACACAAGTCATTAACCGTAAACAACAGCATGTTTAAGTCAGAAAGTGGGTTGGTCAGTTTGAAAATGTATTATTATTTATATTTTTATTTATATTTATATGTTGTTTGGACGATTGTAATAAAGTTCAGGTGACTGATGAGCATGTCTGCTCCCTTCTAGGTCAGTTGTTGTCAGGTGCACAATAATTATTATACTTGTACAATAATGTGTCCTTAAATGCATGATTAATTTAACATGCCTTAGTTTCAGTTTATTGGTATGGAGCTGATTTGGAACCTGGATCCTGGATCTGTCTGATCACGGCTCTGCAGAGATCTTGAGGCAGCCACTCACAACTTCTTAGAAACACTCTGCGACAATTTACAACTTAAGTTTGTTATATCAAACTATTTAATTTGTTATGGTTATCCGCACCGTTTGGTGTGGTTCATGATGCAAAAATGTTATCTGTAAACTATTTCCTTATATGCATGGAAAGGATAGTTTATCCTGTAGTCTGCATGATAAATACTGACCACAGTGGAGGCCATTGCAGTCAAGTTAAATTTAACTTAAGTCAGTTTAATCAAAATATGATTAGTCTCGGATGCAATTATTAGGTTAGTGTTGACTGATTCAGCAGATAAAATCATACAGTGTGATGTGTAGAAGGATACTAATTTCTTTTTTAAAAGATGATTTCTTTGGTCTTTTTGTCTTTATTAGGTAGACTGGACAGATAGACTGGAAATGGAGCGAGAAAGGGAACTACATGCAGCAAAGTCTCTGTCTGTTCTTTTCATTAAGATTATTTTAAGAAAAAAGAAGTTGGAGTACAATGAAGATTAGTAGTATTTGAGCTGTTCTGTGACAATTCCAAGATTTAATTGTTGGATAACCTACTTAATAACACCTCTTACTCTCAGTTTGGTCCATATGTTACCGTCCTCTACATGACATTACATTTATTTATAAATGTCCATTTTCTGTTTTAGTCCAGAAACACGCAAGAATTAATGTCAAGACTAAACGGCTGTAAATGTATAACTGTTATTGTAATGTACCCACTTTGTTTTATTTTGTTTTTTAAAATAATTATTATTATTATTATTATTATTATTATTTCACTATTTATCATTTACTGTACATAATCATCCAGTCCATGTATATCCATTGAGTATTTATTTCTTTGCACTATATGTATGTATTGTTTACAACTTGAACATAACACTTGACTTGATAGGTGTTTTATTTCTTATTTCAATATACATTATTTTTTAATATACATATATTCATATAATACTTATACATATATTTTTTCAAATACTTGTATTTGAACTACTTGTACATAACAGTCCTGCCTATACCTTTTATTTGTAAGTATATTGAAAAAAAAGAGTCAAAATCCTTGTACGGTATGTGCACACCTTGGCAAATAACCCTGATCCTGATTATGTAAAGAGAGTTAATTTGATTTATTTTTGGATTATTTTAATATTGTTTGTTCATTAATATTTATGTATATACCATGTATATGTTTGTATTATCATAATACTGAATATTTGTATGCATACATATATTGTTTTTAATAAAATGTTGAAAACTCAGTAAACATCTTGCTAAAAAAATAGTTGTATTGTGTCTAATCTTTATAGGTTTAAATAATCTATTATTTATACATTTTTGTGAGAGAGATGAGTTAAAGGGTTGAGCTCTTGAAACACAGTCAGTTATGAGAAGTTTTTATGCTAACTAGCTTTTCACAACCTCCTCACATGAAACAAGATTCAGGTTGAAAACAGTGAAGAGGAAAAGTTATATGAAAATTAAACAAACAACATTAAACAACATTAAAAAAAATCTCATTAATATATATTTTTTTCTATATAAATATATATATAAATATATAAATGTATATACAAAATATATATAAATAAATATATATATATAAAATATATTTTTTATATTTATATATATATATTGTTTTAATATATATATATTAATGATATTTTTCTGATGTTGTGCTCTGTAATATTTTCATATAACTTTTCCTCTTCACTGTTTTTAACCTGAATCTGGTGTCATGTGAGGAGGTTGTGAAAAGCTAGTTAGCATAAAGACTTCCCATAGCTGACTGTGTTTCCAGAGCTCAACCCTTTAACTCCTCTCTGCTGAGTAAAAGCAGCTACACAGGATGGATCCTGCTTCATCTACAGCATTTAATCCACTAGTTGTAGTGAGTCTAACTTTACCTCAGAGGGAGATCATGAACATCTCCAGAGTCAGACAACCAAAACAAACAAACAGACATGCTGCTAACCTGCTAACTGTTGGAGCTAACTGTTCAGCATAGTTCAAGGACAAAAAGGAACAACCTACCAAGGAATACCAGAGCTCTTAACTACTGAGTGAGTGTTTCAGTAACACAGTGTTGTCTTTGTCAATCTCTATATCAATATCTGTCACTTACAGTAGCTGTTTTAATCAGTTATAGTGAAACATTAGCTATTAGCAACAAGCTAGGTGCTAATGGCTAACTGTTTGTGTCTTTCTTACAAACAATATAAATAATGTGCCTGTTTGGTTTTGTGAATTATAAATTAACTTTACAACAAATTACTTGTATATTTGTCGGTCATGTAAGTAGGAACGGTTTATTATGCAGTCCAAAACAACTCAAATGTAGGGTTAAAGGGACTGTTTGTAACTTTCAGAAATGCTTCTTAACAGCGACACCTGTGGCCGTTGAGTCAACTAAAGTCAGCGTCGGGCTCGCGCTTGCTCGCTCTAAATATACCTGAAGGAGCATTGCTCAACACAGTGAGGTGACACACGTCAGCTAAAACCACAATATCACTCTATATTTCAGCTGCTTGGCAGTAATGTTAGCTGACCAGACAAAGGTCTCTCCATGAATCAATGCTGATACTAGTGTTGGCTTTTCCTGCCTCAGCCTCCCGACCGCGGCCGGAGGGAACAGGGGAGACACCGGAGTTTTGATCGGAGACGATAACGTTTCTCTCTGCGGAGCCCCGTCACTTCACAAGACACGGGAAACCTCTGTTGGTCTGGAGGAGCTGCAGCAGTTATTTCTGCACAAACGTCCACTGTACATTCACTAGATATTCTCAGAGCTAAACTAACTGCAGTGTGGAGTGAGCGCGCATGCAAGAGAGGTGGAGCGAGACTCCAGCCACACGCGAGTGCGCATATGCGAGCGCGCATGGGACACCAAATTGGTTAATTTCTATGTGTAAGAAGTTACAAACAGTCCCTTTAAGTTAAATTCTTGTTGGTCTTCTATATTAATGTTATAGCTTTCTGTACACAGAAACATGCATTCAAGTAGATATCATATGTCATTTCTGACCACCATTTTTGTTTGGATCAAATAGATTTGCAACTTTGGAGATGGATTAAAACTCTTTTCTCTTCAGATGGTTGGAGGACTCTTTGATATGTAACATAAATGTGATTAAATTAGGTTTTTCTGAGATTTATCTTTCAGAAGAATGGATGCCTTAAGAGAACTGCCCGGTGTCTTTTGGGGTGAAAAAAGTTGCATAAGACTAACAGTGTGTTCCATTCCGCGTACTTCAGTACTTACACTTTTCAGTGCATAAGTGCATTCACATTTTGAAGTATGGCAAAATGCAGTGCACTCGAAATACCCGGATGTTGTACTCAAAACGGTCAAATCGTTGAGTGTGGAACGCTGGACACTTTTCACACTCAATTGTCGACATCTTAGCTACGTAGCAGAAGGAGCGAGACCACGACCACTATTCAAGCATGTGAAAATGGCGGCAGATGATGCAGGAGCTTTTGCGGTGCTGAACGACGTTACCTTATGGATGTCTATGGGCTACGTAGATAACAGAATAAAACAATATGTAAACATACCGCTGCATTTTCAGCCAACAGGAGGACACATCGTAGGCGTAGGCGACGAAGTTGGAAACTTAATTTCCACTTTGCTTTCATTTACTGTGCATTCTTGATCGACAAAGCAGGCAGATATTTTGGCGGGTAGTTGACGGATAAAACCTGAAAGAGGCAGCAATGCAACACAAAGGATGCCAGCTGCCGTAAAACCACGAAGAAGAAGAAGATATTTTGGTCGGGTAGAGAGGCGCGGTGAAATGTTGCGATCGTCATCTCCGGTCAGTGCGCCGCAGAGTAGTCGATTTGGGACGACCGTACCCGTTAAAATTCACGCACTACTCAAGTAAGTACAGAGTGCACTACATTGAAGTGTACTTCCAGAAGTACGTGAATTGGAACACACTGTTAGGTACAGTATACTAATTGTATAATATAATTAAACTACATTATCTTCATTTAGCAGCTTACAAGAAGTGCATACAACCACCACCAACATTTTAAGTGCATCTCCTATAAAAGCAACGTGTGCTCTTTTCAGCATTAATCCGCTGGCCCTTGATCATCTCCTCCACCCTCCGGCCGTCCTGACTCATCTCCGCTGTGTCTCCCTGTGGCATCCACGGTCAGTGTGCTTTGTATATTGCTGATGTCTGTGTTTACTAGCCTTACACGCAATGTTAGCCAGAAATGTCACCTACCAACGCACACACACACAATTCACACAACTATATTTGCACATGCAGAGATTTACACAGAAACACAGTAGTGGAGGAGAGAAGTCTTCAGGGTTTGTGTTTGATAAACAATTCAGTGGAGATAATTAGTTGATAAGACATCACTTTGATTTACTGCGGGGACTCGACTGCATCTATTGCCTGCAAGCAGAGCCTCACTCACAAGCTTTGTATTACCATATGTTGAATTTTTAATCAATTAACGTCCTGAAGGAGAAATGTGAAAGTGCAGATTCGTTCCAGTGAGGATGTAGGGGCAAAGACAATTCTCTAATATTTGCATATGGCTCATGCTTGCACTCTTGTGCACAGTCTTAATGTGTGCTCCTATACGGCTCGAGCGACTGTCGAAAAAAACTGCTGTCTGCCGCTTCTGAAGTAATTAGTAGCTCTGACCACTCAGACAGCTGGCCAATTAAATGTGCTCGTGGCTGCTGCTGCCGCTTGATGCGTGTTGGGCTTCACACAGAGGTGTAGATGGGAGGACAAACTCATCTCTCCGGTAGTGGGGGGAGAGATGCCAGGAAAGCTTGGCTTGTGTCTGACAGTGCTGTGTCTGTGTGCTTCTCAACTGGCTGTGCGAGCAGATAAGAAAGGAGGCAGAGGGAGAGCTGCTGATTCTGGGTTTATTCCACAAACCCCCCGCCTTCCCCCCCGGTCTGTCTTTCTCTGTGCAGCTGCAGGTCTGGGAGCTGACCTGCATTAAGACATCAGAAACTGCCTGACGGGCTAATAGGAACAGTTTTCTAGAACATCTTCAAAAGCTTGTTAAACTGTAGAGTTTTGGCCGTGATTTAAGGAAATCTGCTATTATGGTTTAAATAGAGTTCACCTAATCTGTGTTGGCAGATTAGAAATGCCTGGACATCGCCCAAGTGCTTCCCTGCAAACTGATGTCTCTATCTCCACACTAATATATTTATTAGACATGTACAAACGCAGCCTTTTTCTGTGATACTGAATGAATCGTGAGCCAACACTTCTTTAGCCCTATTACTTTTCTTGCATTATGTTATTTTTCAATGCACTCGAGGATGTCATTAGCGGAGAGTAGAGTATCGTGTGAAGATAAAAACATCTTCTTTCCTTCTCACTCCTTAAACGCACTTTGTTCTTTTAACTTTTTGCACTTTTTGTTGAAGCACGCCTAAAGGATTCTTTCTGTTTTATTGTAACCATTTTGCTTTTATTGTTTTCTGTAAACCCTCTGATGCTGATGGGAAAATAGCTCTGGTTTGGAGTGGTCTAGCCAGTGGGCATCTGACAGTGATTTGCTGATCCTGTGCAATTGCATGATGGCTCTCATCCTTAAAGGCCACAGGGCTCTGAGAGCCAGCCAATCACTAGCCCTCAGCACTCTGCTGTTGACAATTATAGGTCAGCGTGTGTCACGACATCATTGTCTTCGCTTTGAATGGCTCAGTACCAGCTCCAGCGGCAATCAGTTATGTTTTTCTCTTTGCTATTTAAAGTGGAACCGAAATCCAGTAACAACATGACCGCTAGTTTTCTGAATCATTGTTGTTTGAGTTGTTTTAGGATAACGCTCCTTTGCCAAATTCCAGGCAAATGTGAGTGAAAGCAGTAATGAAACTTTGCTCATTTTCTGTTTGAAGCTTCCAGCATTGTTCAAGTAGATCTTCACCTAGATTAACTTGTGAGTTTTTATGGGAAAAGACCTGATTGCACAAGCTGAACATAAGTTTGAGTGTAAAGTTAACACTATCTGCTGTGTTGTAACTACTTAGTTTCACCACTTTGTTCTTTTGCATCATCCATACGGCGCCATCATTTAACTAAGTAGTCAAAGCAAGTTGTAAAAGACTGTGGTGTTTCCCCTATAGTGCATCACTTGGATAAAATGGTGGGGGGAAAGCCAATAATAACCAGGGAAGGAAATTAAGAGACCTACAGTACAATAAATTATTAAAATGGAGAATGGGATGTATGCAATCATGTGTGTACCAGCTAACATGTTTGTCTGTTGCATCATTAATAATTCAACATTAATTTATTGATTGTTTCTGTTGTGGTTTGGTGGTTTTTATTTCTCTTACCAGTGTGCGGATGGCTGTGACGCATAAAAATGGTCATAAATGATAGAAAAACACAAACAAATGTCTCTGGAAAACGTCCATCTGGGCAAAACAATTCTGCCAAAGTCGACACCTAAACAGTTAGAGGTTTGTGACAAGCAACCACTTCTTAACAGCATCAAGTAAATGCAGCATGAAATCACACTGTGCCCTCATCTAATATAAATAAAAGTAATACAGCATGTAGATATAGAGGGATGTAGTCTGTCACAAGCACTGTGCTCCCAGTTTTAATATCAGAGAAAGTATTCCTCTGGCTCCTTAGTCTCTCTCAGTTAATAAGGATTGACTTACTCCTGTTTGGAGGAGGTATACATTTTTAATAACTTGTATGGTGCAGCCTGTTATTATAAGTTATAGAGTAACTCCCCTACTATATTTAACTTAGGCTGGATTTGAATTTATACATAGTTAGTTCAACAGCCTGCTGCGTGGACATAATCTACAATTGTGTCTATGTGCGCTTTCACCGGCCAACATTTAGTCCAATTTAATCAAACTCTGGTGCGGTTTGCTTGGGCAGTTGTGAACGCAGTAATCGTACTCTGGTGTCGGACCGTTTCCAAGCAAACCGAAACGCAGGCTGCCTGTGTGGGCATTTGTTGAGATGGACACAAGTAAACGACAGGTTAACATGAGTGGGAGAGGACGGACTTTGACTTCTACAGATGTCCGATGTTTGCTTGACATCTGGGCCGAAGAGAACATACATGATATCCTAAATAAAGTCCACAAAAACAGTAACGTTTGTAAAGTCATTCAAGATAAACTGAAGGAGATTTGTGCGCACAGTAGATCAGTGCCGAGTCAAAATGAAGCAATATATCAAAGGTTGTGATTCCCTGCATAGAAGCGGCAGCTCTCGAGACAAAGAAAAAGATGAATTTGCTGCCTCGTACCTACACGCCCCTCAGAAAATAGTTTTTTTTATTTGGTCCGCTTTAATTTGTGCACTGTGAAACCGAACCAGACTAAATAGAAAATGACACAAAGGTATCGATTTCACTCTGATTCGGACTAGCCAAACAGACTATGGCTTGTAAAAGCACTCTAATTTTTACTACTTAAAACTGCAGTATGCAGTATATATTTGCTATTGGCTGTGCTCCAATCATGTGACCGTAACTTAGCGTTACTTCACCAGATTTCACAATGGCCGTGCGTCACAAATTTTCTCATTTTACAGCTAAACCGTGCACTACAAGATGATTCTGAAAACATTTGAGGAGAGCAATAGGCATTAACGTAACATAATATTGATTCATATTTGATCAGCGCTGCCTAGTTTGACCGTTTGGTCGGAGTTCGCGAGTGATCGACAGCCGGCTCTCATAGACAGCAGATGGACAGCAGACCTCAGATCAGCTCTTATTGCTTGTTTTCCTCCGGTCTGTGAAATCTTGCAGATGCCGTTAGGAGCACCGGAGGACACAGAGGGACATGATTTTTTTCAGGTTACCTGTTTCATGTACTACTGTCACGAGATAGGGACCGTTTTATAAAAATAACTTTTTTTAATCATATTTGCTCCAATCTCACCTACTTCAGCTTTAATAATTATATAAACATTGATTTGCTAACAGTGTTATTTATATGAATATTGGTTACTTACTTTGAATAATAGCTTCTTTAATATTATTAGCAGGCTGAGACTAAAACTTTCAACATCTCTCAGCAGACTCGACTCCTTTGAGTGTCTTGACAGATCAGGGAAATACCTTGAGGGTAGTGAAGTGACTCGCGTTGTTGTCTGTCTTTGTGTGTGTGTGTGTGTGTTTGTCTCTTTGAGTGTCCATATGGCAAAGAGGTTTTGACCGTTAACGCCTTTGTGGTCGCATGGCAGCCCACAGAGCAACGCCTTCCTGACAGGGTCGGCTCAGCCCTCAGAGACGCGGCCTCTTAACTGGCCATAACAAGATAATGACACCGCACGGATCCCCCCGATCAGCAGCAAATTGTTTCTTTAAATGCTTTGGGTTAGGGGAGAAGAGGAGTGGGCTGCTTGACTGACGTGACCTTGAAGGGATCTCTTCAACAATCTCTGTTAAGTGTTATCAGATAATCTGTGCCATGCACACAGCTGATAAACATGTCGTTTCGGGTGAAACCTGTATGATCTGCTCTCTCACTTCCTGGCTCTGAGCACGCTATATGGATAGATGTGTATGTAGTGTTGTTAAAGATAAGGCTATCGCAGAAAAACCTCAAGGACAACCGGACGCTTTAGATTTTTGTTTACATCCCACAGTACGTTGTTAAAAATATATCGTGTAGGAAGGCATGAGGAAGTTTTAATGTTACAAGCATCCAGACAATAGAAAGCATTCCTGTTACCAGTCTTTGCTCAATAAAACATTTTAGGCTCATGACAGCACAACACAATGGCTTCACACAGCTTTACTATGTCACATAAACTCCAGAGGGTTTCTTGTTTACCACCTCATATATGACCGTAAAGATTTCACTTAGCTAGTGTCCACGATTACCACGATTAAGAGAGAATGGCAGGGAGACGGGTTTCAACATTTCTCTGTGTGATACGAAAGGAAGTGTCCTCTTGGACCCTAAAGAGGACACTTGAAGAAGGGCTTAAGGTTAACTACCAGAGCAAAGGGTTAACAGTTTATATCCTGAGTCCATCCGTCATCAATGTGAAACGTTGTAATGATGGGAAAGTTATGACCCTTATTATATTAGCCTATGGGCCGGTGCACTCGCTTTGTTCCTGGCCTGTGAGCTAAAGCTAATGTGGCTAAGCTGCACGGTGTGTATAGAGTAATCCTGAAGGGAGTCTGGGCTCATTAACAAGGGACTGGAGTTCAGAGAAAATTCACTAGTCACCACTGTCAAGTTTTCTAATTGATGTTGTAAAAGAGCATGGGAGGTTAAGACTTACAGTAAATCCCAAACACATGTACAGTAGAGGGGAAACTCTGGCAACTCATGCAGCTACTAGTTCCTTTCTCACCATGTCACCCCCATCCCAGCTTTGCATTTCTCTACCAGCTGCCCCCCCGTCTTGTGTTTGTGCTGGCTTTGTTTTTATGACCAGTCCAGTGATCCGTCGCCACTGCAGAGCTGCTGGTGTTAACACAGCTGAGGTGCATTACGCAGACTTGTTGTTCCTGCCTCTTACCTGGCTCCTGGCTCTGTTTGCAGCCAGGAGTTGTTTTGTGTTGTTCACTTCAGAAGCAGATGCAAGAATTCTCCCTCACACACACACACACACACACACACACACACACACACACACACACACTATTTTTCATTCCTTGGGAATTTAAGATTTCCTAAAAATTATCATATTATTCAAAATATGATTATTATTATGTAGTAAACAGTCTATAGTTCTCACAGTATTGTTTATTTCCCCCCTTGGAAAGCACAGTGACCGTCTTGGCACTGCAAACACACACCCTTTTAATCATCTACTTGTTGCTCTGTTTTACAGAATAACACATTGATAAAAAAAAATAATAAAAATGCGATCCAAACCTTTGCAGCACCTGCTTGTTACACGTGTGCTTCATTTTCAATCTGTATAATGTGAGTCTATGGAGTCCAGGTGTTTTAGCGACAGCAGTGAGCTGGGCAATATCCATCGTTGTGGGTTTGTCAGCGGTTCTGTGGGCTTTGTTGGTGGTATTGCGGGAGAGCCGACTGCAGTAAAGGTTTTTATGATGTGGCAGAAGTTGATTCTGGGACTCTGTGCCAAAAGCAAGCCAGATGTTACTCCTACGGTCTGTTTCTGTAGTATACATACTGTATATATACATTGAAGTACCGAAGGCACAGAGCACCACATACTTGCTTTTCCTTTTTCTCTCGCTGAAGGGATGTTGTCAATAATGTAAAGAACCTCAGGAGAGAGTTTTCAACTGTGTCTCATTATCCACAGTACCTCACTCATCATCCTGAAGTCTTATTTTTTTTCCTCACAACAAACCCAATATACCCACCATCTCCTTCACCCACCCCCACCCTCCCAGCAGTGTACTGGTGGCTGGCAGGCAGTGACACACATTCCAGCTGTGACAGTGTACAGGGCTGGAGCCACTCTCGCAGATGGACCTTGAACTCTTTAAAGGGACGTCTGGCCTCGCAGTAATGCCCCACCGGCGGGCCCTCGCTGCCCGGCCACAAACTGTAACTCTATAGCCTCATTGTCACGCTCCATATCCTCCCGGTGACCCCGAGCCCAATTATACAGCTGACCCAGGGTTGATGATATAACCTTGGGCGTCTTTTGGGGGCTGCTGGGGCTCATGGGTTCACCTCGTGTCTATCATGACATGTCAGCTCTGTGCGTTAACCAGACACTTCCCTGAGTGGTCCCAGTGGGGCTCTGGGAGAAAGACTGGCTCCCATGCGAGGCCCAGTTCATTTCAACACATTGCCTTACTGAGCTTCTCTTTTTAGATAAACAATATAATGAGAAAGTATACATGATTAGAGAATCTTGGACTGGTTTATTCCAACTATAAGTGTCCCAAATAAATGTGAAATATAAATGTAGACGCTGCGTTTTCCTCTGCTGTTTTCTTTTCTGATTATCCAGCAGTAAAAACAGGAGGAGCCTCCATTGTATGTAGATACGACATATATGAATGCTGAATCTTAGTGCATCTGGACGTATCCATCGTCTCCATGCATGCTCAGCAGCCGTGATGCATTAATGTGCAGCATGCTTAGTATGCACTATAAGCTCTGGAAAGGCTACCTGTCACTGGTGAAGTGTTCCTTAATGGATAAGGAGTTGATTTACATTTCCATGTGCATACTGCAGCGAATGAATTTCTACACAAGATTCAGCTGAAGGTAAAGGTTAATGGCCATGGCCGTCAGGTAAACATGTCTGTTGTAGAGTTTCAGGCCAGGTTCAGCCAAATAAAGGTAAAATACACAAACAACTGGGCTTACTTAAAGTCCAATATTTAAAATATGTGAGTAAATCTTAAGGAGCTAAGCGCTTCTGTTGAGTAATGAGATGGCTGATCAGGGCATCCCATTTGAATTGAACGATTGTGACTCATTAGTACGCTGTGTCAATGTTTCTGCCTGGTGCAGTTTCACTTTGAATGTCCACTTTACATTTAACTCTATTATAACAGTTTTACTGTGCATTTAACTTCTGTCTAGTGGTCTAAGAAGATATCGATACACATGAGTATTGCGATATTATGTTTTGCGATACTGTATCGATATTGATTTTAATAGGGATGCACCGATACCAGTATCGGTTATTGGGTCCGATACTGTGCTCATGTACTCGTACTCGCAAAACGGCACCGATACCACTTTTTTTCAGCGTTAACCTCTCGTCACCATCTGAAAAAAAGTGGTATCGGTGCATCCCTAGATTTTAATTAACCTCTTAAAAATATGTGAATGTGCAAAAACCATGCAGTTTTATACATGCAGCATAAATGTGCAGTATACATTTTCGCCTATTCTAAAAATGGTTTCTGCATACTGGGGTCCCTAAACAGTCTTGAATTACATAAATTGGGTATCACTGTAAAGCTGAGACTCTTGTGAATCCAATGAGCCCAACTGTATTCATGTGTGATGATGTTAGTCCCCCAAGAAACCATTTCATATAGTGACTTTTTTTTAATCAGATGGTGATGTGTCTATGACAATGATATTTATAAAAATTGCAATATATCTCCTTGCTTACAGTATCGCAATATGTCAAAATATATTGAATTGTCAAGTAGTAGGGCTGGTTATCGTACCAATACCAGTCCCCTTAAAGCCCTGTCAGCACTGTTGCCATTGTTCATGTTGTCCATGTTGTTCAGACGTGTGTAGGCAGGCAATCTCGGCTGCATGGGTTGTAGCTGTTGGGGTAGTGGACCAATCACACATCCCAATCAATTATTAAAGCAATTATGGTGATTGGCTGCGAGCAAAACCATACAAATAGGATTTTTTCTAGATCTAGGTAGAAAAAGGATCAATTGCAGGTATCTTTTGACTGGAGAAGTTTTGATACTACTTGATACTAGGTTATTTTGGCCGATACCCAGCCCTACTAAGTAGCATCACAGAGTCGCTAGCATGGCTGTAGACTCTATTTATCTTTCATTATCCAACAAAAAGAGACATGACACAATGTTTTCTTAAAATAAGATTTTTAATATTACTTATTATCATAAAGATATATTTACACACTTTACAGAAATAGAAAATAAAAACACAAAGCTACGCATGAAAGGAAAAAATAAAATAAGTACTCCAAGAGCTAAAGCTTATCTTTTATAAATTAGAAACCAAAAGTTCAAATATGTACACAGTATTTCAACCATTTCTGATACACTTGTTTTATTTATTTATTTATTTATTTATGTCATTTATTTTTGCCCAGTTCAACATCAAAACAGAGACAGGGACTGTACATTTGGCCTGGTGAGTAATATGAGCACACACCATAAACAGAATATAAGTTTCAGGAGTAATACATTGTCTTTTTAAATGGTATCTGCTTGAGACCTAGTAACACTGGTGCGATGGCGTGTAAGCCTACGGACTGCGTCTCTCCTCGGATTGTTCTGACTGTCGCTGATCTCGGACACAGTGGTTACATAGATGGAGAATGTGTCGCAATCAAGGCAGGAGGGGCCTGTGCTATTCTGGGTGGAGGAAGTCTCATTTGAGTCTCCCAAGATAATGACAGATCTTTGTCATTTCCCATGGGAGATAAAATCTAGTTATCCTTTGGATTGCCCAGCCGGTGGAAATGTGTGAATGCATTGGATTGAATATCAGCCACTTGATCTTGCAGACACCCACTCTGAAGGCCAACATGATACAGTTTGATGGGCTTAGAGATTCACAAGGTAAAATCATGGAATGTGTTGCGTGCCAGCTCTGTTTCCATTTCCACAATGAGCGAAATGTTTGTGCCATTTTAAAGGAATTTTATCTGGTAGAGAACTGAGTATAGAATGATAATAGGATTAAGAAAAAAACATAAAAACCTTGTGTGATCTTTTTGTGTGTGGGTTGTGTCAATACCTATTGGGAACAGAGATCAATGTCTAAGCTAATATTTTAAAAACCTGCTGCTAGCTTATTCTCGTCTCCACCTGTTAACACAGATCTATCTCTCTGCTCATCCCCGCTCCGTACACACTCCCAGCCAAATGCATTTGGACAAAAAGAACTAAACACAAAGGGGGCAAGTTCTCAGAACAAACATTTTTCTACCAGGAAAACATGCTAACAAGTGCATAGGAACATTACTCAGGCCTTGTGATGGTCACAGAGAAGAGGAACTGGAGAGGAAACATTGAGAGGATAGGAATCGTTTCTCTTGTGTAAGCCTTGCTGGAAAAGACCATTAAGGAAAATGGTTTCGCTCCCCGAGCATAATGTATTGGTTTACCATTTCAGTTTGAGCCTGGACGTGCTTGTCCTTCCACACCACAAGGCCCATTAACCTGATGTGCAGGGGAGGGCTGTGGGCGATGATCTACAAGAAAAGAACGCCTGAAAGCTTTCACGTGTCCACGACATATTGTGCTGCAGACTACTTTTCTATTTTGTTACATCCACAAAAGATACAGCTTTTCACACTGTATTCAAAAAGTAAGCTTTGGACAACCAGCTAGACAAGAATCAGACAAAAAAATTGTCACAATACACTGGAAAACCATTCCATACCAAGAGACTCTTGTTTTCAGGGTGTATTTTTCCAGCAGCATTAATGGAATTGCAAAAGTGCAGCCTTTGCGAAACCCATACAGAGAAGTCTTGGAGCAAAGCCACGTCTATTTCGTTGGGACTAGTTGACACCGGAGGCTTTGGATCAGTGGGATATTTGGCTTTTGATTTTTTTTTTTGGATTCAACTGATAACCAGACCAAGATTAAAGAGAGTACTTTACATAAACATTGGTTTGCTCTGGTCTCTGAAAGGGCAGCATGGCTGGTGCAGATGGTGAGGATACATTCATGAAGAACAGTGCGGATACAGACGTTGCTCGGCTCCGTAACAATAACTTCTGAGATGGGGAAATATTGATTTGAACCCCTTGTCATGACCCAGTCTACTTCCAGCATCCAAACTGCGGCGGCTTTGAACTTCCATCCCCAGCTCATATCTTCCTACTATCTTCCCCAATAATACATGAGACATCCTGAGCAAAGCTGTCTCACTCCCGAGGAGCATTAATGAAATCTACATCTCTGTCTGGGAGGGATATGAAAAAATAATGGTGGAACTGAAATTATTACTCTTCACAGTGCCCTAAGATTTAATACATTTTTAATCAAGGTGATCTTGGCTGGGTGGATTACCACTGTGATTTTAGATGCTCTCTTAATAAAAGCTTCTCATGCTGGGACTGAGAACTGCTTTTTATTATACTATTTGCATGAGACATGGCGAGAGGGAAAAGGTGTTGGAAATCTAGCTTAACCTGCCAGTTGGTCAAAACTGACTTGAAATAGGAGTGTTTGCTGATTGAATCGCAGTGGATTGAAATCAGATTTTTCACCTAAAATCCGAATGAAAAACGAAGAAGAAGTTGCTTCGCACCACCTGATACACAACGAAAACGATTGCGTGGTGGCTGCTCTACAGGTTACAGTCCTAATATGTTACATGGTTACATACTGAATCCGCAGGGGTTTGAGGATTGGAAAAGGGGGGGAAGGGTGTGGTTTCAGTCTAAGCCAATTTAACAATGAGCTCAGACTAAGTGGCCCGGGCCAGCCTTGGGGAGATCCATCTGAGAAAGATTAACTCCAGGATTTAATGAGCGTAATGATCAAAGCCTCGACCACCTGTGCTGTGGTAGGGCCGACTAGAAAAGGCAACTGTACCCAACATAATGTAGGGAAAGGATCATGACGAGAATCTGGATACATGGCTATATTGGTGAATACATAGAGGGAGAAATATACGAAAATATGCTCATATAATATGTACTGTATGTTTGTGTTTTGTTAAATAAATGCACAAAATAGACTGCTCTAGTACAAGCCTCTATCACAGCACCCTGAGAAAAAAGACAACTACTTAAACACAGAAATAAACATAAACAGTAATATATTCCAGTATGATGGAAAGGCATAGCATTTCGTTAGTGAAAGATATCGGTCAAAGGGGTCAAACCAGCCTTTATGCTGAATATTAAAACAGCCAGAGCACTAGTGGTAGGCTGATCATGGTGGCATATTAACTGAGCTGCTTTGAAACGGTTTCTTTTTTTTTTTTTTGGTCTAATTTAACTTGTCCTCCTCGCTAACGTCGTCTCGCGTGGGATTTCCGTTTTGCAGAAATTTTAAAATGCATAATGTGTCAGTGTATCAAGACTTCAAACAAGAGGTAATGTGTTTCTCCCTAACCTTTCGTTCCTTCGTTCCTGGCAGCATTGTGGAGAAGGTTATTATTTGGCACTTCATTAAAAGGCGAGGCAGCCTGTCGGTAGAGCAGACCGCCCCTGCCAGTTAACAGTCGTGTAGAGCAGCTGCGCAGGGCAGCAGTGTGGTGAGAAGGCTGGGGGATTGGGGACAGGATTGGGATTGGGATTTGGGGTCAAAGGACTCATCCAAGGTGGGACATGTTACAGTAACCTTGAGCGCGTCAGTAAACCCCCCCCTAAGGTGTTAATGAGTTCAGAAACACCAAAATAGCTTTGGATTAAAGAATCTCCTAAATGAAGGAATTATTCTGTCACTTAAATAGATTGTTTTGACAATATGTGCTCTCTTTTCAGTCCAACTTACCTTTGCATGTGGACGTACTGTCATTAGTACAAAGCACCATTAATAATGATAATAATATGTCATTCAAATGTCTTCCATTTTAAACACCTTGAATTCCTTTTCGCAGCACACATCCAGAGTATCGTAAGTGAACTTAATATTGTCAACTATTCAAACTGACACTGCCCTTTCACATAATCAGCGCCCTCTCCCGCTAGTCAAGCCGTTAAGTGACTACACAGCAATGAAATCAGCGGCTGCAGTAACCTTGGATCTGAGAGATGGGAATAATACCACACCGTGGAGAAGTGACAGATGCTTTAAGACTCAGATTGTTTTGACCCTCTCCACCACATGTCATGCAAAGTGTGTGAGACACTCAGGGAGATCGCTATGATTGGGCTCTATTAAGCAAATGATAGGAAAATTTAAAAAATAAACACTTGGGAGAAGACAGAGATAGATAAGGAGTGAGAGTAAGAGAAAGAGAGAGACAGAGAAATAGAGTCTGATAGCTCGGGCTCCATAACCCCCCCACCCCCAACCCCCCTCCCCTGCCCCCATTTCCTCCTAGAGCTGAGGGTGAGCGGCTTGTCCTGATTTTTTGTGGACAGAGTTGCTTGAAGAACCAGCAGGTGCTATGGACATCACTCTTCAGGCTGGGCAAGCGTAGGCCCTTCGTTGCAAGGCCCCCCAAGGCAAAGGAAGAGCATAGAAATCAGAACCTGGGGGAGGGCGCTCAAAGCAGTGCCTGCAAAACAGGAAAACAACACAGAAAAAGTGCCATCAGCATTGTATAGCATAGGAGTGGAAGAAAATATTGATACACATGAGTATTGGCTCTTTGATCTTTCAGAGGTTGTAGCGGACTCAGTTTTAAAGCTAGAAGGTGAAGTGAACTGGTATCATATGAAACTAGAAAACCTGGTTTTGGTTTGGTACCAACGATGTCATATTAGCTTGTCGGGAAGGAGGTTAAATAACGCTTCAAACTTGCGCTTACTTTAGGCGAAGAAAAACTGGCATGCCCATTTTCAAAGGGGTCCCTTGACCTTGACAAACAGTGTGTGTATTTGTGCTACGTTAGCAGCTCTAGCATTGCCGGAGGCTTCGTGCTCGCCACCGCCGCACACGTAGAGTCTGCATAACTTTAGCGAGTCTGTGTCCTTTAGTGTGTGTGTGTGTTGGCGGTGAGTGTAAGTTTGTTGGTGGCGTTATAGCTGTGAACGTACAGTAGGTGTAGCAGACATTGTGTGTACAGTTTATTTGTCGGTGAATAAATGCTACGAAACTACAACTTCTCCGCTCCGCTCAAGCGAGCTGGAGAGACCGTAGCCAACTTCCTGTATCCTGCAATTCCGGCTCCGCCTCTTAAGGTGGGCTGTTAAGGTGGACCAGCTTTTCTCCTTAAAGTGACAAGCCGCTCCTCTGAGCCGCTCAGCTTTTTAATTAATTATTAACATTTCTTTTAACCGTTTTAACCGATAGCGTTAATCGGTTAAAATGCTTAATGTCGGTTAACAGTTAAACGGTGAATTATTAACATCCCTACCTCTGACCTCCAGATATGTGAATGTAAATGGGTTCTATGGGTACCCACGAGTCTCTCCTTTACAGACATGCCCACTTTATGATAATCACATGATGTTTGGGGGGCAGTATAAATGTGTTATTTTGTGTTTTCTAAAATGGTGTATTTCTGGTATGTTCTTTATACTATAACAGTTTTCCTAAAATTAGATTTAAAAAATTGCAATATATCACCTTGCTTAAAAGTATTGCAATATATTGAATCGTTAACCCAGTATCATGATATGTATTGAATCGCAAGATTCTTGCCAATACACAGCTCTAATGGGCATGTGTTTTGTTGTTTCCTAAAAATCATTTCATGCATCCTGCAGACATTTCAATTTCCTCTCTAGTAAGGATGCCCCTCAGGGAGTTTCTACCAGAGCTTCCACTGTGTTATATGTTATCTTGCACCAACTAGAAAAACACTGAAGATCTCTCTCTGACATGTTCCAACCAGATTTCACAGTCTCTGATAGAACAGTGCGGCAGGGAGTAAGAAAAACAATTGTGTATCTCGCTGTAGAAAACACAAGCACAACATTATACTACGCTCGGGGCACTGGATCATTCCCTAACAATGAGGAAATCTTTTATCTTCCCTCGCCTTTTATCTTCTCCTGTTCTGTGATAATGTCCCAAGATCTCAGATGAGTAGTGCAGTAAGCTTTGTTGCATGACAACAAGGTTCATTCATTGATAAGAGCCTTCTCTTGTTTCAGGATGGCATATTTCTGAGGTCATGTTATGCCCTGAGAACTGATGTACCGTATATCTAATCTCCATTGAGTTTTGTTTGTTGCCGTCCTTTGTGCTTTTGGGTCCACTACGGTATGATCTCAGCCCCTTGAAGTCGCTCTCCATCACAGACTGAGTGTATGGGAAGAGTCGCAGACCTGCTCTACATTGTTTTGATGAAAGACTCATTCACTGCTCTTACTCACACTCGGGGTCTCAAGAGGTTTTTCATAAATTGCCTGCGGCTTTAAATCTGTAATATCCTGCCGTCTTTTAGACTGTCACTGGCATGGCTTAGATCCAAGAGTCGTAATAGCGGATCTGAGTCTACTCAGACGCTCAAAGAGGATGACCCGGGTCGCCATCCTTCTTCTCAGAGTCGCTCACATCTGGACTGTGTAATGATGAAAAGTCAAACTTTGCCTCAGGTGTCTTAGGGAATAAAAGATGAGATGCTTTTGACACTGAAATGGGGAGATGTCGTTAAATAGCAATAGAGTAGTGGACGGACACTGTCAAGTCAATCATTGTTCTTAATCTGGACTTTAACGGCGCAGTAATTAAGTTCAGGCCAGTAATGACATATCCACATATAGTCTGACTGCCTATGAGTCTCACCAGCTCAGCTGGATATCTCCATTGAACTCTAGCTTTGATCAAACAAAATGCATCTCCAGCTGCTTCCAGAGGTGTTTTTCCCATCATCAGCTCAAAGTGAGGAAGAAAGCAGGACACACGAGGAAGAACGCAGCCTTTCAAAGCAGTTAGAAGGCTGTTGGATGGATTGATGCTAGATAAGACTTAACTCCTTCAGTCAGAATACATCATACTGATGCATTACGAACAAACTGGGACTGAACCGTGAAGAAGTTTAAAGGGCGGGTCCATCTGCGTTCTGTTTTTTTTTCAAATGGAAACAGCCACTCAGCCGTTGCAAAAAGCAGTGACGTAGGTTACCAAAGTAAGCTAATCAATAAGGTTGTGAATAATGTGAACGCTAGAAGAAGTTGAGTCAAAGTTAGCTGTGCTAAATTTGGAAATAATTGATAGGGTTGGTTCAGATTTTTAAAGTGGGGTTGTATGTAGACTCCTGCGTTCTGCGAGCTAAAATTACTGCTTTTGTGAATGTAGTCTGGTGGCTTTTGAAGAGAGCGATATAACAGCTTCAGTTCCCCGTCGGAAAGGGCTGTCTGATGGCGAGGTAAACCGGCTGTGGACGGGAGCAGCAGAAAAACGTACAGGGAACTGAAGCCATCATATCTTCCAGCCATAAGACCAGACTCCATTCACAAAAACAGTAATTTTACCTCGCAGAACACCGAAGTTGCTGGTCTACTGCTCAATCGGTCCGTTAGTTTGTTTGTGTTATTGTGTGACTGTCGGTTTAGCTTCCGTGCTGGTACTCCTGTCTGCTTCTCCAAACTGGGAACATGCCGACCGCCATCAAAGTTACTGTATGTAACGTTAATACGTTAATAAGGATGTGTGTATATATACTGTACATGTAGCAGCATCAGCATACAGAAACCTACATCAGGTCACGTGGGAAAACGTTTTTAGAAGGGCTTGGGAAAATATCATTTTGACGGTAAAACATACATACTTTGACCAAAATTAGTACGTTCGGATTTGAATACATAAGGAACACCACTGGGAAGCTCCAGAATGATATAATGGATCATTTACTCAGCGAAGGCTGGTAGCATTATTACTAAAACCATGCTAACGGACAGCCTGATTCACATTGCGGTCAGGTTGGGGTAAATTGGCATGGTATGTGAAGAAACCCTTGAACGAGGTGAACTATGAACTTAGCAAGAATGAGAGGAGCCGGAGTGGGAAGCTAACAAAAGAAAAGGAAATCTTCAGCGTGTTGTGGTTTAAGAGGTGTTTGCAGAGACGGCATTGTGACTCACTGAGCCGTTCACTTTTACAGAGCTTCACAACTTCCTGGAGCTCCCTGTATACTGTGGCCAACACACTGAAAGCTCTCACCGCTCAACTCGCAGAGAGGATTCTCACATTTTACTGGCAGACTGAGGAAAGTTGGAGGACCCATGTTGTCCTTAAAGTGCAGACTGGCCTGGCGCGATCCTTACTCATTGTTTTCACCTTTGTGCTGAGCCTCTAGAGTCCCGTATTGAAAGCAGGAGCGAGTTCAAAAGAAGTCTAACCTTTTCAAAAATACAAAAAAAGCAATAATAATCAAAAATTCGCTATAGATTGTAAAAACCTCTGCGGCTACTTTAGAGAAAAGAGCTTCCAAACTTCTATAGCTTTGATCCCTTTTCCTTAAAACTGATTAACCATGCCCTGACACTCTCTGGCTGCAGCCTCCTCTCACTACGGCTTTAATTTATGGCGACCCTCTGCAGGTCAGTGTTGTATGGTCGGCACCTCCTGCGGGGATATTGTGTCTTGTCGAGTTTCCCCGTCTCTCACAGCGTCTGGGAGAGACATCTGAATGGGTCCCGCGCTTCCTAACGCTGGGACATAATTGTACTGCTGCTGCCCTCCATTCACAGAGATGTGCTAACATTAGCAAGCAGTGTTCATTATGGCAGCTATTTTAGATTTAGTCTTAAAATGAAAATACTGATTAGGTTTAGTCTAATTTTAGTCATTTTTATCCTTCATAGTTTTAATCTAGTTTTAGTCGACAACAACTCAAAGCGTTTAAGTCCAGTTCTAGTCACGAAAAGTCATTCAATTTTAGTTTTCTCTCTTAATTTTGTCACATTTTATTTTTATTTAATCTTAGTCCTGTTTAGTCATCAGATTATATTGAACATTTGAACATATTGAACTGTTATTTTAGTCAAACTTATTTCACATACAATTTTATCATATCATTATCTGATGAAAAACACCGGTTGAATGATTCAGAACGCAGCTTGATTGCTCGTTAATGATGCACGGTTCAGTCGCACCCACCGGTTCGTTATGAGAGCCAATCACCCACCCAACATGTAAAAATATGCGCTACTCAACCACCCGAACCCGACCCGACCCGCAAACTGACAACTTTATGCATTATATAAGCACAATTGTCAGGACTGAGGTATGAGACAAGAAAGGACATAGATGGAATGTGCGCCGCGAGAGAAAGAGAGATTTTAGTAAAAGTTTATTCGTTTTTAAATGACATTTTAGTCTTGTCTAAGTCTAAGTTGTCTTAGCCTTTTTTCGTCGATGATATTGCATGCTTGATATTGTCACCGTTAGTGTTTAATGACCTCGGTGCCGTCTCGTCATCGTCTCGTCTCAGTCAAGGAAAAAATGTTTGTTGGCGAACATATTTCATCATAGTTTCCATTAATGAACTGAACACTGTTAGCAAGTACAAAGAGAGTTTTAATCTGTATAAACTGTAAATTTCATCATCTTGTTTAATTAGTTTCAGTTTGTTTTAGTTTCTCAATGAAGCTTGATCTGTTTTTTTATAGAAAGACAGAGTTTGTTTTGGTTCAGAAAAGAAAATCAAACTGTGAAAAGGTGATAAGTAAAATATTGTCTCTGATTTTGGATGAAAGAGTTTTCACACAAAGACTTGTTTTACTTGACAGCAAGTTAAACATTCCTTCACCAGAAAAGCGGTGCCGCTAGGAAACCCAACTCTACAAAGTGTTATCTTTAGAGAAAAAAAGGGGTTTCATTTACTTAATCAGCTGGAGAGAAAAGATTTTTGCTAGCTGGATTGACTCAAAGGTTAAGTTCCTAAATACAACTGTCTCCCATATGAGGAAATACATGACGTAGCCTTAAAAACACCCTCTGTCGTACTACGAAGGCATGCAAGCTGGTAGGCTAAAGTCCAATAATCTGTTAAGACATGCACTTATTTTCAGTGCCAACGATAACATCCTCGTGTTGGAGTCTGGCCGCAGTGTTTCCAGTGTTTCAGCGAGAGTTGGAGTTTCCCATTCGTCATCAAAAACATCCATTCTGCCAACAAAGTATTTCAGGACTCAACATCATATTCTTCTTAGAAATGCCTCTGTGAAATTCCTCACTAGTCAGCAGATATGATTTAATATATCGGGAAGTGCTTTTGCTCGTATTCTCTGGAGAAACAAGTAGCTCTGACTTGACAGAAAGTTGGTCCGATGCAGCAAAGACAGGCACATACTTTTTTCACGAGAATCCGCTTTTACTGGCCGTTTTATCACATGTTTGATGGCACGCTTCGCCAAACAAAACCTTACGAGCGTCTCTTCACCCCTGACTGCTGTAAACTCACCTTGCTCTAGAACGGCATGGGTCCCTTGTGGGAAAGACGTGGCCGTGGGCGTCTCCTCTTCCAGCCGGCTGGTCTGTGGCTCTGACCACCCCTCGCAGGGTTTTGCTGGACCATTTTTCTCACCGTGGCCGCCTCTTCCAGCTCTCTGCCGTGCTCCGTGGAGGCCATGGGACCTGGAGGACACACATAGAGGAGAGACCAATTAGATGACCTCTCCAGTAAATTATCTTTCACAGCCGCTTCTCACTCAGAGTATCACATTTTGATTATCGGCTAAGGACAATGTGTTGCAGTATCAGAGTGATAATGGATGACGAAACAAGAGACGTGTATAGATAAGTGTGTGTGTGTGTGTGGGCCTTTTTAAGCCCACCCAGCATTGTAGTTCATCAAGTCAGCGTGGTGGAACCGAAGAACAGCAGATAGACGAGAAACCCTTGTGCCTCATGTCTCTGTCACTCTCCCTTCAGATTACAAACACTGCACAGCACCAGACCTCGTGGAGGTGAATCCTGTCGCAGTGTTTGATCCAAGATTAGAGATGAGTTTAATAGCACCGCGTCTGTGTGAGAATGTAGGTGTGTGTGAGTACATGTGTGTGTGTGTGTTTGAGAGCGATCCCAGATGTTCTCAGTCATCTCCCAATAAGTGTAGCCTGATCCCCTTAAGCCCCTCTTTTTCCAAATGGTTTGGTCCACCTTAAGTGTCTCTATGACCTTTCAACCTATCATAAACTGAAAGACCTCCTCTTGGAGATCCGGAGATTTTTTAAAAGAATGTTTTGCAGTAATATCTTTACTTGTAATGGGATATTTAACGTTGGCGATCTTTCACACTACAGCCAGTTATTTAGTCCAATAAAATGTGAGCAAAAGCAGAGCAGGACTTTTTATTTGGGCATGTCAAAGTATTTAAATATATCGGTGACGAGTCATCATTGAATGTATTACTTATGCAGTGATTAATTTTTAATTTTTAATTTTAGATGCAGCACTGTGTCAAGTTGTTCTTGTCATAAATCAAAAGTAAACATGAATGAATGAATGAATGAATTATTTAAAATAAAGTGTGTAAGGGTTTAGAACATTATGATAGAAGTATATGATTCCCATGCTCACATGCCTCATAGGTTGTTGCAGCAATTTTTGAGTTGATACCATTTGTTACACAGATTTGCTGCTAAATTTAACAATTTTTTCTACACTCGAGAATTGATAAAAATGATTAATAATCCCTCCAAAATACCATATTAAGACACCAAGCCTTTGAGGAACACCATAGAAAAAGCTGTGATTTGGTATCAAAAACTTTTGCCAGTTTTTCCTTGCCAAAATTCAGCCCAAATTTGGAGCGTTATTTAGTCTCCTTCCTGACAAGACATGGTTGGTACCAATGGATTCCTTAGGTTTTCTAGCTTCATATGACATCTGTATCTTCACTCCACATCCTGTGGGTCTCAGAGGGTTAATGGGGTACTCCAGTGATTTAGCACTTGACTTCTGTCAAGTTTGGAGCACTCACAAGAGGCAAATTTCAGACAATCCAATTTAAGCAACACAGGCCGAGATATCCTGACCATAGTATAGGTCAAACTCCAAAAACACTAGATCCTACATTTCCCATAATGCAAATCCTTGCCTCCTAAATAACCACTTCTTCCAAACGCCACACCTCTATTTTGTAATGTAGGCATTTTGTTAAACATATTAAAAGCTGATACACACCAAACAAAGATTTTCATCTGCAAAAATTTGCACGTAAATTTATAAAAACAGATATTGTGGGTTCTCATGAATGCTTGCACAATGTGGAACATTCGTGTAGGGGGGAAATACTATTCAGACGGACCTCGATTTCAGCTGATTTCTGCCTACGGAAATATATGTTTGACCAATGAAATCCATTGTTCCAACTGAATGCGTCATTCTGTATAACAATTAGCAATGTGCTTCTGTTTGTTGCACGGAGAGTGTGGGAACAATGTGCTTTTGTTTTCGTGGCAATGGACTGTCGGACAAATGTTTTTGATTTTTCGGTCCAACGCGGATAATTCGCATCTGAACCAGTGTGCATGGTCGTCATGCAATAATTTTCACACAGATTTTACGTAGTCCCGCACTGCATTTTTGCATTGCACTGGTGAGAAACGGCTTTAAGTATTAAGACCAAGCAAAGATAACCTCGATTACAATATCAGGGTTCTTTTTTCAATTAACTCCATGGCTAAAATAGGTGGAGAACCCGCTTAGCGGTATACCTTTCTCCTTTTTTTAAAACTAACAATATGTCCTATAACCCCTTCTGCATTTCTAAGACTTCTTCAGAGCCAAACTAACCCCCTTTCCTCAAAAGAAAATACAAAACCAAGTTGGGCATTTCCCGTCGAAAAGCTGATCAACATCACTCACATGGGGTCATGACATTCCTGCCTCCTCTCCTCAGAGACACTGGCACCATTTTTAGCATTCCCAAGAGAATGACCTTCTTCTGGTTTACGAAAGGGCTCGGGTGAGGACACGGCTTAAGATAAGTCAGCCAGTCGACTGCAGACGTTTGGAAAAGCAGCAAGTGTACTGGGGACAGCAGTTGAGCAGCTTACCAAAGCCATGCTACTGTAGGTTCCCTGTTTTCATCAGCTAGTGTCTATGTGGTGGCAGAGTGGCGATACTAAAGGCTGTTATATGAACAACGTTAAAAACTGTCTGTAAAACCTGTCTACTGCATTCAAAACACTCAGACTTCTTTTATAGCCAAGATCAACTTGTGTGAATGGAGGGCAGCTCTCTTCAAGAGCAGAATTCAAAACACCATTAAGGGGAAGGCGACGTCTCTCTGCAGCCTCTCTTAATTATTGACCTTCAGCTGTGGCATATTGAAGACCTTTTCAAAAGAACAACTCTCCATAGAAAAAGAGGAATAATAGAAGTGCTTCTAGCCTTCAGGTTGAAATAATGGCGAACTGTATCACTGAGCCAGACGGCTTGCTGAATGTTTTCGATGTATATCCCTGAAATGCCAGACATCTCAAGTTCCACTTCCACACTAATCTTCTTCCGCAAGCACATTACACACTATATTTGTGGGTGAACACTGGGCTAATTCATTTGCAGCGGGGAAAGTCTGTGTTGCATATTTCCGCATCTAAAGCCCATCTTTGCCCCTAGGAGCACTAATCTGCACATTATCCTTTTGTTATTGTTCCACATACACTGTGAATGAGAGATGTTGACACATTCTGAAGCCTTTCAGCTCATTTCTTTCAAATCCAGGGGGCTGAATGTGAATACACTCTGTGTTTGAGTATTATGGAGGGGACACTGTGTCTTCTCACCCCTGAAACAGCATTTAGACGCAGAACACACAGAAACACAGG
Organism: Sebastes umbrosus; assembly: GCF_015220745.1. Lineage (NCBI taxonomy): Eukaryota > Metazoa > Chordata > Actinopteri > Perciformes > Sebastidae > Sebastes > Sebastes umbrosus. The sequence goes on along the minus strand of NC_051277.1, from coordinate 4,632,978 downwards.
GCTGCAGTCTTCATGGTGTTGATATGCTTGAAACATAGACTGTATAAAATATGGATGCAGTCTCTGTGGGTGGCTCCGGCCATCGCCATCTTGGCAGCGACGACACAGCCTAACTCAAGACTAATCGAAAAATTGGCAAAGCTTTGATTGTCGGTGGAGCTGATACTTCAACAGCTGAGCTGTTGAAGTATCAGACTGTGAAAATGTGAATGTCTTTCACTTCCCGGCTGATAAAAAGACCAGGAGTTGCCAGATAAAACACACCAGGTAAGATAATGTTTAATTTGTGCTAGCTAGCTAGTGTTGGCGACGTTTATTGTGTGAGACGAGAGATGTAGTTCACTGAGCGGTTTCACACAAAACTAAAGGATACTACGACAAATCTACGACAGACTGCAACTTTCTTAACTTGCAAAATTATGTTTTAAATTGGCAAACATCATATGTGTGATTCATGGCGCAATTCAAACGGGATCAAAAAAATATTTGTCTCTCGCCGTTGATTACCGTTCATATTTTTCCGAAATTAGGTCCCATGGGGTCCACTGGAAGGGGCGGGACTTTGACTCTCTATTATGCCTAACTTTAAGTCTTAATATAAGTTAAAGGGGTGAGTTATATACAAATTCACCCCCGTACAGTTGTCATGAACGGGGCAATTAGCTATAGAGACCAAAACCGTTTTGTAAACATGTTTATTTATTTCTAAAATTGGCCATTTAATCATGGGAGTCTGTGGGGATTGACTTGATAATTTTGGAGCCAGCGTTGGCTTCATTTCTCAGCAGCAGAGGTTGCCACTTGACTCGAAACAAACTAGTTTGTCCGCCGTTTCATACGCCGTTTCATACGTCGTTTCGTACGACTACGTCTGATGGCAAAAGTTGTTTTAGCTGTTTCAAATGATCACGGTTGAAGGTGGAATGAAAGAAAAAATGTGGATAACGGTGCACACTTTCGGTCAGAATCTCCTCGAAGACATTCATGGTGTTGCACTCGGTTGTACACACGAAAAAGTGCAAGAAGTAATTAGGTGAAAAATGAAAAAAGAGGTCGAGAGAGAAGTTTAAATCCTGACTACTTTCTCACCACCACACACCCGACCGACTGCTGCTGCTGCATGAGGTGAGCATGAGTGTCGAATTGTGGTTATGGAAAGTTACATAACCTGTCAGATGCAAACCCGGGAAAGAAAGGGTGGTGGTAGAGGTGCGGGTTTCAGACACAGTTTGACCATCCAACAAGCACTTTGGTTAAAGCATCCTGACACCTTAAATGTCTCACAGTGATACCCGCAGTAACTACGATGCTACACATCGCCCAACTGCAGCTGATGTTTGAGCGATGGCTAGTTTAAGAGGTGGCTGCAAACGCATGCACGGAGACATACTACGCACACACATACATGTACACACACTGCAATGCAAGATGGTAAAGTAATTGTACCTCGGCTCACACAACTCATCTGCTGTTCCTCTCACAGGGTGGCTCAGGCTGTCATAACCCGGGTCCATAATGAGACAATTTAGATGTCTCCTGCCATAGCAAGCTGTCAGCCACTGCTCGGCACTGTGGTTTGAAGGGAGAACATCTTGTGATTCTCCTGACGAATCTCAACCCATCCAATCTGGCTACAGGATAGAAAAGTGTAATGAAAGCTGCTAAAAATAAGCCGGGCCCTAGTGATAACACTGGCAGTATAGATTAACTCTTGCAGCCTGCAGGGAGAGCATCTCGGCGTGACAGATATGACACACAGCAACAGCTAGCTTTGTATCTCTACCCATCTGTAGAGGAGCTCATATATAGATTGAACGTGGCAGCATCTGTTGCAAGACCTTTTGATTGCTCCATGGCAACTTTATCATTGGTTAATGCATATTTCATCTCCATAAACAAAGATATCTCCACTATCTTATTGCTCTGAAATTGCATCCAGTCTCCATAGTATCCTATTTGATCTTTTCCCGTGAGAGATTCCCATGTTTATGCTCAGCTGGTAAAACATTAAAATAGCAGGATAACACATGTCTTACAATAATAAGTGTCTTATCTCTACTTCTGATGACCTTGGAGCCCTGGGTTTGCCCTCTTTCCAACAAATCTCAACACTTCTTCCTTCACTTGGTAATTCTCTAATTAAAGTTTAATAAAGGGGGAATTTCAGGAATGCCTGCTTATTGCTAATACTCCTTAAAAAGGAGAGGGTCGAAGAGGAGAGGTGGAAGTGGTCAGGCAGAGAATAGTTGACACAGTGTCACAAACTGGCCAGTCTCCAGACTAATGATGAATAGCTGGTTGGCTGCTCCCTGATTCCCCGCCCTAGTTTCACCACCACCTCCTAAGGTGATATCTGTTATGTTGTGTTTTTCAAATGGCCGGCTCTCCGTCTTATTACGGCCCAGCGGAAAGTGGACTACTGACAGCTTATCCCTGTTGATGCTGCAGAGAGTCCATCAATGTGAGCCTGGAGAGATAAACATCTTCCAGCACTTGTCCATCCAGTCAGAGAAGAGAAATGGCTATCCTCTGGTTTAATGCCAAGTTCATCAACTGCCCTCATGGCTGGCAAGAGCAAACTGTATATCACAGCGCTGTGAGTCAATGCAGGAGCACAGACAGCATGGCAAATGAGCCAGAGCTGCTTATTAATAGTTGTAAAGCTGATTTGTGTGCATCGACTGCCAAAAAACGACCACATAACAAATGTCTGCACTTGTAAATGCAGCCACAGCATAATGGTTTTTCTGCCACTATGACACAAGAGATTGAACTGTACCAGCCTGTGAGTCTAACTGTAGCAACAAGTAAGCACACGGGGCTGAAACTGTTGCATCAAATGTAAACACGCACAGTCAAGCATGGCCACCAAAATGTAATCCTCGCTGTGTTTAATTTTCTCTGTGTCAACGCAAATTGATTTCTCCGTCCTCTTTGAATCTTATCCGTTTGTTTACTCGTCTTGCTCATCACTCACCGTCACACTGATTATGAATCAATTGCGTGCAATCTCATTGATCGCTTTTCTCGGTTGGCTGAGCGTCTCAAAAACATTTCATCTCTCCTCTGTTTCTTTGCTGTCCCTCCATCACTTATCTGACACCTCTGTGCCATAAATCTTGCTCACTGCAGTTTGTAAGGATGTATCTTGACGTGTGAACAAACAGCTGAGAGGATGGGAACGGGTCGGTACTGAAATGAGAGGAGTGATATTACTTCATATTTTGGAATCAAAAACCTCATATACTTGGAAAAGTAGTTTCTTTCACAGGTGACCGGGGTCTTTTTAAGCTTGCTACCGGCATTGTTCTACAGATGGTTGGTAGATTCACCATTTTGATCCAGACTGAAATACCTCAACAACTATTGTATGGATTGAAATACATTTTTGACTGACTTTTCCTCTAGCACCATGGTTGACTTTTGTCATGAATGAACTGTTGGATGGATTACCATGACATTTAGTACAGACCTTAATGCTCTCTGCTAAGCTAATTATATTCCTATCATCCTCAGATGTACTTTGTGTTCAGTGCTAATTAGCAAATGTTTGCATCCATTTTTTTTCTGACTGATAGCCGACCCTTGTTAACCGATTATTAACCAACAAGATTAGTGCCTTGCATGCAGGGGTGCTATGGTTGAAGTGCCTAACAAGCCGCCCAGCTGCAACAATAACCCGATGCACAATTAAATCCATCATTTATCACCACTTGCAGTGTATGCGCAAAACAAGCAATTGAGTCTGCAGTTCACCCCACCATCAATTAGGTTAGCTGCCAGGTTGTCAACTCTGTGTTAGCCTGCCGTACTCTGTCAGGGTTTTAACCAGTGTATTGAAAGCCCGGTGTAACGTTAGCAAGTGTCTGGTTGAAAGAGAGAGCGTGTGTGATGATGAGTATGAAGTTATAGCTGTGAATGTAGCAGTGCAGTGTGTGTACAGTTTATTTGTCGGTTAATGAATGCTACAACTCCTCAAGATCCAAACCAATTTTGTTAAGAGGTTAATCGTTTATACAATAATAGATAGATACTTGACGTCTGTGTATCAATACAATATTGCCACGCAAAATATTGCGATACTATGCTTTATAGATTTTTATTCCCACCCCTACTTTCAAGGTGGATCAGCTATTCACAATTGTCATTGTGAGCTTGTTAGCATGCTGATGTTAGCATTTATCTCAAAGCATGGCTGAACTCCCTATTAGCACCATGATTGGACCAAATGTGAGACTCAGTTAAAGCTTACCCTCTTTTCACAGACACGTCATATTCACATAGCATAAACACTATTTATACTAAAGCATTCCTTTTCCAATGTAATGGTGGATTGGATTTCTATTGCAAAAACAAACAAAGGACTTGCACAGTATGATAAAGGCAACAGCATTATTTGTGTCTATATGGGAGGTAGTTGTAGCTCAGTATGTGTGTGTATAATCCTTATGGGTAACAGAGCAATATTTGTGTTAGTGTGAGAGAGGAAGAATAAATACCCTGGTGTGTGTAGCCATGGTTATTACCATGACGTTGGAGGAGCAGGCCTGCTGTCTCCATCGTGTGCCTCCCCTCCTTCATTCACTAAAAGTAGCTTTAGCTAATGAATCCCTCTATAGCATGCCATTACCACAGACATACTAACCCACACAGCCAGACAGAGACATGTCACGGGAAGAGATGCTTCCCACTGCATAAGCACATTAGGGGATCAGGATTATTTAGCCATGGATGAGATGTGTTAATTGTGCCATTTACAAGCCAAACATTCTTTTAACCTAGAATAAGCCCCATCCCCGCTACAGCATCGTACTGGGGATTTGCTCGCTGCCTGATAGCGTCCCCACACATTCATCCTGCACATATGGACCGGTGCCTAACCGAGGAGGCAGTCCCTCGTTGTTCAGCTTTCACAATCCAACATCTAGTGTCGGAAATGCTGCTTATCGCATGCCTACCAGTAAGTCTGGGCCTTGGCAGAAACTGGTACCAATTGCTTGCCGACTTTCAGGCCACGTTACCATGGCAGCCACCATGAAAGGCGCTCAGTTTGGAGCAAAAAGAATGACATTGTCAGCTGAAATCGACCAGGTTCTCAATTTACAGATTTCACTGCACACAGCCTGAATCCCTGATTAGCCCTCTGACTGTGACTGTGATGTTTTTAACCTCCTCTGTGGGCCACCGCACTTCCTCTGAGTGTTCCTCTCGGGGGGGGTTTGTTTTGGTCGTGAGCACTTTCTTTTATTTCTGTCGGGGACTGTTTGATATGCAGCATTGTTGTGCTGTGATAATGCTCGGCTTGTGGCTCAGTTGAAGGCTGGCTTTGTCCAAACAAACTCCAGCGAGGAAACCAAAGTGCATGAAAAGTTGCTCCCATTACTGCAGCTTTTTAACTTAACCCCTCGTCCACCCTGCTCTGAAAACAACCCCCCACTCCCACCGAAGGTTCAGAACAAATTAAAAACAAACTGTGCAGCCCTCTAGTTTCTGGCTTTCTGCAGATGTCCCTTTGAGTCAGTCAGCTGCCTGTGAAGTGTGGCGCTATATGCTCCTGAATTAGAGAGTGTATGAAATGATGAGGTGTGAGACTGCGTGCTCTGCTATGATCAGAGCGCTGCGAGTTCAAAGGGCCGACAGCAGCATTGAGCCAGCTAATAAAGCCACTGACTCCCCTCACCACTTGACTGCCTGTTGGTTTATTCACAATCCCACTCCAGCTGAAGGGGTGAATTTGTGGCTACCAGGTTACTGCAGGTTCCAGCAAACATGAAATAACTCTTTTCATTTCACAACTTTCCTCACGGAGAGTCAAAACCGAGGGCAGGAGCAGGAGAGATGCTGGTGTTTGCTGTTTCCGTTCGCGCATGGCAGGTACAGTAGGTAGGTAAGGCTACCAACCGTTGCCCTGATCTCCAGAGATTGCATGTCAAGGGCAAAGGGATCCTCCAACCATCCGTTTCCATGGGCACGCTAATCAGATGTGAAACACAGCCGCCTCCCTCTACTGTGTCATCACTCCCCCCCCCATGCTGGGAACCTGCGTGCCTTCTCCCATTTTTAATGTGGGAGAAAGAGAGAGACGGAAAGAGGGAGAGAAACGTCACTGTGCCGGGTTCACTGCAGCTTTTAAAGCCTGAGGGGACCACGTTTCTCCCTATAGCATATACAGTACTATTAAAGGAAAGTAGCAGCAGCGTTGCATCAGACTGTGTTACCTCTCCTCACCAAACTACAAAACAATGGCTCTGACACTTAAAGCTCAACTGGATAGATTAACTCAACAAAAGATATCACTATTTATATCGTGATAAGGCAAATATATACTATATCACATGTAAAATTGATGTTTGATGCATGTGTTCCATTGTTATGCATTGCATCAGACAAAATCTTCATCTCATCTTCAAATATGTAAAGTAAAGTAACTGATATTCTCAGTTTGTAATGACATTTTCCCTGGAATTATTAGTTTTGACAGCAGAATTTTCTAAAACCATAACACAAAACAACATATCCTCATACAAAGGTTCGTATGATAAAAAAGTTATTGATCATTTTTTGTGTGTTTTCTTTTGAATGTCCTGCAACACATGTCAATTTCTAGTTAGGCAACAAATCTACTTAGAAAAAGATCGTAGTTTGGGTTAAAATAAATACGGATTTTGCGTTACATAAGTACGGAAGTTACGTGACAATACGTCAACGTTTAGGTTAAAATAACTACGTAAGTGGCTTAATTTAAGTACGGAAGTTAGGCCTATACTTGACAAATACATCAACGTTGATGTGGCGCTTTTTGACCCACACATCCACCCTGACCTCCTCTCTACACAGCATTTGTCGCTCTTTATACTTCCTGGTTTATGTATTATATACTAATTGATTTCATATTATATATATGAATTACAGTGCATTACTTTTCGTAGGTATAGCAACGAACAGTATGTGAGAACAGCCTGTGACCAAATCAACACGATGCCTCTGAAAGTAGTAGTTAAATTATAGCTCTTGTCTATAAGTACATAAATAAGCAAGTAAGGTGAAACATAAATGCTTTGTAGCACAAATAGCACTGAGATAAAAATGATAATTATAATACAGACACATTGAATTCGACTAAGTTACATTTTTCATTGTATATATATATATATAAAAGTGTGATTTAAACTGCCAGTAATTCTTGCAGTTTGGATGGTACACTTGTTTTGCTTTAACTTGTAGCAAAACTGAATATTACTATTAATGTACTGAGCATATGGTGTGCAGGAAAGAAGCACCTTTGGCAAAATGTTATGCAATGAAACCTAGTAAGCAATTCTGTCACACATATTTAGTGAAGAAATCAAATTCATGAGGATCTTTACTGACAGAGGTTCAGCTGCTCTGTGCTGCAGGTGAGCTAAAATTTAGTGTTTAGTGGCCTCACTGCGCTTACATGGTTTTCATCAGCTGTTAGGATGAACTGTTTGCCTGATGTTGGATGCATGTTTATGAATTCCACATATTGTTTTGCTGTTTTCACAAACATCTGTTCATGTTCAAGGAGGGCGAGACAGAAGGACACAGCGAGGGGCCCTCTGTCTGCGGGGAGATCCACACTATTAGTCACTGGCAGATCATTTGATTGACCAACGTTTAAAGCGTGGACCTGTACGTGTGAAATAGTCTCCCAGGGAAAGTAACATTTGTGATCAAAGACGGAGCGATTGTGATGAATAATGCATGATTTCATAAATGAATGATTTCTGTGTTGTCACAGAAGGGCCCCGGTTTCTGTGGAAGATGGAAGAGATCTTACAAATTTCAAGCATTTCAATTAAAGGCGAGAACATGAGGTGCATGACAGTTTGAAAACCACATGAGGTGCACCACAACATCCTATAATTCTCTGAGAACAAAAGTGACACACACATCCTGTTGCCTAAGGCTTGGAGTTTAGACAGTTCCCAGTGGGGGCGTCACTAAATGAACCCCAAATCTACCAAGTCCCTCTACACCATCCATAGCCCCAATCCACGCTGCCATCTTCACAGCAATGAAATCCCTTGTCTGACTTACAGAACTGCCTAACAACAGCCAGCTGTGCAGCGCTTTTAGCCATACATTATATGAAATCTCTCTGATCCATGATGGCGCCTATAGAGGCTTGACGTTAATGGCGACGATACCCTAAACCATATTTATTTGATTCACTTCTACTCCCTACATGTTTTAGCTGCTGTAAGTATGAATTTCTACCACAAATGACATCTCTAAAGCAATACACAGAAGTCATATTTTTCCATTCTGGGTTCCTACAAATTGAGCATGAAAGTAATTAAAGCACCTGCATTCCTAAAGACCGCAATATTTATTCTGTGGCCTGGCAGCCCGTTAATAAAAACGTCCACTCAGATCTTGATCAGGAATCTGATCTGCCGGGACTACCGCTGTAAATGTAACACTTAATGTTCAAAAAGAGAGTCATAAATCACTTTAATATTGGTCACTGGTGGAAAACAGAGCAGTTTTTTGGATATATCTGGCTTTAATTAAGTTGTAAGGAGCGCCCCGGGCCTGAGGATAAGGTCTGGTGATCACATGAGGTCTGGTTAACACAGGACCCCCTTCCACACACCCCACCACCCCAAACCTCCAGGTTGTGCCCTCAAAACTCAAAGGGGGGTCTGGACTACAACACACTTATACATCAGAATGGAGTCAGAATTTAATTTACAAGTAATTTAGCTGAACAGCCAAGAAGTGTCATTATCCACATATGAATTAATAAAGATGGACCAGCTGTGAGTTTTTAGAAGTAGCCGTAACTTCCTCCTCTGTGGAAAGCTTACCCAACCTCTCAGCTCCCAGATAGCCTCTCTTCCTGACCGCCCTTTTATTTTTCTGTCCCTTGGCCCGTTTTTTACTCCCCCTTTTTGCTTTTTCTTCTCCTTCACTGCATTTGCTCTCAAGGGAAGATCTAAGTGAGTAGATTTATTCATTCAAAGGGTTCTGAATTACATTACAGCAGCCCAGCAGTCACATATGCCAAAGTCTTCAACAGCTGAGCTCTCTGGGGAGTGTTAGCCCAAAGGTTAGCCTTATATCCCTACCAAATGAGTTATGATTTTTCACTAAATCTCTTCCTCAACTCCCACCCACTCCAGAGCAATTGTGAGTGCCATTCACAGAGCTTATGTTGGGTGATATTATACAGATGTGAAGTGGTTTATCACAGAGAGCCTTTTTTTAAAAATAAAAAAAGTCTCCTCATTGAAAGGTACGTAGAGCTACAAGGGGTGGGTGAAAAAGTTGATAAAGCATAGTATTGTGATATTTTATGTGGAAACATTGTATTGATACATGGACGTAAAGTATTGATTTTTTTATTATATAAACTATTAACCTCTTAACAATCCAACAGCCGCCTTCTGTCTTTCAGAGGTTGTAGCGGGCTCTTAAAGCTAGAGTGAAGATACTGGTATCATATGAAACTAGAAAACCTAAGGAATCAATTGGTACCAATCATGTCATGTTACCTTGTCGGGAAGAAATGCTAAATAACACTCCAACGTTACGCTAAATTTTGTCGAGGAAAAACTGGCATGGCCATTTTCAAAGGGGTCCCTTCACCTCTGACCTCCAGATATATGAATGAAAACTCAGAGATGACGGGAATGAAAACGGTATCTTATTAAATAAATTAGATGTTGACAAGCTTAAAAAAAGTAATAGATCGCAATAAGATCGTATCATAACTTAAGTATCGTGATGATCTCGTATCGTGGGGCCTCTGGTGATTCCCACCCCTAACAGCTACACTGACTTGCATATTATAACTAATTTTCGTAATGCTAAATATGCCTGTTAGCTGTGTAAATATCTAATGTTAGCAAAAGAAAATATAAATACATTATGTAAATATAACCCAATTTGCTTTCATCCATCCACACGACGTTCATGACACTTCCAAAACCAGGTGGTGGGGGGATGGGAAGAGAGGCGAACACGCCTTGACCACGTCCCCTTAGGCGACAGGAAGTGTACACCATCTCAAACCACTGGTGGAGCTTTGCATCTTTGTTATAGAGCATCTTTAGTCGCACCATTTAAACAGCCTAAATTTGCTACTTTGGCTGTGTTACGTAATTGTCGTGGCTCGTGAACAAGTGAAACCAGATACAAACAAACAGTTTTACTCCTTTTAAATGAGCTAAATTGATTGTATTAGTGTTAATATTGGATATTATTTAGATATACTGCAGTTTGTTGACATTTCTGTTGTTCTTTTCACTAAGTGGGAGATATTACCGCTGTCAGAAATTCCCGATATATATATATATATCCTCTTTGGCTAAACAATATGACGTGAAAATGGCAGAATATATCCACAAAATATGAAAGGGTTAGCAACCACAGTATAAATAGTAAAACAAGCTGACAAATTTATATCATCTCACATTGTGTGCTGTGTAAACGCCCACCCTATAACCCAAGCAACATGGATATTACTGTGTGGATCATAACAACAAATGCTATTTAAGAGGATAAACAAGAGACAAAGTAACAAGAGGATAACAAATCCTTCTTTACTCACTTCACAAGCACAACTCATGGAGTGTTTAGTGTGTGTGAGTGTGTGTGTGTGTGTGTGTGTGTGTGCGTGTGTGTGTGTGTGTGTTGTCTGCAGCAGATAGACTACATTGATGCTGCAGGCTGCTGGCTCTATTTCCTCCTAATGCTGCATGAAGAGGAAATCCAGGTTCCTCATGAAACGGATTTCATCTGACCCTCAGTGTGTGTGTGTGTGTGTTTTGTGGTGTGTGTGTGTGTGCGTGACATAAACCCAGCTGGTGCTCACAAGCTCCTGTGCCTCAAAAAAAAAAAGGAAAAGGCTCTGTGATTCTCCCTAATCCCGTAATAACCTTTCCACCGCTCCCCCCTTTGACACAAATGTTTGCCCACTGTTATTATGTTATGCCTGGACATCTGGAAAAGTTTAGCTGCTTTTGTTCTCTCCACGACCACCATAATCACGTCCACAGGCACAAACACCTTCTTTACATTAGAAAAACCTTATGATTTAAAGCTTCCTGGTTACGGTTGGTTTAAATCTATACGTGTTGTTAACAAAATAATTACACCTAGCTAGGCGGTGGTTTTAAGGTGCCATAATGAGTGGCTGCATGTATTGTTAGCCCTGCTCTTTTTTGCTGTACTTTGACCCGTAACATTTGTTTGAGCGTGTGAGCGATGTGGGCTACAGTACAGTATGCATGCATGATGGTGCCACAGAGCAGCCAGCCCCAACAATACATCAAAGTTTAATATGGAATAATAGCACTGCTGACAGCTCTCATAAAATCGCCCCCCTTCCTAAGCAGACGATTTCTCTGCCAGATAATGGCTCTGATCTGGGCCTCGTGCCCCGCTCACACTCACTACTGGCTCACCTGTTCAACTCAGGCCTCACAATTACACCCTCTGTGTGTGTGCGTGTGTGTCCGAGCCAGCTGCTATTGTTTTTATCCTGTGCATCCCCAGGTGACGATAGACGGGGTGTTTCCATGGCGGAGAAAAAAAATGAAGCTTTGATATCTCTGAAGAGGCTGTGACAGACACGAGAATGTCTCGAGACTGTTTATATACCGGTCTTCAGAGTTACACAGGGAGGAAGAGCGATCGGTCCTAGGGATGAATTATGGATACCACATGTCTAAAGCTGGAGCCCACTCTTGAGCCAGAGTGCTTTTCAAGGATGGGTAATTGAAGTGCGCTGCTAAAGGATGCTAATATTACATAGAGAAGGCCACAGCAGCTCTTTTAGTGTACTGAATGAATATTGTGAGTAGCATTAGGTTGTTGAGTTGAATTGCCTGTTGCACTAGGACTTCTTGCTAATATGCAAATGCATCCATAAATACAATCATGCACACTTCCCCACCCTATAGCAGTCAGATTCTGCTCTATATTCATTGCTTCCTGCACACACACACTGTCTGTGTCTCTGTGCATCTTCTTTCTCAGACACACATGTCCACACACAGATGCCTGAGAAAGAGAGAGAGAGAGAGAGAGAGAAAGCCCACTGAACTGGAAAAGCGTTTGTCTCAAGATGAAAGGCTTCACACCCACTGCCTACATGCAGAGCCTCTTCCGACACCTTCCCGCGACAGCGCATACTGTAGCAGAGGCTTGTGCTACGCAGACACACTCCAGCTAGCATCCCTCCCCACACCCATCAACGCCGCAACACACTTGCATCCCCTCCTCTCTTTTCAGTCCCTTTCTCTCTTCTTCCTCTATGTCAATGGAGCTCTGATACTACAGTAGCAGCCAGGGGGAACAGAGAGAGAGGCACATAAGCGGCATGACTTGAACAACGTTGAGAAGGATAAGCTCCCATGAAAAGCCCCGAGGCACAGCAGCCTTGTTTTCCCCATCGCTGGTGTAGCACGGTGGGCTCTCAGGCGTGGAACATGCTTAGCCACACGCAGGGCGTGAAAAACGACACTGACCATGATGCTAGATAATTGCTTCCCATTTACTCATGTGCTGAGAGCCTCAGACAAAAATAGCATGTCGCTGTAACGAATGTGCTGGGAAGCATGGGAACTGTGAGTGCTGTGGCCGTGGATCGATACACAAAGTGGACAGCATCTAGCAAGTCTACACAGCATCTTACAACCGGTCTATACAGCACCTAGCAACATATAGCGTATACAGCATTGCACAGTATATATTCCTAGGCCTATATCTTCCAAGATGTACAGCATCTCTATGCCACATCTTATATTCTCTTTATCTTATACAGCGTCTCCCACATGTATTGATATAAACACATTGTGTCTGTGTGTCTTCTGTAGTTGGTGGGTAGGTGATAATCCCAAGAATGGTCCAGACATTTACACAGGCCTAACTGTTGTTTTTTTCACACCACAATGTTACCTGCATCACATCTGCAGACTGCCCATCGGTCTCCAAACTAAAAAACCGCCCAGCCACATTTCTCAGAACCCGTTTACTCCCATGAGTAGAGACGAATATGCCCTGCCCCTGTATAATTGTCCCAAGTCAGTGTTTTTGTTCCAAAATATTAGACATTTTAGATCCACGCCGGAATTGATATCTAGTCCAACAATGGCTCCAGAGACGCAGCAGCACTTTACGGAAATTTACTGTGACAAGGAATCAAGACTGAGCCCCTCAGGAGACGATCCGTGCATCTGGGATCTGTGTTCCCCTCATCGATGCGTACAACAATTACAGTCCTCATTATCATCACCACAGGAGGTAACGCACGCATATATAGGTGCTGTGTTTGCCCTGCTGCACAATCACAGTCGTGTGATAATCATATAGCACTTTGGGTCAGGTGGAATACATCAAGCCATGAATTAATCTGCACCTTACAGAACATGTGCCATGCATATCTTACATTTCATAACAGTCACCCACAGGCATAGCTCCACACATCAACATAAACCTCTTCGTATTTCATCTCCAAGTCGTACATCAAGGTGAGGCAGGGAGGAAAATGATCAATCTAAGCTAGAAAGCACATTCAAGTTTACCATAAAAGCCATGGCAGTACAATAGCAGACAGTATAACCACTGCAGTGCAGTACTGTATACAGCCAGGTGCTGATATTCCTGCCTTTTAGAGCCCACACAAGGCTAACCATGCTGGGTAACTGATCAACTACAGATGCCTGCACGAGCACAAGGCAAACAGAGAGAGAAATAGAAAGCAGAGGGAGACGACCGGCGACGAGGCTGGCCGCTCCTGTACTCACCAGCACTGGCAGAACACAGCAGAGACACCAAGAGCACAATCACCAGCGTCAGGATCTTCACATTCATTTCTGCACTCCCCTCTGGCTCTCCGCTAGTCACTCGCTGATATACTGTAGTGGTGTGTGTGTGTGTGGATGGGAGGGGGAGAGACAGAGCAGCTGAGCGAGCAAGAAAGAGAGAGAGACTGTTTGCTCCCCTGTGAGTGTGTCAATTTGTGGGAATATGTGTGTGTGGTGGCTCCCTGACTGTGCCTGTGTATTTGTCTAAATGCGTATTTGTATATCAGTGTGTGACAGCGCCACTCCAAGACTGAAGGCACGTCTTTATCTGAGCTCTCCCACGGAGGTGTGTGTGTGTGTGTGTGTGTGTTTCTTCTTTTCTCCTTCTGTCAGAAAAAAAACGGCAGCATGAGTTCAGTGGAGCTGTGAATGTGCTGGAAGTCAGCTCGCAGGTCTGTCCGTCGGCGTGTGTGTGCGTGCATGTGTGTATGAGTCTTGGTCATGTGGCTTATGTATCATTGACTGCGTGGGTCAAGGAAAAGCCCCCCTAACCCCAACATCATCACCCACCCCTTTTCCACAAACATGCAAGTGCACACGGCAGAGGAAGGAGAAGGAGAGCGGTAGCAAAAGGAGGGAGGAAAAGGGGAGGTGAAGGGTGGGGGGTGCATGCAGGTTTATGATAATACCCAAACAGATGCTCTTGTTGAAAACTCTTTGAATTGCAAACAGGGCAGCTTGCCAGGAATCCAGGAATCAAAATACCGGCTTATTAGGGGGAAGTAGATGAAAGAAGGGAAGGTGTGAGATGAGGTTCATGCTTTCCTGCTTTTGTATCTACGCCAGCTGTACAGACCTTTTCTTCCTCGCATTATTCTTTACCCTCAGTGGCGCTGAAGGTACGGCTTAAATCATCCGCGCTGTTTGAACTTAGTGTCCGTGACACTGGGAGGAACCGCCGGAAAAAACTTATCAGACTCTGCCCGATCACATCGCTCGCACTGTTTGTTCCCCTTTCCCCTGAAGTCATTTGTTTTATTTTGCTACACAGATTATATTCTTTCCACAAACAAAAGCCGCAAGAAAAAACCACCACCCTGCACGGCTATAAAATAAATCAGTTCTTTTTTTTTTTTTTATTTGTTTATCATACGATCAACAGGAAAGGTTGCATTTCTTGCTGTGAATTGTGTGAACTGTAAGCAGGCACTAGAAGTACAACAAGTTTTCTTATCGTGTTTAGCCACAGAGCAACATCAATGCAACAAGTTTCTACAGCCCCTCTTGAGAAGAGAATCGGTCTGGAAGGATCATAAATTTTGTATGTTTTGAACTATGCATACAGAATATGCAAAAGAAACACTGAACTCCATCCAGTTACGACATTATATACTCCACCCAATTACGACATTATATACTCCACCCCGGCACAATGAGTCTGCAGATCTGGTCCAACAATCCCCAGAAAACGAATCACTGGTAAAGTATAGGGCTGGGATACACCTATCTACCGATTCGATACTATCACGATACTTGGGTGCTGATTCGATGTATTGCGATTTTTAAGTATTGTGATTCGATTTAACTATTTATTGTGATTTTGTTAACTTTTTTAACACTAGACCATGGGAAAAAGTTGAATCATACACTTCAAGTGACTTTTACTTTGGAAAATATCTAAATTAATACAGTGAAAATGTTTGATTTTCAGCATGTATGTAGTCAGAGATGTCCTGAAGTCGAATATATCAGTCATTGTCAGGCGATTATTTATTCTTTTTTTTTTTTCAGCAACCCAAAAATCAAAGAATAAAGACACAAATTTCCCTCACAAATTGCACTTTTATACTTCCGCTAACTTCGCCAAGCCCCTAGCTAGCTCTTACTCTTAGCTCCATTTTCTTTATACATCCATGGTCAGCTCCATTGGGGCCGTTTGAATGCATTTAACATAAATGTCAGTATCTGGGTGCTCTACAGTTGTAGCGTCGGCCCATTTGACAACGGAGATGCGAGTGACGGCTTGCTTGACCACACGTTACCACAATACGATAACGTTTCCTGTCCATGACGGAGTTAGCATGCAGTTTTAGCCATGATGTCTAGCTCTGCTTTTCCTGCAATGTGTGAAACCCAAAGTGTTTCCATACTTTACTGGATGTGTAGTGTTTACCACTTTGGATTTCAAATGTGAGGGTTCAAGTCCAATCCACAGCGACTTCCGCTGTTTTCTACTTTTTTGTTTCACCTCGCTGCAGCCGACTGCGGTTTGTTTTGGTTGACGGATACGCGTTACTCAGACTACAACAATAAAAGCGGTAACTTCCTTCTACCTCCGCATAGACTCAAATGAAGCAAATGTATCTATTCTGGCATTAAAAAATCAATTTCAAAATCGTAAAAAAGAAATTGCAACACATAGGTGAATCGATTTTTTTTTCCCACCCCTCGTAAAATGCTTGAAATGTGCTAACCTATCGATTTAATAATGTTAAATATAGGTGTTTTATGGTTGTTAGTATGGCTTCAATTCGCTTTGGGCACATAGATCTAAATCCCCAAAGGGCTGAAGTGACACATGATGGATAGACCGCCTCTGGTCACAACCTCCAGCCACAACCCCCCCCACACTATAGTCTTCCACACAACCCCTTTTTCTATGTGTTGTCACTAAACAGTCACTTTAGTGGTGTAGACCTGAGAAGAGGGGCCCTGTGACCCTCGACTCTGCAGCTCCCGCTTCACACAGCCCGCCCATTGTCTCCCCAAGGCCCCAGGTCCCAGAGGGCAACATGTCTGTGCCACCCACTTGAGATCCACCTTCCATTTTTACACGCAGCACTTGAAGCCTTCACTTCATGTGAAGCAATCCTCTCACCTCCGGGGTGGCCAAGCCCCCCGGGGGCTAAAGATGCTTATCCAAGCCTGTCCTTTTTTTAGCCGAAAGATAATTCGCCCAAGTGCCTTTAAAAAGAATCTGTTCACAGCCTTTTCTTAAAGGTGCTCAGTGATCACTGACAAGAAAGCATGACCAATTCTTTCCAATTGTGCATAATGGGAGACAGTGGGGATTATAGCACCATTACCAGCCCACTTAGTAGTTAGGAGTAGTTAGGAGTAATTCAGAATTCAATTTGATTCAACACATTCAAGGACAATTTCGAAGCAATGTGGGATAACTGCCTGCAGAGTTATTTCAAATTAACAGTTAATGTGGGCATCAAACTGAAAGTGAGGCGAATATCCAGAATGTGCTGAGTCCAGGTGCTACCCGCGGTAATTTACGACCGTGGATTTACCAGTCATTAAACTGTCCTATGGATATGGATCAGAATGTGTGAGACATTGTAAAGTTGGCAATACGGGCTCAAACATTTGCACTCTATTAGCTTTAATTGTCTTAGCTTGAAGCAAAGCCTGCAATGAAAATGTAACAGATGGTGTTTCCTCAGAGTGTATCAGTGGACTGTGTGCCATGACGGGAGTGTAAGCCAGTGGAGGATTGCCTTTTTTCCGTCCAGGGATGTGGAGCGAGACCTGGCAACATGACTCAGTCAGAGGGCAACGATACGGCCACATGTGCCTCAACGCAGGAAACACTTTGTTGTTTACAGGAAGTGTTTGATGAAAGAATGCGGCGTATGTCTGGATTCGGTCACTGGTGACGACTTTTCCTGATTCCCTGAGTTTTTAATAACAGGCAGACATTCCTCAGATAACGGTAGCACAAATGATGGAAAAGGTATCTTTACATTTCCTCTTTTCAAATATTAGTCAGACTGTCCTGCAGGAAGTGTCAACAGGTGGCCTCTCAGCTGTGGATAAATTAGATGTCAGATCAGATTCGCTGCGTTATTTACTGTATTCACAATTAATGTGTTTCCTGTTTATCATCCGCTTCTATATAAAGCTTCTCAAATGCTAATGAAGTGTGCGGATGTTTGTTTGTATTGTTGTTCTGATGATTGAATGAACAGCGTCAGGCCCGCTCGTGTTGTTGTTTATTGTTGTGCAAAAGTGAACTGCACGCTTCCGCATCCGCTTCCATTTCCAGGGTTTCCATCAGATACAGTGCACCTTTATTAAAATGGAAAACAAATCAAACCTCCATCAAGATAAGAGTCACAGTCAGCAGCTCGAGTGAATGCGGAATGTCGATGTGAGATCAGATCGTGGTTGCTAATTAGCTTCTCCGGAGAGATCAGCAACGAGAGAAGAGAGTGTGACGTCTTCATTAGGACGTTTCAAAGTCTGTATTTCTTTTTTTTTTTCTGAGCTGTGTTTTGCTCGTCTGAAGCTTTAAACAAATGTGAGTCTCCCCTCAGGCGGCCTGTGCTTCGTATCATGAAATGTCAAGAATCAGAGGCTTGGTGGATTAACTTATCCGCCTTTAATCGTGACATTATCAGCAAATTCAGCTGAGAAATGTTCTGGGCTCGCCAAAGCCCCCCCTGGAAGATAGGGCAGCAATTTTCTGCCAGTTTGTGGTTCTCATTCTGTCGTATTGCCTCAGAGCAACCACACACATCCACGCATTTTATGTAATTTCATACTTGCATGAATAGAGTTCCTTGTAATCATTTAAAGACTATAAAGAACTGCTGTTGCCCTGAAATGCAGCAGTTAACAATTATCTTAAACAGTTTCTGCAAAACACATTTTTTGCGTTCACACAGTGAATTATTAAGTTGCTGTCTTTTTGGGAAGAAATCATGACAGACAGGAGGTCTGCTTATCCCTAAATTTGAACACCAGCTGGAGTTTATCTCCATTAATGTTGAACAGGCTCTGAACTCAGTCGTGAACTGAGAATAATCACAAACCCTTGACATAAGAGGGCTGCAAGTCTAGAGAGGAAAGCAATTTACACAACATCTTCTTCTTTCTATGACAGATTCATCCGCAGTAGTGTAATTTTAAATCCAAAATAACCACATAGATTATTACATTTTTCATCATGAGCTTCCAAATCGTTTTCACCGCTGCTCTTCTCCTGAATTGACCAGACAGATTATCCCCCGGGACCGTGTGCTGTGGTGTTGCGTGACTATCAGACACTTGTCTCTATAATCAGTCCAGTATGGCTCATCAGTCTTTGGAAAGTGGCCCGCAGACTGGAGAAAGATGTGTTGTGAGATGACAATTTACTGTAACTGCCTATAGACACAAAGGCAACTTCTTTTTTCTTATTTCCAGGGAGCTCTTTTCACCAGCAGTTTTATTAATCATAATATCCCCGTCAGGTGACTTCCATCTTAGCGGATTTGCAGGCACAGAGGGCAGATTTTTATCCTGTGATGTTGCACCTGCAGAACGTGCGTTTCTATTCACATCTCAGAGTAGGTCTCCAAATCATGAAACGGTCTCGTATTTTACCGTACATTTGTCATTCTGGTTAGCAGCGAGGGCAGGATCAGACTCAAAGAGCATATACAAAACACGCTTCGCACCCTCATAAGCCTGTCAAACCCAGATTCACTCCATAGATATTGTGAAACAACAAATAAGGGAAGTCTTTTGAATCCGTCTGCACTCTCCGCCGTCTAATCAGTAATGAAAATCTACTGAGGGTTTTTTTCCCAGGTGGCAGGTGATACACCAACCAAGCTTCTGACATGCCGCTCAGAGCTCTGTGTCCCATTATAGTGTTGAATGCCTCTTCAATACTCAGAAGCTTTCTCAAGTTTGACTCCTTACCTTTAAGTTTGCCGCACTAGGGCTGGGACGGTACACCTATTTCCCTATTTGATACTATTACGATACTTGGGTGTGATATGTATATGTATTGCGATTCGATATTTTGATTTATTGCGATTTTTGTTAGTTTTTTTAACACTAGAAAATGGGAAAAAGTTGAATCCTACACTTTTAGGTACTTTTAATTTGAAAAATATCTAAATTAATACATTAAAATGTTTGATTTTCAACAGAGATGTCCTGAAGTCAAATATATCAGTCATTGTCAGGCATAATTTATTAATTTATTTTTTCCAGCAACCCAAAAATCAAAGAATGACGACATTTACCTCACAGATAAGTGGTATTTTCTTTTTAATTTATAAGGGACATGTAATGTTTTATACTTCTGGTGAATATAATCCAATCAATCTTATTTCCATAGATGCATTTTGTATATACAGTTCCCTTTGTTAACACCTTATTTTGAAAACCGGACATAGTTACACGTGTACATTTCCGCTAACTTCATAAGTCCGTCGCTAGCTCTTAGCGTCAGCTCCGTTCTCTTTATACATCCATGGTCAGCTCCGTTTATCTGTATTTACCATAAATGTCAGTATATGAGTGCATTACAGTTGTAGCGTCAGCTGATTTGACCACGGAGATGAGAGTGACGGCTGGCTTTACCGCACGTTACCATAATACGATAACGTTTCCTGTCCGTGACAGAGTTAGCATGCAGCTTTATCCATGATGTCTAGCTCTGCTTTTCCTGGTAATGTGTGAATCCCAAAGTGTTTCCATCCTTTACTGGATGTGTAGTGTTTACCACTTTGGATTTAACATGTGAGGGTACTTCCTCGTTGCAGCCAGCTGCGGTTTGTTTTAGATGACGGATACGGAACGGATATGACGTCATGTTACTCAGACGACAACAATAAAAGCGGTAACTTCCTTCTTCCTCCGCATAGACTTCAATTAATTCAGTATATTGAATCTGGCATTCAAAATTAGATTTAAAAAAAATCTCTGATGAATCATTTTTTTCCCACCCCTATTGGTATGTAGGTATGTGCTACAGTGAGAGGGAAATCGGTGGCGGCACGCCAGCTTTTCACACGCTCCCATGCACTTAAAAATACCAATCATCTGGTCCCTGAGTGCACTATTCATCAGGAGTATTTTTTTTCTCAGAAGATATGATGATCGTCCACCCTTCCTTTATTGTAGCAGAGGATGAAACAGAGTCAAAACAAGCTGAATGGAGGAGGTGTTGTATCCAAAGTGGTAACTGCTCTCATCTCCTGTAATATTGTTGCTGTTATCAGAAGTTGAATCTGTCTGAACAGCGGCATGTAGTTTTGAAATGGCTGATTTGTTTCTCATGGACGCTGTTTTTTAAGAGCTAGGGGCCGAGCATGCCGCGGCTTGGTCCCGCTGACATACAGTGAGACAGAGAAATGTGAATTGACAGATGAGAGATAAGGAAATGTTTTCCGGGGGAGAAGACAGACTCTGAAAACAGACGTGAGGTGTGTTTGAAAGCTCACAAAGCCCGAGTCTGTGCTGCGGAGTGAAAGAGCTGAAGATCAACGTCAGTCGGAAACCAGCTCGCTGAACCTCTCACTTCACTTTTTTCTTACACCTTCATACAAGTTGTGGGATGTTTTAAGAAGCGAGAGAAATGCATTTTGAAAAGAGTAACAGAAGAACCTGAACTCATAAACCTACCGGTACCTTACTGTTTAATGTCTCTTGATTATTCTATGTGCGACACATTACTCAGAACACAATAACTCCAACACAAAACAAATCTCACCACAACTTCCCCCTATAGAGAACATGATCTGATTACATTTTGGAGCACAATGTTGCATAGCTTTGCATCTTAATGGAGAAAATCTGATCCGAAAGGTGGGGGATATTATATATTTTTGTTATTGCCAACAAAACTTGTGAAAAGACCAAAACCAACAGTGCATATGATCCTAAGCTTTACAACTTCCCCCTAGCTGGCTGTCTCTGGTTCTCAGCCCCCAAGAATATTAGATGTTTTCTCCTCAAGACATAAATCTGTATTTTACCAGTTACTTTAGCACAGCTAAGTCATAAAGCAGCTGGACACCGTAGTATTTTGCAAACGTTCCTCTAATATGAGTAAATAGTGCATTTGATGGGGAATATTTTCAATGGCAGCTTAATACACCTTTGGTGCACGAGTGAGTATTTACGGCAGTAGAGACGGCGTATGTGGGATTGATCCAAAAATAAACTACAGTGCCCATGGTCATTGTAAACCGAATACAACTGTGTGGAAAAAAAATCACTTCATCTATGTGTATGTTTTTATTTTTACGATTTTGTAATTGATTTTTTAATGCCTGAATCAATATAATTGTTTCACACGAGTCTATGCGGAGGTAGAAGGAAGTTACCGCTTTTATTGTTGTAGTCTGTGTAATGTGACATCATATTCGAACTTTGGTGAATTGAATTTTGACTTGCAAATTCGACCAATAGAGTGCTCCAGGGATGACATATTTCAACCCGGAAGTTAGCACTGGTTCCCTCGACAAAAAGCCAATGGGATTTTTCCATTGGATTATTGCAGAAAATAAGCTCTGTGGCAAACAAACATTTATGATATCCGAGTAAGGGTTAAATCAGCAGCAACTGGATTCTTGAAGACGTTTCACTTCTCATCCAAGAAGCCATGAGAAGTGAAGCTTCTGAAGCTTCTTCTCATCCAAGAAGCTTCTTCAGATTGAAACGTCTTCAAGAATCTAAACCAAGTCCAGTTGCTGCTGATTTAACCCTTACTCGGATACCATGACCTGGATGACAGCCTTCACAAAAAACCTTTATGATACTTACACGTTTTTTTCAGCAAGATAATCTTCACAAATGAACAACACCTTTATGATTTTTGAAGCATAAATAAAATCGCCAGAAGTAAAAAGCTAGTGTTAGGCTATAAACGAACTACACCATGGTCACCTGAGCGCAAGTATACACAACGAAGCTGTAAAGGTGGACAAGTCGGCGTGATGACGTTTAGTCGTCTCATTTAGCCACTTTTTAGCAACCGCCTTTTTTAAGACACATTAAGGCTTCAAAATTCACTAGAGGGGTATTTAATGACGTATTTTATGTCATAGAACATAACGTTAAAATCTCTTCAGCTTGTGTTAACCACAGCCCTTATTTCAAGCAGCTAACCAAAAACCCATTGACTTCCAGACGAGAGAACCAGAATGGCTAAAATGTTAACTCATTTGGTTTTAGGACTCATTCCTGCATCACTCTATAGCAAAGGTGTCTTGGCAGTGCTGACCTTTGAGGGACCGGAGACTCAGATACAGAATTAATCTTAATAACACTGATATGCTTAGAGAAGATGGCTGCAGCATGTTGACAAGGGAATATCTAATTAATACATGAAACAGCTTCATTATTGGTTTCATTAGTATAATAGTTTAATACATTATGGTGATTATGGTTGGACATTAAACAGCTCAAATGTCTCTTGTTCCTACGGTGATTGATTGTAATGGTGTACCGCTACTTTGAAGACTTTGAAATGTCGCTGCAAATAAATGGAGGAAAAATAACTTCTTTTTTTTAACGACTGCCTCTTTCAGTTGAACGTGAGCAAGTAAAGAAAAGTGAGGGTTACTTAAAGAACAAAGTGGGGAAACTCAGTGTTTTGAAGTCACTGTTCCTTTGTGTCTTATCTGTCTGTAAGATTTCTCTTTGATGTCTTGTCACCTTCCCCCACCATTATGAATTCTCTTTGCTCTTTCCGGGAAGAAAAGCTCCGCAATCCTTCATTTCAAAATTCTCCCTTTTTTATTTTTCCGATATGTGCAATCAAAGTAAATTATTCATGCTCGCACAGACTATAAAGTTTAAGCAGATCTGGTGACTATTTCCCCAGCTGCTATTGTTATGAACAAAAAAAGAGGGAAAAGGGCAAGAAAAGGCAACTTCATTAATGGCACATTATGTTTTATGGTGGACTTGGAACTTGAAGTATCCTGAGCGTAATTTGTTTCTGTTTTATGTGAGCCACCCCGGTCCCCACCTGCTTCGGTTGGGGTGGATGAAGGGCATTTCTCGACATGAGCTTTGAGACCCATTAAACAGGCTTTTATATGCACTTCAATGAAACGCAGACGGAGAGCACCTGACAGTCGAGTGAAAGCTCATATTCCTTAAATTATTTTCTCCACTGTGTGGTTTGCTTACTTGACAAATAGTAGGACACGATATTTATGGGTGGCATCGAAAAATAGATTGGAAAAGTCAAAGAGTTAGTGATGCTTCCCCGCCAACAAAGTTTCCATTCAGTAAAAGAAATACGGTCGTTCCTTTGTGCTGTGGCCATTTTAAAGAAGTTAAAAACGACTGAAGAGTTTGAAAGAAGAAAAGAGACAAGAAAGACAAACAAAAAGGGAAATGGAGGCGAAGGATATGCTGTCCTTTGTACTTTTGGCATGTTGACAGCACTTGATGAATGGACGTCTCCTCACATGGAACGCCTGACCTCTCTCTGTTACGTAGCAACTAGGCGTTTGGTGTTAGGAATTGTATTTCACATCATTTTTATCTACATGCACACAGCCGTAAATCTAAAACAGACGTGCGTTCCATTAAAGAAGAGGGATAACGTTTTCCTAACTCTCTTCGGCTTATGTTTAGGGGTCAATTGAACAGTTCCTGCTATTTGGTTTCACTAACTGCCAGACATTGTTTTTCTGGCATTAGATCTGACACGGCTCAACAAATGGCGAATGCCGGAGTATAAACTCTTCCCACCAACCCACAAAACACATGTACACACACAGCCACTCTAGCATATCAACACTGTGAGTGAGGCTGGAGTCTTTCACACCACAGCCAAGCCTTTTAGTGCTGTGATGTCGACGCGTAGCTACATACAATTAACACATTTTCACTGTAACAAATCACTAAAACATTTGTTGATGCTTTATTTTGAGAAGAAGGGAAGACGTCTAAAATAAAGTCTATAAAATGCCTCCAGATAAATTGCAAAATTTTCCAATCGATCCAGTTGCTTCAGGGGTGCTTCGAAAGTAATTATTAGAAAATGTTTTGTTCCCCTGATTCGACCAGCTTTAGATTCCCTTTGTTACATTAATCAAGCTCTCCACTCAGAACAGCTTGAAATCAACATTTTATGAGGAAAAGTTTGATAAGAAAAAGTAGAGAGAAAAAGAGGCATGAGTGATATACTTTTTAAAAATAGCACATTAAAGTTGTTTAGTCATATTTGGTGATTAGAAATAAGTGCACTCACATTAAAAGCACACTTCAAAAGTCTACGTCTGAGTTGGTCATTAAGCTCTTTGATGTTATGAGTGTGACACCGGTGACCAGGCCGGTATTCGTACTTCTCCGCAGCGTGTTATGGATCTGGCTGTGCTGTGTGTTGGCATCTGTATTTCCTGCTTCAGGTTTCAGCTTCTAACATTCCTATCAAACCATTACGGCACACTACGAACGCCACAGATGAACCCAAAGACACCTACCTCACCACCCTGCTCACTGACATTTGGGTCAGCAGCAGTTTGGTTGGGCAGCCTAGTATACCTAGAAATGATGTCCATATTAGGGACATCATCATACCAGAAATTTAGTAGTTGATACCAATGTCAGTGAAATGCCACCATTCTCCATACCATTCAATACCACAGTAAAATACCACAGTAAAAAACAACAGTGAAACAATAAATCCCATGTACTTCAACGTCCACTCCTTTATTACCATTTGCATACTGTTTTTTTTAAGAAGTTAAACAGGTCATAATTCACTCTCTAATAAATATTTTATATTTCTGTGAAAGTTTTACAGATTATATTTGAACACATCATGATATCGTTAAGACGATAACCTTCGCCCAATACTCATTTTTACTGAACAGAGCCTGAATGCATCATAATGTAACCTCCCATTAACGTTAGCTGTCTGTTAGCGCCGTGCAGGACTGTACTGCTTACCGTCTGCTAACAACTAACGTTAACTAGCTTTTGTCCTGATTTCAAGACAGATTTGTTGTTCACAATGTGGCATTATCAGGGAAAGAATAGGGTTCGTCCCCTAGACGTGTTGATAGTGAAATTTACTGCATCTCAAACATATTTTCTATCGTCCACGGGACAACGGGACGACATTAGTCTTAAGCCTTGACAATACCTACAATGCCAAAAGTACCAAAGTTTATTGGAAATTGATGTGAGACTTAGTCAAATTGAGTGGGTATCTTCCAAAGTTATAGCTACAGTGTAAAAAAAAAAATCTTTCTGTTACTATCTGTTATTATCCATCGCAGTTCAACAAGGAACTACTGTTGGGGGAAACACAAAGAGGGAATTTTGGACTAAAAAGACTGTTACTTTGGAGGATTATCACTTGATTTGTCTAAAACAGATCACTGAAGCCTCATATTAGCTTCAGATTACAACGGAACAAGGACTGTGGATTTTTTCCCCCAATGACTTCCTTTGGAAACACCCTAAGAAGGGATCTCTTAATGGATGGTATTACCTGTTTGGTTGAGTTTTTGGAAGAGCTTTTGTATTGGGTTAAATAAAAATAAACCTTCACTCACAGTAGACTTTACCACAGTTACAGCAGCTCAACAGAGTTGAGGACAAATCACCCACCGAATACACCGTAATTATTTCCATCCCCCGTGTCCCAACTGTTTCTAATCAACTTCACATAATCTGTTTCTATTTAAATATTGTGCTCAGTTCAGAAGAAATATCTACACTGCAACACTAGATGATGCTTCTTAAATGTGTTTTACGTTAAGTAAATACGCTGTCAACATGTCTTTCGTAAAAGACAAACAAACCAGCAAACAATCCTGAAATGATGGGAATAATTGCGATATGATCCCGCTGTGTTTGCCCTCAATCTGTAACTCATTTCATTTTGTTTGTGGCTGAGTGGCTCAGTATCTGCATGTCTGGATTTCAGCGCCAGCACCGAAGCTTTCTGACAGCTCTGCCTGAACCGTCCAGAGGAGACGGCGAGGTGACAGAGTTACCCATGGGAAAAACAGCGCCTGATACTGGGTGGGGCCGAGGTGCCCAACATGGCGGCACATTCCCCTCTCTGATCGCCACTCCAACTGGTTTAAATGAGAGCAGGCAGCTGAAGCGTTTTGCCCCGCTTGTCCTGATGTGTTTGTGATCAAATGAGTGGTCCGGCCCCTCGGTGCTCGCTCATTATCTGGACACTGAGCCCGCTCTGCGCCGTGGGAGGCTCTTCAGCTCAGATAAAGCTGGTATGCTTTGTGTTTGGTGTCACTTTAAAGCATACAGTGCAGAGAAAGTGATGCTGCTGTTGATGATGGTGATGCTGGTAATATCTGTGAAACTGTGCATGAATACTAGGGCTGGGACGATATGCCTATCTCCTGATTTGATGCTGTCACATTGTATTGCGATTTTTAAGCATTGTGATTCTACTCGTATTGCGATTTTTTTGTTAACTTTTTTAACACTTGATCATGGGAAAAAGTTGAATCAAACACCTCTAGGGAGTTTTACTTTGGAAAATATCTAAATTAATAAATTCAAATGTTTGATTTTCAGCATGTATGTAGTCAGAGATGTCCTGAAGTCAAATATATCAGTCATTGCATTATTTATTAAGACATTTCCCTCACAAATTAGTGGTATTTTCTTTTAATTTATAAGGGACATGTGATGTTTTATACTTCTGGTGAATATAAGTCATCAATCTTATTTCCATATATGTATTTTGTATATACAGTTCCCTTTGTTAACACCTTATTTTGAAAACCGGACGTAGTCACATGTGTATACTTCCACTAACTTCACCAAGTCCGTCTCTAGCTCTCCCGTCAGCTCCGTTCTCTTTATGCATCCATGGTCAGCTCCATCGGGGACGTTTGAATGCACTTAACATAAATGTCAGTATACGGGTGCTCTACAGTTGTAGCGTCGGCTGACTTGACCACAGAGATGAGAGTGTTTACCGTTACTGCAATACGATAACGTTTCCTGTCCATGACGGAGTTAGCATGCAGCTTTAGCCGTGATGTCTAGCTCTGCTTTTCCTGGCAATATGTGAAACCCAAAGTGTTTCCATACTTTACTGGATGTGTAGTGTTTACCACTTTGGATTAAATATGTGAGAGTGCAGGTCGCATCCACGCCAACCCTCCGCCGTCTTCTACTTTTTTATTTCAGCTCGCTGCAGCCGACTGCGTTTTGTTTTGGTTGATGGATACCGAACGGATATGACGTCACGTTACTCAGACTACAACAGTAAAAGCGGTAATTTCCTTCTACCTCCATAATGACTCAAATGAAGCAAATATATACATTCTGGCATGAAAAAATCTATTTCAAAATCGTAAAACAAAAATTGCAATACATAGGTGAATGAATAGTCAACATTTAGTTTTTTTTTCCCTAGAGGCAAGTTATTTCTAATCCATAAAGATTAATATTAAAGAGAAACAGCTTTGTGAGCAAAAGAATAAAATGCATCATCTCCCTGCCCGATAGCATTCCAGTGTGTGAAATAAGCTCCACGTTTTCAACCCATGTAAAGTCATTTTCACACTCTGCCTCCCCTGGCAGCAGTGTGCCTCTGTGGGCTGCTGGAATGGTTTGTTTGTAGCACATGAAAAGAAATGGATCTGAGCTGTTTTCTGCAGATGTTTATTCACTGTGGCGCTGCTTCAGAAAAAGTTCATGAGAGACGGCTCTCTCTGTGGTTGGCAGTTTGTACATTAATTGATTTATTTGGCTAGGGGAAGATTGCACACATCACATATTTGGAGCAATCAAATCAGCAATTATGTGGTTTGAAATTTCATGTTTTGCACCCAGCTGTGACAAGCTCAACTGTCCTCAGAGAAGTCTGGCTGGATTTAATGTCTGTTGATTGCCTGGCAACATGACTAAAGATAATGCAAAACAGTCATTTGTCGACACGATAGAAACACATGCTGTTGTTACTCAAATATAGTATAACCTCTCACATATGTCATGATAAAACTCACATCTTTCATCAGTAAATTTATGATAGAAAATGTCTCTCCAACTCGAGTCAAGAATGTACACTTTGGGAAAAAATATCCAAGCACCAGTGAGGAGCAAATCAACCAAATAGCTGGAGGTGTAATATATTCTGTATTAGATTACATGTAGGATATGTGTTGTATATTTTCATTACTGTGCAACACGTCCAATATTTTCTTAAAAACGTTCAGACACATGAAAGCTTGCTGGGAAGAGAAATGATGAAACAGGATCCCTGTTTTCTGGTGTCTACTTTTTACTGGTGGGAAGACTGACTGGGAGTTTTTATAAATGTAATATTAAAGGTGGGATTCTGGCAGGTGATGTGAGCAACTTTCCTGCTGATTGCAGTGGGCAGTTATGCAAATGTGTAGTGCATACAAGCCATGAAACATGAAAAAGAAAAAGAAAACGGGAAGGTAAAACAATCCCCAACAAATGGTCCAAAACCATCTCCCTCTAGACCACCATTATAAAAAACACATCTGTTGACACAAAGTCAACTCTTATTCTTTGTGTCATTAATATTTAAACCCTGAAGATTTAATATATGTGCATAAAACAGCTATTTCTTTGTGTAAGAAATCATCTCAATGTAAAGACAGGCTGGCGGAGAATTTGTTTTTGGCAAATGTGCTGGGTGAGCAGTTTTCATTGGAACGAATGGGTGCCATATTGGAGACCTGGAGATCCTTGAACATGATCCAGAAGCAAGTTAGCTAATGTTTTTAGAACATCTTTTGTTGAAACTTCTGTGTTTCCACTGCCAGGTGCAGAGCCGCTGCTCTGCTCTGCTCTGCTCGACTCGACTCGACTCACTTTTCTCTCGCCGTGTTTCCACTGTGGATAGTTCCCACTCAGTGTAGGCGGGATTCTCAGCTGATAAAACTGCCGTGACGTCTTCCTCAATGGGACACTCGCTGAATCATTTCAACGGCAACCAAACAGAGAAACGTCTGCACTTTGTCAACTGTATTGCATGGTCTGCAGTGTAGTTTTCCGAGCTGCCATTTTTAGAAAGACCTGTGTCGAGTGAATTAAAAATTGAGAGTTTGTGCCGGTTTGTGCCGGTTTGTGCAGGATGTGCCGTGCTGCGCTGATGATTCTCTCTGGCCAATCAGTGGTCTGCAGTGTTTTAACTCCACCTTCTAGTATCGGCTCAGCTCGCTTCCTCGACCGAGGTGGTACTAAAAAATAAGTATTGCCACCATCCGCAACTTTTGCTAATGGAAATGCAAAAATAACTGTTCTAATGTGTAACAAACTGAACTGGACTGGACTGGACTGCCAAAACGTGCCAATACAGTATTGCCAGCTAGTCCTGCATGCCCAATCGCCCATTGACTTCCCTCAGTTTCAAGGTATTTCATGGATTGACAGCTGGTTGAGGTAATGTGCCAGGAAACGTAGCAATGTGGAAGAAAATTAAGATTGAAGAAGATAAGATTGCTAGCCAATGCAAAAAGCTTTGCCAGTTTAAAAATATACATGTATAGAAAAACGCTTTGCAAGGAAAGACATTAAACAACGTGTTTGTTAGGTCTCAAAGATATACACGCTGAGAAATACTAGGCATACATACAGTATAAACATAACTCTGTTTACAACAAAACTCTTTTAAAAAATCTTCACTACTTTTACTTATTATTTTTTAAAGTATTATTATAAGTTTTTAGTTTCATCTGTTTACCCATTAATGTTCTACTTAAAGGTAGCCTGTGGAGCTTTTTACCACTAGTGGTGCTGTGGAGCAATATTTTGATTAGTGGGTCCCTGTTTTATATTTTTTTAGCACCTATGCATGACCGACTGAAGCCTCGTTTATACTCCCGAACGGACGCCTGCACGGACAGCTGCGGACATCCTCTGATGAAACTTACGTCATGCGGACCCCGGCAGACCCTCGCGTACTCACGGACAAGGAAGGTATAACTTCGGCTTGAAGAAGTAACACACTTTCCTGACAACAGTTTGAAGCTATTCCAATGATTGACAGCTGCCAAAAAAAAGTAGAAATGCGTCAGGAAAGGCAGGGGAGAAAAATACTGCTAGGAAGCAATCAAAATATTAAAAAAAAAATGTCTTTGCTAAAGGAAGGGTTTGTTGGGTCGCAAGGATACATTGTGTTTTGGTGATCATAGAAAATGCTTCCTAAAATGATCAATAAATAACAGGTATAATTCATCTATTACTGTTGATGAAAGATAAGTAGGTCCCTGTGTTGTCTAATTCAAAAATGTTCTGCTGCTTTAATGCTCAAGCAGGTACGGCGTCGCATGCAACAGCCCAAGGGCAAACAACGATGGGGGTGGGTGGACAAAACTTTGGTGAGGGCCATCTGTGTGCTATTTAGTCCAGTCCCAGCAGTCATGGCTGCTTAATTCAAAAACTGTCAGGGAGTGTCATTAGGTGCAGCCATTTAAAGGCTTCAGATTTCATTAGCCACAGGAAGGGCCACATTACCCTCAGGATTAATGTCAGGTTTCGCGGTTCAATGCTACAGCAGTGGACTGCATTAATGTGACTGGGTTGACCCTCTTGTTTAAATACACCCCAACTCATTAAGCATTATGTGGACCAAGAGCAGCCCTTAAATAGCCCGTGAATTTATGGACATTTTGTACAAGCAACATTCTTTTTACACCTCAAAAATCTCAAAAATCGCCCACCACTTCCTGAGATTCAATCATAGAGCACTAAATCTTCAGCTGAGGGGAGTCATCTGCCAGTCCACAGCCAAATGTTTATACTCTTTAAGGCTCCCACTGTTGCATCATCGTGGCTGTTTCATAACAAGTTGTGCTCCTCAGTGTCTCGATGATGCGGGGTGGGCGGCGTGCGTCGTAGAGGTGACACCATGCCGAACATGCCAGGAATCGTCCTTTCAGGAAGCCTGGGCTCACTATCTAGAGAGCTGAGTCACAGTGTAGTGAGACGCCCAGAAAACGATAACTCACCGAGGATGAGCCGAGTCATCACTCTTCCTGTTTTAATTAGGCAACATGGGCCCTTCAGCAGCCAATCATCTCATCTGCTTCCTTCCCTCCGATGACTACAGACGGGGAGTCGTGTTAGTTTGACGGCGAAGGCTTCTTGAATTTCAGCAGCTCCCTTCCATATATCTTGCAGGAGGTTTTAATACCACATTTAACTCCCCTTGTTTAATAACGAACATGAAACTGTCAGCGGCGGTGAAGCAAACAAGGCTTAATCGAGCAACGTGCAGCACTCTCTGCGGTTTTGCTACATCACGTCGACATCTATCCAAGGCCGGAGGCTGTGAATGTAATATGTTCTGTCCTCCTGAAGCAGCGTCACTGTTTGTTGGCGGGGGGGTCGCAGAGTCTCTGTGTTTCATCACTTCACCATTCATCACAATGTCACCCAAGTGCCTGTGTGTCAGGACTCTCAGCGTGCTTTACCAGGTGTGAGAGGGGTCTGAATTTTTCAGGGCTCTTAATCAGGAAATGATCGCAACCAGCCATGATTCATGGTGTGGTCTGGTTGTCATACTATATATATGTTGAGCTCCAGAAGCAGCATCTTAAAGCTTGAAATGTATACTCCCACTCCTGAGAGCTGTACCTGCACCGATGGGATCTGCAGAGTGGAGGCCTGAGCTCACTTTCCAGAGTTTTGACAGACCTCAAGAGGCTGAACAATATAAATGTTTGAAAAGGCAGTTTGGACTCAATTCCCTTTCATCTTTTTTTTTCCTTCACACAAAATCTGCAGACTGTTTTTCCGCGTCAGCCAGAGGGGGTTAGACCTTTGTGGAGGAGCAGCAGCACTGCCATACCGCTGACTTGGCAGTGAATCCATTTTTTTGCAATTAACACTTTGTTTATGCTCTCACTTTGGTGCACAGTGGGCTCTGAAGTAAGCACATAATCTTTAAAGTGGGTGGGGGCATCACCGTTTAATGCCTTTTATTACTCAAGTGCAGCTCAGTCGATATCTCTGTCGCAGCGGAGGATGTCAGACAAATATGCAGTCAGTGTGTTCAAGTTTGGCCTTTAATACACACCAGACTTAAAGAGTGTTGCCACTGAAACCAACTGGATAACTAGCTCATTAGTTTTGTCATATTTGATGTAGGTTTAGTTCATAATGTGGAGTTTTATTTGCTGTTAAATACATCCTCATATGAAACCAAAGATTTGAATGCTTTGTGGGTGATAATCACTCACGGGTGGTTTTCTGTCTCATTGAGTTGTTTCTTCAGGGTTTCCTCCTGGAAATGTCTTAGTGTGTCCTTGTAAATAATACAGCACATGGCTTCAGTAACCGGGAGGAGATCGGTCCAGTTAGAGGTAGTATTAGCTGCTAGCGCTGCTTGCCTTGCGGTGCCACTTTGCCATTGGCGTTTTTGATGAAATAATTTTGTTTTTAAAAGACTTAAAAGTGAAGATTTCAGGCAGCATTGTACGTAGTAGTCCAGTGTCTCTTTGCTCAGTAGGTTATAGTGTACCAAATAATTACAGAAAAGTTACATTTAAAAAAACACCTATAGTATAAATTGTTTTTTTAGGTTCCCAGATTGTTACCCGCTTATTCCCTAGACTATTCCCTTGTATATACCGGTACGTCAGAACTATAAATTACACTGTAAATTGGGAAGAATTAAGGCCTTTTGTTTGTGCCGCAAATTTGTTTTAACAACACTAATTTCTGTAATGCATTAACGCAACTTGCGATTTCTAGGTTTTAGAACGCTTAGTTTTAAAGTTAGAGTGAAATACTCATATACGAATATTATGCCAGATACTGGCATAATATGAAACTAGAAAACCTAAAGAATCCATCGGTACCAATCATGTCATACTAGCTTGTCAAGAAGGATGTTAAATAACGCTACAAGCTTACACTAAATTTTGGTGAGGAAAAACTGTCATGGCCATTTTCAAAGGGGTCCCTTGACCTCTGACCTCAAGATATGTGAATGAAAATGGGTTCTATGGGTACCCACAAGTTTCCCCTTTACAGACATGCCTACTTTATGATAATCACATGCAGTTTTGGGGCAAGTCATAGTCAAGTCAGCACACTGACACACTGACAGCTGTTGTTGCCTGTTGGGCTGCAGTTTGCCATGTTATGATTGGAGCATATTGTTTTACGCTAAATGCAGTACCTGTGAGGGTTTCTGGACAATATCTGTCATTGTTTTGTGTTGTTAATTTGTCCAATAATAAATATATACATACATTTGCATAAAGCAAGCATATTTGTCCACTCCCATCTTAATAAGTGTTTTAAATACTTGACAAATCTCCCTTTAAGGTACATTTTCAACTGATAGAAAATGTATGATTAATTTGCAATTAATGCAATTAATAGTGATTAAATATTTGAATTGATTGACAGCCCTACCCATGATGTATAATATTCGCAGGTGAGTGTTTCGCATTTTCGTTTGATTTATACGTCACGCCCCCGGTGTGTAAAGACCTTTACGCTGTATGTAGCAGGCTGAGAGTTAAAGCATTACGTAGTTACTAGATAACAATATAAACAATCACCTCTCTCATTAAATATGTGGCCTTTGCTGTGTGATGCAGCGCCAGAGCTAGTTTTCCCTGAAGCTAAATAAACCTAATATTGTATTTCATTGAAATGTTTTTAGTTTGAAACTCCCATCCTGTGTTGACATAAACATCAATCCATCAAAATCCAATACAAAATTGTCTTCCTTTAAGGCGAGTTCATTTGAATCACAACTCCCTCGTGATTGCCAGAAAAGTCGAAGTGGAAAATTAAAATAGAACGGCAGGAATAATGTGTTTTGTGTTGTAAATGATTGTGCTCTATGCTTTGATGTGCTTTGAATGTCTGTAACTGCTGATAGACTGGGAAAAGACAATGTTGTGAATGGAAAGGACCTTGACCCAGTTAAAACAACAAAGCCGTGCCGTGGGAAATGAATGAAGGATAATTTAAAATAGAGGTGAGATGAAAGAAATACACAGAAAAGCGAACAATGGTAGTGTTTTCTTACTGTTTTCCTATTATTCGAAGGCTATGCCAACAAGTAGTGTACTGTTCACTACGGTGGAAAAAATCCTAATGATGACTACACTTAAAGTGTGAAGAGCTTATTGAGTTTTCCCTAGGAAGCCTCCCCGGTGCATCGTTTGGAGATCTGCTGTAGGCAGTCACTGCAGAGACTCCAATTACTGACCAAGTCCCACTTGGCTGGCTTCTAACTGTGACCAGCAAATTAGAAAGAGAGAGAGAGGGAGAGAGAGAGGGAGAGAGGGAGAGAAGGGGGCAGAAAAAGCATTTAAAAGGCAAGACAAATGTTTTTGGTTGCAGTGCGATACTGGCCTACAGGAAGCCACGAAAAGACGTCAAGCAGAGTTTAACAAGTGCATTGCCTGAGCAGAGGGAGAGATAGGCAGCTCTTTGTTCACGTGTTGGAAACGCTCCAAACGCCTGCTTCATAGTATCTTCCTCGATAATCCAGCAGCGAGCAGCTGATTTATGACCTGCATTAATGTTCGCACTGAACTTCCTGAACAGAATCTTTAACTATAACCAAACCACATGGAGGGGAAAATAACATCTAACCAAAATATATATGGCTTTTACTGGAAAATACATGAATGGGAATTGTGTGAGTATGTTGGGTAACACCTGTGGCATTAAGAAATCTTTATATTTGATTCTCGATACCACAGTAAAAAACAAAAGTAAGACAATAAATCCCATGTACTTCAACATACACTCCTTTATTACCGTCTGCATACTGTTTTTTCTTAGCAGGTTAAACAGGTCATAATTCTCTCTCTGATATCTATTTTATATTGTTGTGAAAACATCTCTTCCAAACAATTGCATTTATTCAAGTTTCTTGCCAAAAACTATATTTTACTAGATTACATTTGAACACATCATGATAACGTTAGAATTTACCTTTGCCCAATACTTATTTTTACTGAATAGATCCTGAATGCACCATCATTTAAATCAACGGTTCCTCCTGTGTTGGACGAGATCTAGTTAACGTTAGCCTCTTTCAGAAAAAGTCAGCGGTCATATTAATTATCTTCTATTTGATAAACAATGGTCTCTTACCCAAACATAAAATAGGACATGCATGCACCTTTTATACTGATATTATGACATATTATACTGTATATGCAATCACCGACCGTGTAGGTGTAGAGTCCTCTGACATGATGTTTCATTGGCTTGAGTGCCTTAGCTACTGTATTTCTTCAGCATTGGAGACATCGGTTTCGCTGAGTGTCTTAGTTTCTCACCTGGAGAAAGCTGCACAAATAACAGGCTGCTGTTCCAGAAACCTTTTGACCATTTCAAAAGTGCTATTCCATCTTTTAGCAACATCGATTTTCAGCTTATGTAGCGGCAACTGCAGAAGCCTCTGTTTCTTCTGCATGCAGACCTGCAGTCGATTCAATGATTCAAGAACTTTGTTGTCATTATGCAGGCTTAACAAAATTGCGTTTGCCGTCAAATGATGTATTGTATTTAAAAAAAAAAAAAGACTGCACACATATAGAAGGAATAAATAAGGCCCAAATGAGATAAAACATTGGTAATAATATCAGCAATAAAAAAACAGAATCTTGAGCAATGTAGATATAAAAATGAAAGCAATATGAGTATAATAAAATAATGCTTGAGTACAACTAACAAGTGTGCAAAACATCAGCAGCAGCAGCAAAAGTCCAGGAAGAGTGCAGTGTGCAGCACATCAGTCTTGTCTGAGTTCAGTAGAGCCACAGCTTTTGGAACAAAGCTTTTTTTCAGTATATTTGTTTGTGTGTGTATTGATCTGAAGCGCCTGCCTGATGGGAAGAGCTTAAACAGATGATGTCCAGGGTGTGTAATGTCTTTTGTGATGTTCTAAGACTTCTCACGCAGCGAGTGTTGTGAAGATGGTCCAGTGATGGCAGCTCAATGCCAGTAATGTCCGATGCAGTTTTCACGAGGCGCTGGAGGGCTTTTTTTGTCAGCTTTGGTGCAGCTGCTGTTCCAGGCTGTCGTGCAGTTTGTTAGCATGCTCTGTAAAAGTTAACGAGCAGCTTTTGCGGGAGGTTTGCTCTCCTTAGCCTCCTCAGAAAATTGTGCCTTACCCACCACAGCTGAGGTGTTGTCAGCCCAGGAGAGGTCCTCTGTGATGGAGATTCCCAGGAACTCTTTTCACAGCATCTGTGTTGATTTGGAAATGACTGTGTGTGATCTTCTTAGTAGTCCTAAAATCCATGATGATCTCCTTGGTCTTTTTGGTGTTTAAGACCAGGTTGTTATTTGTTTACCACGTTGTCAGGCTCTGAACCTCCTCCTGTATGCGGCTTCGTCGTTGTCAGTTATGAGCCTGATGACGGTCGTATCATTCACAAACTTTACAATAGTGTTTGAGTTAGGGATGTTAATAATTAACCGTTTAACCGTTAACCGACATTAAGCATTTTAACTGATTAACGCTATCGGTTAAAACGGTTAAAAGACATGTTAATAATTAATCAAAAAGCTGAGAAAAGCTCGTTACTGAAAGGATAAAAGATGGTCCACCAAGTTGGCTCCCGTTTATAGCTCGTTTGAGCGGAGCGGAGGAGTTGTCTGCACACACACTGTCTGCTACACCTACGTTCACAGCTCTAACGTCACCGACAGCACACACACGGTCTGTTGGAAACTCGCTGAAGTTACACATACGGTTGTATGTGTGTGGCAATGGTGAGCACGAAGCTATCAGCAGAACTACAGATACTAACGTAGCACAAACACAACAAACTGTTTGTCGGACAATCGCTATCGTTAATCCGGGCAGACAGAGTGACGTTACGCCGGGCAGACACACAGCTGACAACCTGTTAAACTAAACTAAATGTGCGGTGGAGACTTTTACTGGGAAAGTGGCTGCATGTCCGCGACACTACACAAAGCACCTTGGCTGCTAAGTTAACGCTATCGGACGGGTGAACTGGGGTCTGTTGTGCTTATTCACAGCTGGCGCGAGGCAAAAATCTTGTCGGTTAACGGTTAATAATCGGTTAACAAGGGTCGGTTATCGGTTAAGAAAAAATGTCAAAATTAGCATCCCTAGTTTGAGTTGTGGATGGGTTGTCATGGTCATGTGTGCGGGTGGTTGATGAGGAAATCTAGCATCCAGTTGTACATGGAGGGAGTTAGTTCTATGTATGAAATGACGTACATTCAATGTTAACTTTGCTGCCTTCTTGCCTTCTTGGCCTGGTCTCCATCGCAAAAGAGACAAAGCTCTGCGACAACTTGTGAAACCTTCGCGCACCACGCAAAAGCTGTGATGACGTAATTTTTATAGCACCGTATGCACTCACTACGGCGCGCATAAACCAGGCTTAACTTTTTGTGGCCGTGGTTAATGTCAAAGTTAATGTCCTGCTGAGTGCCAACGACTCAGCAGCTGTTGAAATAACATGAACGAAAAGTAACGTCTAGTGGGAATCAGTGCCAAGCTTACCTATAGCTAACCAGCTTCCAGTGTCCAGTCTTTTAACCATGACAGAAATGGTTTCCAAACCTTAACTCAGTAGTTTAACCCAGAACGTTCACTAACACTACCTACATTGTTTTTGTGACTAAACCTTGATCATCAAAAAACAGTTTTATTTTTAAAACAGCAATGTCGTCCTGATGATAGTGGTGTCATCTTGGAAGGCATCAACCCACAATGTATTTTTCTGTTTCATTTGGAGGACTTGCTATGCGAGCTTGTGAAAAACCTCATCTTTTAACAAGCTTGCATAGCAACTCCAGTATTCATTCATACCATGGATGTTTTCTCCTAGCAAGATGTCTGTCAACCGCTGCCAATGAAAAACACCCACCAAGCAGCTTGAAGCTTTGATATTTTTGTTGTTTTCATAAACATGTCCAAAACTATTTTATCTTATTTTAAAAATAAAAAATATGTAGCTGCAGTTTTATTATACATTTTTATCTTCTTACACAAACAGTGAGGAGAATGTAGTAATAATGGCAGAAGGTCAGAGTAGGATTTCACTCATGGAGTACATGCAGATAAGTGCACGGTGTGGTGCTGGGCCAACAGTGAGTGTTGGTGAGATAATACTTCCCGTCTGTGAAACACTTCATATGTTTTTTTATAGTGAGACATTAATCCACAGTTATGAGGAAAATTCGGATGAAAATAAAATGATTCAATTCCTGCAAACAAATTATCTTGAGGTTCACGAGCCAAGAGCAGCTGCCTGTTGTAAAAGAAAGCAGAGGAACGTCATCTTTTGGTGTGTGTCACCGAGCACTTCCAAGGGATCCCAGGCCCTTTCAGCCCATAACTTATTTCTGTTCTTCTCCTGTTTTGACGTGATATCGTGTTTCCCAAGACAGGAGCTCGTACGCTCGGGAGGGGAGATGGATAAGAGTGGATGTGCCACGTTTGACATTGAAGTAAGATCACTCTGTTCCCTCCAAGCAGACACACATTAAACAAGTAGGTAGATCAGAGCAGCAGAAAGGCAGATGAGAGGTAGCTGTGCGTGTGTGCATTTCCACACGGGGCTTAAGAGGCAGAAAGGACAGCTGGTTCACTCATCACCACTTCGCTGTGTCTCTGGGCTTTTCAAAACCCCCGAGACAGATTGTTTCTGCTGGAGAGCTGATGTGCACTGTTCAGTAACTGGTTAAATATGACAACAGGAGGATGTGTTTTCTATATTTGTACCATAATGGTGTCATTAACAACAAGGCATTAGTCTGAAAAATAAGACCTCAATAGTTACTTTGTGGAGCTTAGCTCAGGATGGCCATTGTGTTGTGGTCTTTGGGGTATTTCTTTGTCTAATAAATCTGGTAAAAGAAAAAGCACAATATTATGTTACTGCCATTGTAAAGTAATTGCCTAAGCCCTGCCTGACAAGCTTTTTGTTCTCACACATTACATATACTGTTTACATTGATAACGGTGGCAGATTTACCACTTGAAATTCTTCTGAAATAATGAGTCCTTGATTTCAGACAGAGGTAGAAAAGCTACCTGAAAAGTATGTGTTGCAACCAAACAGGTTTAGACTAACAAGCTCTACACTGAAATAAAAGAACAATGCTCTTCCTTTATTTCCATGTCTTCTGCATGGATCATCAACTGATGGGGACACTGACTTTTTTTACCTGGTACACGCATCGTCAATAATTTACCCTTTGCATATTTAAAAACCCCTTTACAAGATTCTCCTATTAAAATGTGCCAGCTGTAAACGTTAAAAAGTCAACCAACTCATGGCTCTAACGTTAGGTTACTTGTCTAGAAAACTAGCTACAACTGATAACATCTTTCAGCAACAGTCGCAATCTTAGTTAAAAAAAAACGGCGAATCTGAGCTATTTGTGGGAAGGATGATGACATACGTTCTCCTGTTCAGACTGGATTCTTGCTCCCTTATCTTTGCTCAGTCCACATCCGCAGTTTGCATAATACCAGAGCTGTAGTTTTTCACTCCCACAAGATTTGGTGACACTTTGATGAATCTTTTGTCTTCTTGCAGTATATGTTTCACTCTCCTTAAAAGGTTCAGACTGGTGTTTACCTTTTCTGTTGCAGAGAGGTCCACGATTCCCATGTATTTTTTTCTGTGGGAATGATAAGTTAGGAAGAGCATCTCTGCTTTTATGAAGTTAAAGGAGTAAAGTAAATTGAGATTTTCCTGGATGTCTGCAACGTGGAAATTCTTGCTTCATGAGAATATACTGCAAAAAACAGGGTTTGTAAAGTATTCGATGCCTGATTTGAGGAGACACTGCAGGTATAGCAGATGAGTTTGACTGACCTGTTGAGGTTACCACTCTGTCTGTTGTCAGCGCACCTCTCCTGGTGATGAAAACATCCTATTGGCTCCTCACGCATGGCTAACTCAGACCCATCACAACAAATCTGTCTCTCTGGGCCTGCCAGACATTGTGTGTGTGTGTGTGTGTGTGTGTGTGTGTGTGTGTGTGTGAGATGGCGTTGCAGACGAGGGGGTGATGGACTAGAAGTGACATACGACCCCTGAAGCAGCCAAGGATTAATGGCCTCAATAGGCGAGCTCCTCTAGAAGGATGTGGACATGTAATAAGGACTTCCACCAGCCACAGTGCATCCATCCATCTGCCCCTCCGGATCCACGCTCTCCTGCAGCTGCGGCGTCCAGATGTGGAGGCACCTGTGGAAAAAAGGGACACTGATTTCCTGCCGCAGAGGCAAAAAAAAAATAACTCTTGACTCGATACTGTCCTGATGTTTTGTGTACAGGGAACAACATTTTTGAGTAAAGGGCAGCTTTGGTGGTCTGAGCAGAGATGGTTTTCAAGTGGGGACGGCGTCACCGGTGGCGTGACAGTTTACATGGAAACTGGGGAGGCGAGAGATATAAGACACTGCAGGGACTCCATTCAAGGTCCAGAGGAATGAATACGAAACATTGAAAATGCCACCGGGGTATTCTGACATTTTGCACTTTGAGCGAGTCTGAAAAAGTTCAAACACCAACTGAGAAAGTGAAAGCGGCAGCTATGAATGTGAGTCACCTGCATGAGACGACATGTTTAACCCCTTCTAGTTCGGAGGTGTTAATATATGCATGGAAACTAATTGGAAACAGATTTATCTCCATGACGACTGAGCAAATGATCCCATAATGAACCTGTTAGTTATAGCTTGAAGCTTTCCTGCCAATAAACCTGGCTTTCAGGACAACACCCGGTGACTTCAAAATGCTCGGCCTGTTTGCCTCCGTGGCCTCAGACAGAAATCACAGATGAGAGTGCTGCCACAGGACATCAAGGGCGCCAGGAGGCAAAAAAACACCTGCTGTCACCATCTCCCACTCTCAAAACCAGCATGAACACACAAGGTCAAATAGCCGGGGCGGCACTTCACGTCCCCGATCTATTAGATTTTCAGATGCTCCGCTTTTCACCGAGATCAAATCACTTCCTGCCAACCAGATTAGAAGTGCTGGTGGGGGGGCGAGGAAAGGGCTAGCGGGCTGATATTAAAAAGGACCCATGCTGCTGACAAGTCTTTGAACAGGAGCGAGCTACACATTCAGGAGAGATTGTTCCCCGAAAACTGCTCTGAAGAAAATCTGACAGAGATATTGTCCTTGTGACTTCAGTTAAAGTCTGTGTTGCTTCTCCTTGTGCTTTGATTCGGATTTGCTGGCATATCTGAGGTCATTTTAACACTCTGTGGTCCTAAACTCAATGTCAAAGTTTGTAGTCACATGAGGGAAAGTTGCTGCCTCACAGCCAATAACTACCAAAGTTTGGTATTTAAATGGTCTGCAGTTTGAAGAAAGGATTTGACTTCATGAGAGCAAGTTTTTGCTGGGCTGGTTTGTCTTTCTCACATTTCTTCAGGAATGGTTTGATATGATACTCAATTCCCCTGAAAATAGGGGAACCACCCATATTGAGCTTCACAAAGGCTCTTCTGAAACCTATCGGTAACGTCACAGAGACTACGTCCATATTGTATACAGTCCATGGTTTCCTCCCAAACATGGAAATGTAACATTTTGATGTATATTTTTTAAATTTCTTATTCTATTTTCACAAAATCCTTTTCTATAAATTTGCTTACTTAATTGACTTTTGGCTACTTTGCAGCAGGAGAAACAAACTGTAAACACAACACTGACATATTTTCCCCTTGTTAGCAAACAGTTGCTTATTTAACAATCAGACGTGGAGCAATATTAGTATTTATTTGTTCACCTGATGAATGTAAGTTCAACATTAAGTTTCATTTTAGCTGTATTTCTGTTATGTTTGGTGCTGGCAGGTTGTGTACAGCTTCCCACTGCCACAGCATGAAAATGATGCTGATTAGAGCTAATAATGAACCAAAACACAAAAGTTGTGGATTGTAAAACCAAAACAATGAGCTGAAAGACGCAAAAAAGCTTCATAGAGCTGTGAGCCAGGTAATAATTATCTGTGGGTTCATAACTAAAGCCATGTTCACACAACGAGTGACAAAAGCAACAAAACAGCCAAGAGTGGCCAGTTTTATTGTCGGTGAGGCGCTCGTTAATGTATTATGACATTAAATAGCACTGGGAACTGACTAACAGGGTGAAACAAAAACATATGATTGTTTGATGCTTCATGGCGTTATTGGAGTGCTGAAAAAAGTTTTATTACTGCAGTATTTCAAAACAAACACACATATTAAATGTATTACAGATAACTAGGATTGCACTCGGAGAGCGCAGACCTCTGCCAACGCGTGACTTTAAAAACAGATCACAGCTCACAGCTGGCGGTACCGCGAGGTGGTCGACTTGTTATTAACGCGGTGTGTTTCCGTGTAACGTATCGGCGGATGCCTCTCTCGTTCAGCAGCCTTGTTATGTCTGTATAACGTTACACTATGTTGTCTCTCATCCCGTCTACCGCTTTTTTCTTTCTCACCGTGGACGGCCAGCAGCTTCCACACACGTTTCTCTCTGCTCTCAGAAGGAGGCGGGGTCACGCGTCATCAACGCGTCATCAGCTTCACTGCACATGTGTTATACCCTGTGGTTTTAATGCTCAAGCTGATCGGAATCCTTAAAATATACCTGAATTCGGATCATGATGTGGATCGCCACCAAAATCGAATTTCATTCAAATCCATCACGGACTTTTGGAGTAATCCTGCTAACGGACAAACAAACCAACAAACCAACAAACAAACCAACGCCGGTGAAAACATAACCTCCTTCCTAGGCCTTCAGCCTTCGGCCTTGGCGGAGGTAATACAATATAGCATGTATAAAAATACATTTTATTGAATGATATCTAATAAACTTCCCATCCCCTTTGCTAGTGTTTTGGGTAACTTGACCCTGAACTGTTGCTTCATTATCAAATGTCAGCTTAACGTTGATTTAAGGAGGCTTATTCTGTTTTAAATCAGTGTTAGAACATTATGCTCCCTTTGTAATCTTTTTCTAATCTAAAGTATTTCAGCATAAATTGGGCTTAATCCCAGGACCAATTGATCCTTCTTAATCAGTTAATTGTCTAATTGCTTAAATCCAGACACAGAATAAGGAGACCTGTCTTCCTACTCCAGCTCTTGAGGAGTTCACATGGGGGCTCGCTCACCGGTCATTTGTCCTAAACCCAAAAACAACGCCCAACCACCACACCCTCCTGGGCCACTTAAACAACCTCAAGCAATCGGACTCATTGTAAAATGGAAGCGTATGTTTGGCTAATGAAGCTCAGCTATCCAGTCAGTTTCACTCATGTATGTCTCCTAATCTGGTGGTGGCTCTGGGAGGATAAAGGGGGTGGGGGGTTTCAGAGGCGATACAAACAGACAGATAGCAAAGTGCGTGGCGTAGGCCTGGCCCAGAATGTCAGTGTTCAGGGTGGGTGACAGTGTTATTCCCTGCCATCTGTTTCCCAGGCGGCGGTCCAGCAGCGCTATGTTGAATGTACAGGCATGAGGGAGTAAGGAGCAGCCCACCATGCCACACTATTGGCACTGCAGCATTTCATATTAGCATAGCAGTGTGTGCCGGCCTCCCGTGCCTGTTTGTAGGGCCGAAATTGTGTTCGGTTCAGGCTACACACAGATATATAAAAAAAGCTCTCCTACACTCAGACTGCCCATCTGTCTATCGTCTGTCTGTTTTTCATGTCTGTGGCACTCTGTC
Source organism: Sebastes umbrosus (assembly GCF_015220745.1). NCBI lineage: Eukaryota > Metazoa > Chordata > Actinopteri > Perciformes > Sebastidae > Sebastes > Sebastes umbrosus. Next base: position 4,588,772 of record NC_051277.1, on the reverse strand, counting down.
AAAGAAAAAGGACTGGCACAATCACAACTTGCTCCACATTGCTGAGCTATAAAGTTACAGAATGCAGAAAAGGGAAATTATTGAGTTAGCACAAGTACAACTGTTTGTTTTCTCCCCTGCATTTCAGCTTAAAGCTGTCCGTCCGTGTGAATTTCCCATGAAAGACACTTCTGCTCTCTTTTAAGAAGCAGGACGGTAAGCGCCGTCAGTGTTTGGTGACAAGGCAAATGCCGTAAATGAAAGGGAAAAAAAGGGACTTTAGCCCAGGAGATCGCTGTTCGTAACCCGTGAGTTGCCTAAACCTAACTAAGTAGTTTTGTTGCTTCAGTAGTTTTGTTGCCTAAACCTAACTAAGTAGTTTTGTTGCCTAAACCTAACCAAGTTGTTTCCTGTGAAGACAGAAGTTTATTTTGGAAAGACAGTCAGTCCGTGTGAATTTCCCATGAAAAGCCACTTCTGCTCTCTTTTAAGAAGCAGGACGGTGAGCGGCGTCAGTGTTTGGTGACACGGCAAACGCCGTAAATGGCATATCATTTTCTGTTTGGGTATGTTACCCAAACAACAAAGGAATGTTATGAGAGCAGTGGGGTCTCATCACTCAACCTTTTATGAGAAGAACTCACAAAGGCCTGAATCACTCTTCCTCTCTGTCTCTGCTGTCACCCTCAGGAAAAGTGAGCACGCCGTAAATCACCTTGGCAGCTCTGTGTTTTGAAGCGGCAGACTGCCCGTAGCCAGTGTCATTTTATAGGTTGTTATTTCACTGCATGTTGTAGAGAGAGGAGGCTCTGAAATCATGTTGCTTTAAATGCTGATGTGTTTGCTCCAAGTGGTGAATCAAAGTCGGGATGAATGGAGGGACGTCTACAGAGAGACGGCCCAGAGTTCACGGGGAAACTTCAGTCTAACCTTTGTCCACAATCTGAACCTCAAGGAATTCAGCTAATTCTTTTAGTATGGAAAGTGGAGGCTTTATTGCATTCTCTGAGGATGTGAACCTGAACGTTTAAGTGTTAACTTGCATTTACATGTGCGCTTTTATATACAATGAATTACTTTGTGTGAGGGTTTAGAGAGGGTTTTTGGTTTGGACCATTCCTGCAGAGATCTGGGCCGTGTTCCGGTTGTGAAATAATTACCTCACTTTGAACACAATTTTTCTACACTAGAGACCTATATATTTCTTTTGCATGTGCATGTTAAGCTTTTCCGTTTGCTTTTGTCCCAAAACATTTAGACATCAAGGCAACGTATCATAAGTGCGTGTGTGCTCGCATGCATAAATCTGCACAAATCCCAAAACAGGCTGTAGATAAGCCCCAGAGAGAAAGAGCTGGATTATTTCTCCCTGATGACCTTTGTTTGAAGAAAAAGGTGTTGACTGACAGCTGAGCTCCTGGACCCTACTCAGCCAGGGTTCAATGCGGATGCCTGGCTAATGAGGTCGACCACAGGGATTATAATCAGACGGGGAATATTAGCGTTCTCATGTGTCAGTCAAGACAGGAAAACCTCCCAGTGTTGCAATGTCAAAGTGAGCTTTTTCAGCTTCCGATTGGTTCATATTTACCATACAACAACACAGAGCCGTGTCACGGCGTCCCCAGGGCGGCTTTAAGACGTCTCTGAGCCCGGGCCGTGACAGTTAATGGGAGAAGGAGTTATGGTGGGAAATCTCACCATGGGTCCAATTCCAAGGCCCCGGTGGATACTGAGGGCTCTCCAAAACGTACAAATTATCTCCTGTCGGCCTATTTGGCAGTAAAATGTGGTCTTTTTAACCTTGTAGTCTTTAACCTCACAATAATCATTCAGCCAAAGGTGGTCCTCAAGCTGGACTGAATCCCCACTTTTGCGCTGAAATGTATTAATGGGCATCACGTTTGACCCTCTCCAACCTCGACGGCACTCCCCTTCCCTGCTCAGGCAATTTTAGAGAGCCAAACAGAGAAAGAGATGAGAGATGGAAAGAAAAACACCGACTCACGAGAGCGATGTGACATATGGAAGCCATCACAGGCCTGGACGCCCATCTGTGTCGGCAGTCGTGGCCTGCTGGCAACCCGCTAGTCTCTGCGCAGGATGGGAGTAATCCAGGGCAGAAGAATTGTAATAAGAGGAGTCCGAATCCCTTGAGGTTCAGCGTTGGGGGAGGGGAGGGATGGGCTGTGAGTGGAGGGTGTTGTCGTGAGGTGCAAAAGCTCGCTGCCGTTAGCAGAAAACAGGTGCCCGACAGCTCAGTGGGGTTCATCTGGGTTTAGTAGGGCTCAGTTTCTCACGTTTCTGCCTGCAACAAATACCCTAAACACGACTGAAATTGCAACAACCATGCTGGAGACTATGTGATCACATGGAATCAAACCACACGCACATTTTTTTTGGAGTTGCAAGAAAATACAAGCTTTCTGGGTTGGTATACATTCTGTTCTGTGTGAGGTTTTGGGTTATGAAGTCCTCAGATCGTGTTTGTGTTTTATACCTGGGACACATGACAGGAACTGTGCATCTAGTACCCCTTTCACACCAATGACCAGGGTTGGTACCAGGGTTATCTGATCCATGTTCAACCCTCCTTTTGTCAATTCAAACCAAGCCAGTCAACACGGGTTGAACCCTGGTCAGGACAATTCAGATACGACCTGGGTCACAACCCGGGAGCAATACACACCAATTAGCTCAGGTGCTGGAAATGGGCAAGGGGGGGTTACAGGTCTGGAGGATTATAGAGAGAGGAGATGATAGTGGCATCATCAATGTCTGCAAAAATGTCACAGAATGATGCACGCTTTTGGGATAATGTGGTGTAAATTTAGTGGGCCTACATGCAGCATTTTCACCTTTATAAAAGTGTTACGTGGAGCTGTAATGTAGCCTAAGCAAAAACATATAGACAACATACAGACTTTTTTCCTCTGTCTATCTACAGTACCCATGTATCATATATCAGACTATATTGTGCTATCTAATATGATAATATAGGCTATAATTTACAAAAGGATTAGAAACATATGATGACTAAAATGTATATTTCACTCGCTCCACCCTCCCAGTAAAGATTTGCTTCATATGGTAGACCTACTGGAGTTGTTCAGCTGGGCATGTGGCAACTGCTGGATAACGTAAGAGCTTGTCCAAATGTGATAAAATGAGTTTATATTTCATTAAGTTTGCTAATTGCTCAATAAGTTGTGTTATGTTGAACCTGTTATGTTCGTTTACACAACGTTGTCCCTCATCGTCTCATCATCTACCGCTTTTTTCTTCCTCAGCGCGAATGGCCAGGAGCTCCCACATCTCAATGTTTTTATATCTGTGTTGTTCTCGCCCATCGTTCATCTCCGTAGTGTCTGAAATCATTCCTGCTGCCGTCGCACCGTTTGTTTGAGCTACGGTTAAACTGTAATAATTGCGTCACGGACTGTGCGCCCTCATTTGCAACTGAATAGATTTGTCCCGCCCCAGTTGTTAGCGACCCTGGTGCGTGCCGTTCACATTGAAATCAACCTGGGTCACGAAGCTGAGTCGGTCAGCGCAAGTTAACCCTTTCAAACACACAATCAACCCTGGTTCAACCTTAGTTTAGTCCTTGGTGTGAAAGGAGACCAATATCTGGTCAAGATTCTACTCGCTGCTGGAAACAAGGCTATCACTAAAAACTGGCTCAAGACTGATGCACCAGGCCACAAACAGTGGCTGACTATTATAGATGATAGTGATGGAGAACCTCACTTATAATGTAAGTTAAAAATGAAGGAAGAGTATTTTGCAAAAGGCTGGGGAAAATGGTTCAGATTTATTGTTTTCTTTCTCTCCGTAATTGTACTCTAAAAGGAAAACATTAAAGATAAAGTTTAAAACAAAATGCAGCACTCCCCACTTCCTTGTTTTACATCAGCCTGTAAAAAAAATTTAAATGTTAGCGACACATTCCTTCGCCTTGGAATTTAAACAGTTTGCAGTCCAAGCAAGTGTGCGTTTCCGGCCCTGCAGTCGCCGAGATACATTTGATTTATTTGTGTTTGATTCGTGTTTGGATTGTAGCGGCAGTTTTTTGGCAAACGTTAGCAAAACTGGAATAAATGAAAGGCGTAATTGGAAAAAGGAAATTGGCTGCTTCTCATTTTAATTTACATGTTTGCATTGTTGAATTGGCCTAAAGGAATGAATTTAACGTGTGTTATTGTAAGCCTCGGAGTTGAACGGAGAGGTAATTTAGGAGTCTCCTGACCACATTCATCCAGCTTCATATCCTGGTTCACTGCAGATCTAATCAGCACGTTGAATGATATTTGCTCCCTCCAGTCATGTTCTATTTTCTTCTCGCTCTAAAAATATCATATACAAACAATAGGAGCTCTTTAATCAACCACGGTAAGATAAAAAGTTTATGCATGACTGGAACAATTTAGGTAGCGGATAATTTTCAATTAAGCATCATCAAATCTGAGGTTTCTGAGGTTGTATAAATCCTCCTGACCCGACCGTCTTCTCCTCTGCTAGACCTTACTAACTGGCACAGTCCAAGTTTTTTTGTCAGTGAAAAATTTATTGTGAAGCATTAAATTTTTTATCACCCCTTTTCAGAGGACCCCTGATGGTAGGGCTGTGGAGCTGTATCAATCTGAGAGTGAATGCCCCTCAGCATTTTCACGGGCAACACACACTGAATGTACACACTTCACAAGATTCAAGGAACTACAAAGACCACTGAAACTTATCTTTCAGTAAAACAAATGAGCCCCATACTTTGAATTTCAAGCAACAGAATAGATGCAACATCTGATCTTGTGTGACAGTGCGGTCAGGTCTCTCGGGGTCCTCCACCCCTGTACAGCTCAGCGCTGCCCCGAGGCCACGGAGGGCAGGACCCTTCAGATTTAACACCTCCCAGACGTGAACACCTGGGATTTATTAGTGATCGAGCCCATGTGGCTGCATGCAGACAGAAAAAGTCTCTGCCTTTGTCTCGAACAGAGTAGAAAGAGTTGTAACTTTCGGTCTGTTTCCTTTCTTCTTTACCTGCATTTCATCTGCTTCCCTGCTGCTCGTCCATCCTCAGTGGTCTTGTGGGGAGCGGGGAGCGGGGGGGAGTCTTTTCAAGCTTGACTAATGTGGTTCAGATAGCGTGCAGGATGACGATGGGGGAGCACCTTGATCGGGGCCATGCCTTGTTTGTTGTGGCGGCTTTACCTCGGCTGATTCTGCTCTCCTTTTTTCACTCCTCACTGCTGCTCTGCTTTGGCAATTCAGTCAGAAGAAAGAGCAGCATGCCTGACCTCTTTTCAGCCTGGTTTCTGTGCTCTGGATCCTCAGCGTCATGGCGAGGCCATCTCCAACAGGATTTGTCGTCACTGCGGTCAACAACACTTGCCTCATCTTCCGGCCGCTTGCTGTAATCAAGCGCTTCTCTTATCAGAAGGAAGTATTTCTGCAGGAGATATTTTTTTTGTTTGTTTGTTTGTTGTTTTTAGAACATATTCATTTCCTCCAGTGGAAACAATAAGACGACATCCTCGAATGGGGAGGGGAGCATGCCGGTGCTGCATGCAGCTGGAGGTGACACAGCATGCTGTGGTACAGTAATGGAGTCATCCATCAACAGGCCCCATTAAAACACCTTGACAAGCCAGCTGAGGCCACTCCAGTGGCCATGGTGACCAGTCTAGAGGGTGATGTTTGTTCTAGAACAGTGGCAGCAGAAATACTCGGTATAAAGACAACACCGCTGAGAAATGGATCTGTTCATTTGTTTGCACCGTTTATTATTGTGGCTCGTGTAAGCAAGTGAAATCACAAAGCGTAAAGTAAATTATCAAGCGAGAAGAGAGCTTGCAGATAATTTCATTTTGTATGTAATCTCATGTGTTTACATACACTTAATTTAACTTACTCTATTATTCAGATTAAGCTAATAGTTCACATTGACAGCTGGACTTCTAATCAGCTACTAAGCCAGCAATTTGTTATCAAAAGTAAATTAGTTGGCCTTTCTTATGCAATCATGTCCGTCTACAGTAATTTCCTTCCTCCTTCTTGGCTCCTGCTATGACATCTGGCGTTCTGATATGACGTGAAACGAGTCATTTCACGGGGGTTGTGATGCTCAAAACAATTTATCCACCGAGCCTATGACGTATTAAGCACAAGTTTAAGTTTCTAAGAGGCTGGTGTTTGCGTCCCAAAGTGCTTAAAGTTACGTTACTGACGTTAGTGAGGTGTTTCCCATACTTTTGTTACGTCGTTTCTGCACATATTTTACCAAGATTATGTACTTATTTTAAGCCCAACCATGGTGTATTGTCCTAAACCTAACTAAGAGATTTTGTTGCCTAAACCTAACTGCGGCCGTTACCGTAGTTGGGTTGCGTGGTGTAAAAATCACACGCAAAAGAGTGTTCTCATGACACGCAGAATGTCCTTGTAATGTTGTGCTATTTATACGACTTCCTATGAGATCTGGTTGTATGGCCAGTGCACCACTGGATTGAAGTAACAGCAAACCAGCAGCTTTCTCTTAACCTTGCACGGCAGATGGATTCTCGCCATATCACAAGATCACACATATCATATCTCACGAATATTCACTTTGTCAGGCTTCAAGTAATGTGTCCAACAGACCAATCAGCATCCTGTGAGGAGCTACTGGCAGCTACGGGTGTGGTTTAGATGGTTTAGATGGCTCCTGAAGAGGTTAGCGTAGATGCTGCAATAGCATCAGTTATATCAGAACTAGAGGATATCTCTTCATTGAAAGAAGACCAAAGAACGGCACTGGAGGCGATGTTTTTGATCTTATCCTGACTGGTTTGTCAATCACCTGCCAAGTATTTTTTGAAGGTGCCTGCCCTTTTCCGAGCAGTTTCCAATGACGGCTTCTCAGATGGTTCTGTGTAACAAACCATCTGGCAGGTCAGGTTAGCTTTCTCCAGCACGTGTAGGAGATTCATTTATTTCTACCAGCTAGAGTACTGGGTGGTTTACTTGCATTTGGTGATCGACTTGTGATAATTTTGAACACTGGTACAGTACAATAATCAGCTTGTTTTAACTTAGTTTTATATGAACTTACATTGTTATGTTTTGAGGGTTCTGCATTAAACAGTGCAGTCTCCCCAGATTCAGTCTACATGTTTCTCCAGTATAGACAAAGTCACTTTGTTAAATAATCGTCGATGCCGTTAGACCTTGCATCTGATAAAAGCAGAAATATTTGTTTCGTCTTTACTTACAGTCCAGCAGGTCAACAATCCTGTGTCTTATGAAGAGGAATAAAATCATAAATCAAATAATTATATTCTAAGAACTCGCGTGGTGCCGGCCAAAATGTATTTTTTTTCTGTCCTTGTTGCTGTTTAAGAGCTTCGTCGTTGGTTCCCGGCACTTTAAGCCCTCTGAAAATTCACTCAAGCTGAGATAGAGCAATTATGTGCAATTTCAGCTCTCAAGCCCATCTCCAGCAATCACCATGGCGATATGTTTAAAATGTGGTTAGAGTCAGGCGGCAGACGCTGAAAGTGGTAATATGTTCCCTTTTTCTGCTGACCGCTCTTTGTTCTCTTGAGTTTTACCAATTTATAAACAAATACATCCTTCCTCTAATCCTTTTCACTGGTTTACATTTTTCAACAGAAAGTCAAATTGAGAAACAGTTACGACCGGATGGCTTTAAATTATTGTATTGTCTGTTTGGGACAAACATTGAATCCCTAAAGCCCCGTAGAGGACTGTTATTCCTGCAGTTTTCAGTTTTTATTTGTATTAGAGCCCAGCTGAAAAAGTCCCCGCGAGCCCCCAGAGTGTAAACTATCTTTGACCAGTGATCAGGATCCTATTCAGACGACCGTATCTCCTCCATCTGCGGCGTGTCGACAGGCATCCTCCTGCATTCCAGTCCTTTTGTTTGCAGAGGTAGGGGAAGGACATTAATGAGTCTTCCATTGACTTAACATCCTTGGAAAGTCCTCCTTGGCTCACACCTGCTGCCTATAAGCCGCTGGAATCTCTGCTTCCATCGCTGCTGAGGATGTGCCGCCTGGAAAATATGCGGGCTCCTCAAGGCCCTGAAGGTAGCGCAGCATGCGTCGAGGAAACGGTGAAGAATGTCAACCTGGAGATCGCCTCCACATCCACAAGGACAGCCAAGAATGCAGCCATTGTTTAATGAAAACAGACTCTTCATCGCTGATATTGAGCACCTGAAGACTTAATATACTTTAATGCTCCATTGTGTTGTTTCTGCTCTTGTTTTGACGAGCCTGCGGGGTCAAGGGTTGAGAGCGATGCGATGGCAGAGGTGAGATTGATTGTGGTTGTTGATTAACAATGAAAAATGATCTGTTGGTTCAGTCTACCACTGTGACAAGCAGTACTGTCTGTGAGACTTTGATATATGCACGATGGCTACAAAACACATAACTCCTAATAGAAAACACAATTTGTACAGATTAAACAAACAAGATACGTGTTAATTAGTGAGCTTTAGAGGTTTAGTGAGACAGGCTGTTCTCATACACCGTTCCCAGCTATACCTACGAAAAGTAATGCACTATAATTCCTATATATATCCCACAAATTCCATTCATATTTAATCCATGTAACCGTGAACCAGGAAGTATAAAGAGCAATAAAAGGCCGGCGCAGGGAGGAGGTCGGGAGGGATGGGTGGGTCAAAAAACACCAGACTTTTGCCCAGGAGACCGGTTTGTGTCCCGTTTGAAACCAGAAGCCAAAGTTCATTTATTTTTCACGTAACTTCCGTACTTAAGTTACGCCACTTTAGAGGTTATTGTAACCCAAACCACGATCATTTTCCTAAACCTAACCTAGTAGTTTTGTTGCCTAAACAAGTTGATCTTTTCAAAGTTGTTCCTGTGAAGCCGGAAGTTTATTTTGAAAAGACTGTAGGCATGTAACAAGCATGAATTGACACATGAGAAATAACTTTTTGTAAGATATCATACGAACCATTGTATGTGGATTAGGGATGCTAATTTTGAAAAATTTTCTTAACCAATAACCGACCCTAATTAACCGATTATTAACCGTTAACCGACAAGATTTGTGCCTCGCATGCAGAGGTGCTCCAGCTGCAGGAGCACAACAGATATTGGTTGACGGGAGTCCCCAGTTCACCGTCTTGGAGCGTTAACTTAGCAGCTACGATGCTGCGTGTAGTGTCGCGGACATGCAGCCACTTTCCCAGTAAAAGTCTCCACCGCACATTTAGTTTGGTTTAGCAGGTTGTCAGCTGTGTGTCTGCCCGGCATAACTTTAGTGTGTGCATTTGTGCTACGTTAGCAGCTCTAGCATTGCCGGAGGCTTCGTGCTCGCTGCCGCACACGTAGTCTGCGTAACTTTAGTGAGTTTCCAACAGACCGTGTGTGTGTTGGCGGTGAGTGTGAGGTTGTTGGTGGCGTTATAGCTGTGAACGTAAGTGTAGCAGTGTGTGTACAGTTTATTTGTCGGTGAATAAATGCTACGAAACTACAACTCCTCCGCTCCGCTCAAGCGAGCTGGAGAGACCGGAGCCGACTTCCAGTATCCTGCAGCTCCGGCTCCGTCTCTTAAGGTGGGCTGTTAAGGTGGACCATCTTTTTTCCTTAAAGTGACGAGCCGCTCCTCTGAGCCGCTCAGCTTTTGAGTTAATTATTAACATTTCTTTTAACCGTTTTAACCGATAGCGTTAATCGGTTAAAATGCTTAATGTCAGTTAACGGTTAAACGGTTAATTATGGACATCCCTAATGTGGATACGTTGCCGGAGTGAGAATGACTGAAGAACTTATGGTCAAAATCAAAGCAGCAGATATTTTTTCTGTTGACATTTTTATGTTACAATGTTTGGGTTCATATCACAAATCAAATAATGTCCAAAATTGCCATTTGTTATAGGTGGCTTCTGAATTAGATGGAGACATGGTGTAAAAACAGACATGTGGATAGACACTCTGAGGAAAGGAGGCTGTTTGAATGGCTGCTGATGAACAATCAAACACATAAACCAACTGGTTGTATCAGAGATCTCACCTGCGCCTCAAACAGAGCTGCACAGCTGTCTGCTTCGGCCCCGTCAGTATGCATTTGAGCATCTGTGACGATGAAAGCCAGATGATACCCAACTGTATTAGACTTTGATATTTGATGGTACTTTTTCCTAAGCCCCGCATCACAGCTAGTATTTTATCCTTTAGCCATTAAAGCTACTACTGTACATCTGATCATCACTGTTACTGATCTGCTTTGTCCCGGTGGAACTATAGCTCAGAAAAACAGTCTCTATTGAATGTGAAGCATCAAATCTAAAGCTATCAGCACTTAAATCTGTCAAAAGAGTTATTCAATATCACTAAATGTACAAGACCTACTACCTGTTTAACTACGAGTCCCCGCACCAATGTATAAAAAATAGGAAAAGGGTTTAACTGGCTGTAACAGCTCCACAGACACCTGTGTGTTCGGTGTATCTGGAACCGGTTTATGTTACGAGTCCTAATAGACACATAAGCCTCTCTTTAACAGCTCTGCAAAGCTCAAGACAAGACTATTACCTGAAAACAGCACCAGACAGAAATGTGGCTTTTTACCACACATATATAAGGCAGACATAGTTGTCTTTTTATGGTGATGAGTTATTCAAAATAAAATATTTATCGTTTCCTATGAGAACATATCTTTCCTTCACTTTGTCTGTAACACGGCAGACATGCACATGTTACGCTCCGCAGGCCGTCACCAAAATTGCTGAAAGGTTAGACATACAATCAGGAAATCCTCCATGACGGGTTGCAACAGCTCAGCTGGAGTTCAGATTCCCCGCCGTTCCAGTGTGTCATGCCTTTCCCTTTCCTCTTTGACCCCGGACCCAGCAGGTACCACACCGCTGTGCTGCAGTGACGGCCTGGAGGATCTCAGAGGGGCCTCTGGGAGATTTATGAGCAGCGTGCTTTTGTTTAGACGAGGTGTCCTGCTTATTTTTGTTTCCCTGTTAAGAGACTACGGGTTGAGATAATGAATCAACATACAGGACTGAGGTTATGGATCCACAGAGAGCTGCTCCTCGCTGGTCACCTGGTTTGACCATTTTGTTCAGTTATGCTTGTTGTTGTCTTTTAGTTTTAAAGTGGCAGTAGGCAGTATATAGTTTTGGCATCATTGGGCAAAAATTCCATAATAACGTTCAGCATATTGTAATTCAAGTGTTCTGAGAGATAACTAGACTTCTGCTCCTCCTCATGGCTCTGTTTTCAGGCTTTAAAAAATCTAGCCCGGAGACGGGAGACAATCACAGGTCATTTCAGAGACAGAGCGTTCCTATTGGCTGTGCTCCGGTCATGTGACCGGAAGTTGGCGTTCCTTCAACAGATTTCATTTACAGCTAAACCGTGCACTACAAGATGATTCTGAAAACATTTGAGGAGAGAAATAGGCATTAACGTAACATAATATTGATTCATATTTGATCAGCGCTGCCTAGTTTGACCGTTTGGTCGGAGTTCGCGAGTGATTGACAGCCGGCTCTCATAGACGGCAGCTGCACAGCAGACCTCAGATCAGCTCTTACTGCTTGTTTTCCTCCGGTCTGTGAAATCTTGCAGATGCCGTTAGGAGCACCGGAGGACACAGAGACACATGAGCTAAGTACAACCAAATGCTAAATAAGATGTTTTTAGGCGACCAAAATGTTATAATTAACTTTCATGAACTGAAAGTTGTAAGACGAAAACACGGACAACTCCCAGACCGGACAACGCCGTGGTAGCGACCTGTCAATCACAAGGTAGCCCCGCCCTAAAGCATCCCCTGCTTTATGGTCTATTTGACTCTAAATGGAACCATAATTTACTAAATGAACATCATGCTGTATTGAAGAAGACTTGGAACTAGCGATCTACTTACAACACATGAAATGCATGGATGCTGACGACAAGCTTTACGAAACACTTAACAGAACCGTACCATATCACTTATTAAATATGTTGCACTTGTACATATAATGACATGTTGCCAAACCAAGTGTTAATACACACACACATGCTATATATACTGTTGGGGGATTTGCTAAATTTCCTTGCAAAGTCCCTTTAATCAAAAGCACATTGACTCTGTTACAGCCTGTACAACAATGGCTCAATGCACCATTACAGCTGCCTATTTTTCACCTCAACCTCTGAAATCCTGCAGCATCAATGAAATGTATCATGACCACAATGCTCTCCCTGTTCTGTCTTTTTCAACAATGTATTCAATGACATGCTTGGTTTGTCAGACTGTCAGGGGTTGGCAGGTTTTTAAAGGCTAAAATAACATTTGTTCGCAGTGATAGAGGCTGGAAATGGGGGCTGGTTTAATCACTTTAAATTGTAGATACGGGTACAGTGAAAGGTATAGCTCAGTAATGATAACACAGCTATAAATAGCATTTGTCATCAGAGCTGAGAGAAGAAGGTGTTGAGCGAACAGGCAGACTGGATGACATGTCGACTGAGGTCAGCGTTTGCGTGCCGGCTGCAGCAGCTCCATTTTTCCATTGGTCACCGCTGACACCCATAAAAGTCCTGCACATGACAGGGTTGCAGCCGGGTCTCATCGTTTGTTTTTATTCTCCTTCCAAGAGCGTATTTTAAAGTCAGAGCCTCAAGCTGAATATCACATAAATTGCATCGTTCTCTCAGACTGAAGTGACAAGTTTAGCCAACTAGAAGTGTTCTTTTTCATTGTAGTTTTTAATAGTGTGCAGTATATGTCAGTCAGTATCAGATGTTTGGATGGTGGAATGATTTGTGGCATTCACATTCATATTAAACATTCAACATATGGAATATTTTGTTATTTTTTTCTCTCCCATTTTATTCAGAAATAAACAACAGAAGTGTTTTTCTTTCCCTGTAAAACAATGACTCATCGCTGATATTAAGATTTCATCCTTACTCTGAGGTATTCTGGCTTCCTCGCCAAGTTTGTCTCCTCATTATCTTTTTCTTGTTACACAGCAGTTTCCAAGAAGGATAATAATGAGATTTACATCCTTTCTAACAAGCAAAAAAAATAAGGATTTACTGTGTTTTTCCTCTTCAAGTCTTCCCCCTGCTTTCTAAATATGCATCAAAATAGCAGCTCATGGGATTAAAGCTGGCTGTGACAGCAGCCTTGGCTCTGTTTCAGCTTAACCCCCCAACCAGTGCACATAATGGGCCAACTTGACTGGCCAAGTTTGACATGCAGTCCTCCCTTTGTAATGGGGGTCAGAGCTTGCTATGGTGGAGCAGTTTACAAGTGTCAGAGGGGAAGAGGAATTCGTGGGGACAAGGCAAAAAAAAACCTGCAACTGAGAGGAGGTGGCTGCCTTTTTTCTTCGTTCGCAGCAGTGCACAGGCCTTATTCTGTAGGGTCAGAAGGTCAAGTTAGGCACCATGCTAATCCCTTCACAAGCCTATTATGAGCTCCTGGATGTGCGGACACGAGCAGAGAAATACTTTAAGTCGTAAGTCGAACCAAAGCTCTTGATATACTCTCATTGTTTCTGCAGCCATATGTGAAACTTGAAGATCCCTGGTTGTCTGGTTAGTTAAGCCGACTTCTTTGTATTTAATGCGCTACAATAACTTACATAGATATCAATTTAGGTAACACATTTCAGTGAAATATCTCAACATGTAATCGATGGATTGGCACCACATTTTGTACAGATATTCAAGGCTCCCTGACGATATATTCTGCTGACTTTGGTGATCAACTGACTTATCCTCTAGTTCCACCATGAGGTTGACATTTTAGTTTTTTATCAACAACTATTGAATGAAATTTGGTGCCGACTCACAGAGCCACTAGCATGACTCTAGACTCTCTGTCTTGATGGTCTCTCAGTAACTTCAGAGGGAAATATCTGCTTCTCTAGCTGCGAAATGCTCCACTATGTTCGCCAGGAAGGCTAGTCACTAACTCTGTCTCACGGTTTGGTGCTGATCGGGTAGTATTCAGTGGGTTTTAAAAATTTTTTTGCTGAAAACGTCAGCCTGCTAGGGCCAAGATGAAGTTGACGAGAGTGGTGAGCCTGAACCACAGACTGTATATAAGAAGTGGACGTAGTCACCGTGACATTTGTTGACTGCCGTCTTGAAGCCTCGAGTTTGGTATTATTTGGAGCTAAGTACAAACAAACGCTGAATAAGACATTAGGCGACCAAAATGTTACAATTAACTTTCATAAATAGAAACCACACTGTGAAAGGGTTAAAGTTGTGTTAAACTCCCAGACCGGACGACGCCGTGTTAGCAACCTGTCAATCACAAGGTAGCCACGCCCTAAAGCATCCTCTGCTTTATGGTCTATTTGACTCTAAATGGGACCATAATTTACTAAGTGAACATCATGCTGTGTTGAAGAAGACTTGAAACTAGAGATTGAGACCATAAACTCATGTTTACAATGTTTACTGAGGTAATAAATCAAGAGAGAAGTAGGGTCATTTCCTCATAGACTTCTATACAATCAGACTTCTTTCTGCAACCAGAGGAGTCGCCCCCTGCTGGCTGTTAGAAAGAATGCAAGTTTAAAGCACTTCAGCATTGGCTTCACTTTTCAGACCCCGGAGTGGCTCACTGAACCAAAACAGTAAATCTACAGGCCGCAAAATCAAAACAATGAGCTGAAAGACGCTGTGAGGAGCTGTAGAGTCGGGTGCTAACTCTCTGTGGGTTCATCACTATGAGTGACTCCTTTAACATTACACACAGTCCTTTAATCCATTGTTATTTTAAAAATATTGATTATACTGTAGCTGCTTTATGCAGAACCGTGGCTCATTAACCTCACAGTCAGCCAATGTTTCCAGTGATTTCTCATTAGATTTTTCTCATTTGCTTCCAACCTGCTGTCCCTAATTTTCTTAAAACTTATCCATGATTAGGGATTTGTGGAAAAGAAGAATATCCACTTCTAATCAAGCTGCAGGAACTTAGCCACATAACAGTCTGTGAGGGCTCCGGGAGCTCATGTGTTTGTGTCTGATCACTTGGTCATCCACAGAGATTAGCGAGCACAATGGCATTCCTCCACATATACAGTAACATCCTACGTAATTTAAAATGTAGCAAATTCCAAAGTGCAATTAATGATACCAATTATAGATATCATTGAACAAACAAGCTGACATAATGACAGATTCACTGACTCACAGACACACACACAGGATATCCGAATGTAAGGAAACACTGTGTGTCAATAGGAAACAACACAGCGTGAGCCGGAGTGTGTCCCGTGTCCCTGAAGGCACCGTGCACTTGAACCAGGTGCCTTCCTGTGTGTATTTTCCTGTTTACTGAGTCGCCTGCCTGCTTGTTTGGGTGTTTTCTTTTGGTCCCTTAAGTCAATATCTTCCTGTGGGCCTGACTTCACTGCTCTTTTCTGGCCACCGGACGTCATTTTAGAGGCTCAGAATATCAGCCGGGGGAAGTCTGATGGAGTCCAGTGTGCGGTGCATTGTTTCAGAAAACCATGCCGGTTTGAGCTTTAGCTATTTCTGGAGCCGCAGAGCCGCCTCCTGCACATCAACTATATTCAACTGTAAGATGAAGTTATTTTCCACCTGCACCTTCATCGCCAAATAAAACAATGCCATTTCCAAGGACTTCCTTTAAGTATAAATTTATTTCCTCTCTCAGGACTGACAACTTTATCAGTGACTCACACACGGGAATGTTTTTCAAACTGCTGTGTGAAATAGTTTCATGTAAACATCTTAAAAATGTTTTTATTTGTTGGTTATCAGAATTATTGATACATTTCATGTTTTACTTTGATAAATACTTTATTTTATCATTGAGAGAGGGGCCATCTTTCCATATTTTTATCCACATTAGTGGAGTGTGTTTAGGGATAGAAATGCCGATCTTTTGGTTCATCGAACACTTTGCTTCAGACTGAAATACCTCAACAACTATTGTACAGACAACTAGAATGGCACTCGGAGAGCGCAGACCTCCGCCAAGCTGCCCAAGTACGTTTGCCCCCCCTCTCCGTGCAGCATGCGCCATCATCCACGTGTATTTTTGTTTATGTTGAGATCAGCTGTACGTAGCGGAGCAGCGTAAAACACTTCATTCAAACTGGACAGAAACAAAATAAAACTCACCTAAACCGTCGTCGTTACTCTTTCCAACAATCACCAAGTGTGCTTTGGTCGAACTCGACTGTAATTTCACAGAGTTTAATGTGAAAAAATGTAGAATCTACAGTTGTCCCCCCCTCACAAATTTTCCTTTTTGTTTTTCCTTCAGATTCATCCGGTTCTTTGTCAGTTGAATCAATTTGCACATTTGTTTAATTGTCCAACCGGCCACCGTCAGCCCAACAATCGGCGATCAGCTGGATGATCAGCTGGGTGATCAGCTGTTCTAGCGGCGGAGAATCATAAAACACACTTCATTCAAACTCGACAGAAACAAAATGAAACTCAACAAAACTGTCTTGGTTAGTCTTTCCAACAATCACCAAATCTGGTTCGGTCGAAATAAACTCTTATTTCACAGAGTTAGATGTGAAAATATGCCGGCTCTGCACATTGTTTCCCCCCCGCTATACAGTATCTCTCCCTGCCCGCTGAGCAGCTCTCTGAATTGTCCAGATATTCAGATTCCTGATTTCTTGACCTCAGGTTGTGATCACGCTCAGATTTGGTTCCCTCTCTCACTATCAGTATCTGGGTCACTGATTGAGCCTTCAGTGTGTGACCTTTTGTTTTAAGTTGTTATCAGACACGCCGTAGACCCCAGACTGCACAAATCACATGCACACACAAATACACATCACTCTGTCTGAGTTTGCTTACACACCCCAAAGCTTTGCTGCTTTCATCCCGACCCAAGACAAACACTGATAACGAAGGATTAGTCGGCCGACTCTTAACATATCCTACACTCACTCCGGCCTTTATCAGGCCTTTATCAATAGAAACCTGCTACTCCAACACTCATCTACTGTACTCTCTCCACTGATGTGTTTCTCCCCTCGCCTGCAACAAGTCGGGTTATTCCCTCAGCGGTTTGGAATTTGACACTCTGACAGACAAATGGAGGCGAAGCAAGTCTCCCTGGTGAGGGTCCAGAACCCCCGAGTACTGGAGCTAGACTCTGTCACCGCACACCAAGCACACACTGTTATCGTCCTGCACGCTGCCAAACACGCCACCACCTCACCAGCTGCACTTGGATCAGCCAGCGTTTTTTAACCTCCCAGAATGACAGCAGCCTGTGCCCTTCACACAACCACTGAATGAGAGGAATGAAGTACAGAAAAACTACTTAAGGAGATAAACAGCTCAAACTGTTGCCATGTATTCTCGAGTGACGCTGGTAATTGTGCACTGACCTCAATTTCCATCAAACCAAAGTCTCATTTCCCAAAATCAGGCTTTGAATGCGGGCATGGTTGTTGTCAAACAAACCTGAAATATTATGTTTTCAACCTCATCCGAACATGAGATTCACCAAAGAACAAGCCTTGAGCTGAGATGGTGTTTGTGGTCGTTTGACATTCCATCATTGAAGCTGTTAGTGGGCAGCAGTGTTGGGGTTATCCCAGGCTTGTTTTAGTGTTTCAAGGTTGTCTCAGTTTCATCAAATTAAACACTTTTAAGTAGGGCTGTCAATCGATTAAGATATTTAATTGTGATTAATGGCATGATTGTCAATAGTTAATCGCACATTTTTTTATCTGTTCAAAATGAACCTTAAAGGGAGATTTGTCAAGTATTTAATACTCTTATCAACATGGGAGTGGGAATATGCTACTTTATGCAAATGTATGTATATATTATTATTGAAAATCAATGAACAACACAAAACAATGACAGATATTGTCCAGAAACCCTCACAGGTACTGCATTTAGTATAAAAAATATGCTCAAATCATAACATGGCAAACTGCAGTCCAACAGGCAGCAACAGCTGTCAGTGTGCTGACTTGACTATGACTTGCCCCAAACTGCATGTGATTATCATAAAGTGGGCATGTCTGTAAAGGGGAGACTCGTGGGTACCCAGAGAACCCATTTTCATTCACATATCTGGAGGTCAGTGGTCAAAGGACCCCTTTGAAAATGACCATGCCACTTTTTCTTCAACAAAATTGAACGTAAGTTTGGAGCGTTACTTAACCTCCTTCACAACGAGCTAGTATGACATGGTTGGTACAAATGGATTCTTTAGGTTTTTTCTAGTTTCATATGATGCCAGTATCTTCACTCTGGCTTTAAAACTGAGCCCGCTACAACCTAAAATTGTGTTAATGTGTTAAAGAAATTAGTGGCCTTAAAATGAATTTGCGTTATTATCGCGTCAACTTTAACAGCCCTACTTTTAAGTTATTAATTCTTTTCACAAAACCTATTAGAGGATCATGGATTCCTTTGCTGAATACCTTCTGATATATTACACCACCATGCTTCTTCTCAACAGTACAGTATTTACACAGTAGGTACTCATGAGCGTCTACGGTCTGTGGAAAGTAGCAGATTGCATGTGATGGTCTTGTTAAGGAACATAACTCACCCGTGCCACAAAGTTCCGCAAATTGCCTTAACCGTGCTATCTCATAACCTAAAAGTCGATTACATTATTGAAGACAGACTTGAGGAATTGCAGACTCCAGCCATTTGTTCCCCGGAGCCCCACACGCTGCTGTACTGTAAAATGCGATACCTCTTCATTAATCCTGCTGATTGGAGCGCAGCCCAGTAGGATGTATGCAGTTTAAGAGCCGACTGCATGGCTGAAGTTTGTGTGAGTGGGCGTGCACGCTTGTACACACACACACACACACACACACACACATCTGTTTTATTGTGTGCATGTGCATTTACATCTAAACACGTCTGTGCATCATGAGTGATGCATCGGCGCCTCGGGACTCAAACCCCTCCACCTCCGAGTGTGTATATGTGTGTGTGATTTGAGCGCCACAGGAGAAGTCTTGCATCCATCTCATCTGACAGCTCCCGACCTTCCAGTAATCCCAGTATTTCTCACTATCTCACTCCCCATTACCTCACACATACATACACATACACAGGGACAGCAGGCATGTGACCTGCAGCAGCATCAAAGCCAGCCAGCTCATTCATCTGCCGCTGAATCGACAGGCAATCGCGCTCAGGGCTCCATCATCAGCTACTGGCCAGAATCTGTCGTTATTCTATCTGCATTCTTGCTTTAAAGTTCAGAGTCCTCCAGTCCATGTTATATCATCTCCGAAGCCTGATTTGGTGGGGAATTTCATTTGTCTTCACTAGCGATGATTGTATTTTGGCGGGTAAAATTCCTAAAGTTCTTTTTATTAGCCATACTAGTGGTGTAGCTCTTAGGGGCTATTCACATGCCACGTTTTTTACACCCTCAAATCCAGTTTGATTTCATGTAGATGAAGATATCTTTTCTTTCATATGTAAATATCAGTCTACTGTAAATAATGAAGGAGAAGTTAATCATTTTAGTGCAGGGCTACCCAGAGCTTTACATCTGTCCCATGGACGATTTTACTTGCTTCACCCTTTCCGTCCGAGGACGTCGCAACATCCCGTTGAAAGGAAAAAGGAAAATGCACGAACTGGACTATTGGTTGGATTGCCGCAAAATTTGTTACAGACATTCATGTTTGCTTCAGGGTGAATTGTAATAACTTTGGTTATCCCTTGATCTCTTCTCTAGCGCCAACATCAGGTAAAATTTATATAATACATTGTTTTTTGACCTGACACCGGGAAAACTGACATCCCAGTTACACCTGGGCGGCTGTGACTCTGAGGGTAGAGCAGGAGGTCGTCCGATTGGTGGTTCAACCCCACTGGCTGCTCCGGGTCACATGTCGATGTGTCCTTGAGCAAGACACTTAACCCCAAATGGCTCCCGAAGGCATAGCCATCGGTGTGTGAATGAGTATTTAGATTAGATCCTGATGGGCAAATTTTGCACCTTAGTAGCCTAAGTGTATGAATATGTGTGTGTGAATGGGTTAATGCTGACGTGTAGTGTAAAGTGCTTTGAGTGGTTGGAAGACTAGAAAAGTGCTATATAAATGCAAGTCCATTTACAATTTACCTTTTTTTTTTGTGTGTTATAAAGCATTCATTAAATGTATAAATAATGCTAATAAATGCTAAATGTTGCCAAAATGTCCCTCAACCTCAGCTGTAGCTGTAGGTTAGCATGCTAACATGTTAAACTAAAGTATGGTAAACACATAGACTGTATATAAGAAGTGGACGTAGTCACCGTGACGTTTGTTGACTGCCGTCTTGAAGCCTCGAGTTTGGTGTTATTTGGAGCTAAGTACAACCGAACACTGAATAAGATATTTTTAGGCGACCAAAATGTTAATATTAACTTTCATAAACAGAAAACACACTGTGAAAGGGTTAAAAGTTGTAAGACGAAAACATGGACAACTCCGTGGTAGCGACCTGTCAATCACAAGATAGCCCCGCCCTAAAGCATCCCCTGATTTATGGTCTGTTTGACTCTAAATGGGACCATAATCTACTAAATGAACATCATGCTGTATTGAAGAAGACTTGAAACTAGTGATTGAGATCATAAACTCATGTTTACAATGTTTACTGAGGTAATAAATCAAGTGAGAAGTAGGGTCATTTTCTCATTGACTTCTATACAATCAGACTTCTTTTTGCAACCAGAGGAGTCGCCCTCTGCTGGCTGATAGAGAGAATGCAAGTTTAAGGCACTTCAGCATTGGCTTCATTTTTCAGACCCCAGGCTGCGCACTGGTTAAACATAATACTGTACCTACTAAACATCAGCATGTTAACATTGTCATTGTGAGCATTTTAGCATGCACCCGTTATGTATACGTACAGCCCCACAGAGTTGATAGTGGCTGTATTTAAACTCTACGTCTTGTTCATCTGCTGTGAATGTCACCATCACTGCAGCTTAAATTCAGAAACTTAGCCTGAAAGTGGTATACGGGGGTGCAATGAAAACGTCAGCACAACATTATACAGAACAGATTTTTACAGGAGCTATAACTCTCCTGGTTGTCGCTACTGCAGGAAGGTGTTACTCCTGCTCTATATGTGAATCTCCGGCTGCAAACCTTTGTCTCCCAACAGCGTCTGATTTACCGCCTGTTATCTTCTGCTTCCTCTATCTCTCCGAACAATCTGGTTTCACTTGGGCTCCCAGCTCTATTTAAGAGCAGTTTTGTCATCGCAATGAGAGGAGGAGATATTACTCCCAACCAAAGCGCCCCCAAATTATGTATTTTGTCGAAAAGAGAAATAAATGACCTATTTTTATATGGCTGGTGCTGAAATCTCCTAATTTCTTCAAGATGTTGGGATTCTTTATGGCACAGATGAAAAGAAGTTCAATTCTTCCAAATGCAGCATATATATGTGTGATCGCTCAAAATAAGATACTAGATGTTTAACTTCATACTGGAACTGTATAAGAAGAGTGGTAAATATCAGTCACAATGTATTTATAACATAAACTGCATAACTTTAGACTGAAAGATCTGGATCTTCAGGATCGATTTATAAGGTTTCTCTAACTATGAGCTTTTTAAGACAGATTTTGTTTTTGAAAAGTTTATAACTTTAGGTGTGCTAATTATAATCTGCCAATTTTTACTATACTCAAAAACCTTGTAGGAGATTAAATGGACTGTTTGTAAGATTAAGAAATGCTTGTTAACAGCTACACCTGTGGCCGTTAAGTCAACGAAAGTCAGCGTCCTGTTGCTCGCGCTTGTGCTCGCTCTACATAGACATGAACGAGCATCGCTCAAAACAGTGAGGCGACACACGTCAGCTAAAAGCACAATATCACTCTATATTTCAGCTGCTTGGCAGTAATGTTAGCTGACCAGATGAAGGTCTCTCCATGAATCAATGATGATCCTAGTGTTGGCTTTTCCTGCTTCAGCCTCCCGACCGCGGCCGGAGGGAACAGGGGAGACACCGGAGTTTTGGTCGGAGACGATAACGTTTCTCTCTGCGGAGCCCCGTCACTTCACAAGACACGGGAAACATCTGTTGGTCTGGAGGAGCTGCAGCAATTATTTCTGCACAAACGTCCACTGTACATTCACGAGATATTGTCAGAGCTAAACTAACTCTTCTGCAGTGTGGAGTGTGCGCGCATACACGTGAGAGTGGAGCGAAAGAGCGAGAACGAGCGCAACGAGTGAAGGCAGGCAGAGGAGCAGAGTACAGCAGAGACTCCGGTCCTGGAGACCGAAGCTACGGTCTCCCCCGTGTCCTCCGACCGCGTCCAACACTGTTTAACAGACGGGCTTCACTAGATAGAACTTTTAAAGAGGTTTTGGTGCTTCCGTGTAGTTTGTGTTGGAGTCTGAGTCTGAACAGCGTAGCCACACGCGAGCGCGCATGGGACACCGACCCAGATTGATTTATACGTGTAAGAAGTTCCAAACAGTCCCTTTAAGTTGATGAGTATCATCGTAGATTAGTTTGTCCTGGCTTTGACAAGAGAAAGAAATTAGGCTTTAATCGACATTAGCTATTGAAACCAAAAAAAAGTTTTTTGTACCAGGCTGTACACATGTTTATTTCTACTGTAAAGTTGGGCATTTTAAAGCTGAAGTAGGGGAGATTGAAGGAAATATGATTAAAAAAAGTTTTATAAACCGCTCGCTATATCATGACTGAAAAAAATCATGTGCCTCTGTGTCCTCCGGTGCTCCTAACGACATCTGCAAGATTTCACAGACCGGAGGAAAACAAGCAGTAAGAGCTGATCTGAGGTCTGCTGTCCAGCTGCTGTCTATGAGAGTCGGCTGTCAATCACTCGCAAACTCTGAACAAACGGTCAAACTAGGCAGCGCTGATCAAATATGAATCAATATTCTGTTACGTTAATGCCTATTTCTCTCCTCATGTTCTCAGAATCATCTTGTAGTGCACGGTTTAGCTGTAAAATGAGAAAGTTTGTGACGCCGCTGCCATTGTGAAATCTGGTGAAGTCTAGTTTTCTCTCAGAACACTTGAATTACAATATGCTGAAAGGTTATTATGGAATTTTTGCCCAATGATGCCAAATATATACTGCCTACTGCAGCTTTAACATGGGGGTCTATGGGGATTGACTCCCTTTTGCATCACTGGTGAACGAGTGTCCCTGTCCACTTTATATCTGGTTCTTTTTTTGTCTTCTTTCTTGTTTCCATGTGTAACTATGTCCACACACCTCCTTGAGAAGTCAATGTGGAATAAACAAAAAAGCCTATAAATTTAAAAAGTACACACTTTGTAATTGTTTGCCATAAAAAAAAAAGAAAAACACTCCCAGGCTTTTTTGAGCAAATATGACGTTGAGCAGTGCAGAAATATTCAAGTGTTATGTAGCTGTAATCTGGGGAAGTGGCAAGATTTGTAATCAGCTTCCCCCTGCCTCTGCAGTGGCACAGCAAACAAAGGCAGCTCGAGGATTGGAAGTGAGTGACCCCAACATGGCCAGTTGTTGTTTACTTTATACAGAGACTGACGGCTGCACACGGGACTGCACTGTGTATACGTGACTGAGGTCACAAAATCCCTCGCTAAGACTGCATAACAGGGCAGCGCTGCTACTAATTAACTCCTCTTTTCTTCTGCTTATTTACGGCCTTTCTCTTTCTCAATTTGTCTTAAAGTTTCCTCATTATCTTCCACTCTATACAACCTTTTTTTGTCCCTCTGTAGACCACATTAGAGGGACTGGTAGGGCTCTGGAGGCTGGCGTCCACTGTCTGCAGCAGTTCAACTGATTTATGCCCAGTTAATAACCCTTAAAATCCACAACAACCATTATGGTTGCTTTAAAAATATCATCCACTCCTCAGAGATACGGGAGAATGTGCATCACAACCGCAGAACATCCCAACAGTCCCAGAGCAGCGGGGGGGGACACCCATGATGTGGCCGAATCCCTCGACTGTTTACTGTACTCTAATCCGTCATGTTGTTTTCAAACCATTCAAACACTGCTGCACAAGTCATTAAATGTAATTGCTTTGGTTTTTGCAGCGCCGTGTGTTTGATATGTGTTGACTTAAACGACAAAGCAAATAAATCTTTGATTCCTGTTGCTGTAAGAGCTGCAATTATTTCATGTTTGATTAGATTTTAATCCAGCCGGTCCTCTAAACTCTTGTTCAGCAGCACAGATGTGACACCGGAGGTGGTTTTCAGAGAGCATCCATGTTCGGCCACGGTGCCCTGCCTTCCCCTCTGCCTGAGCTCCTCTGACTCACACACTGAACACTGTTGCCAGGGCTACCATTTATTAATATTGGTCCATAACTTTGAGTCTCATCGTCAGGCTACAGCGTGGCCGATGGCTGACACTGAACCCCCCTGTCACACACAGATACACTCACACACACACACACACACACACACACACATACACGCACACATGGTTTTGTTTATGTAGATTGTGAATGAGAGCACCTATAATGGAGAAAGGTTTTTGAAGAACAGAGACTGAGGAGAGGATTGGATGCTGGGATACGTTGGGTACTAGCGACCTCTTGTGGTCATGTGTGGTGAAGTGTCATTCGCCCCCGCCAGGTTCAGCACTTTGTATATCTTGTGTACTAAATGTATGCCACATGCGTACTCTAATCAGGTTTTGATTCTGCTGATCACACTGGAAAAGTGACAAAGATCCTTTTTACATAAAAAAAAAACATATGATATGATGCAGTACTGTACTACTAATCTATCCAGTAGTATTTAATGTAGGGCTGTCAATCAATTAAAATATTTAATCGCGATTAATTGCATGATTGTCCATGATTAATCACCATTAATAGCAAATTAATCGCATATTTTTTTATCTGTTCAAAATGTACCTTACAGGGAGATTTAACAAGTATTTATTACTCTGATCGACATGGAAATGGGCAAATATGCTTGCTTTATGTAAATGTATGTATATATTTACTATTATATATATTATTATATTATTATTATTATTATTATTATTAATATTATTATTATTATTATTATTATTATTATTATTAATATTAATATTATTTAGTTCCTTTGCAGATTCAGATTATTAATACAAAATAAAATAGTAGTATCAGTAATTTATTACGGTCCTTATTAACAATTTTCTATAAGGAATGCACATAATAAAGAATAACTAACAATAAGGCCTTAAATTCTCTACTAAGTTTATGCTATACAAAAACAAGACAAAACAAAAACAGAAACAAAGATCTAAGCGTTTCATACACAATAATAATCATACTTCAGTGTTATACATGTTTACCACCTTATTAACCCCTATGACAGATATACATCTATTCTTTATTTGTCCTTACCCTTGTTTTTTTAAACATTCCTATTCCCCTAAATTAATTTCCAACAACCTCTGAATGCAGTCAGGAAGCAAATGATTTTGTGATTGTACATTATCTCTGCAGTTTTGAGATCAACTAGATCACACACTTTTAAAGCATGTAAATTAATAAATAGTGCATTGGTTGGTTCATAATAATCCGATCGATATACAATTCGTACGGCTCTCTTCTGTAGCTTGAAAATTGGATTTGTGTTGGCTTTGTATGTGTTTCCCAATACAGTACCTCCACACACATTGATTAACAAATAAATTATGATGTGTTATTATAGGTGAAGATAAGACTTTATTGACCCCAGGAGGGAAATTCACAACCTACCCAGCGACATATAAAGTCATTAAAATGAGCTCCACCTTTACCGTCCCTCCCCGGCAGAGAGAGAGGGCGCAGCGAGCACTTTGGCCACGGCCCCGGGAAGCACCTTCGCCACGAGCCTTTCCATGCCGACCTCGTATACCGCCTCGTATGTGGGACTCCCCAGCCTGCCGTGTGTCGCTCACAGCCTCCAGCTGGCTGTTAACGAGGGTCTTTTGGCACAGAGAAGTACTCGTATCGGTACTCGGTATCAGCGAGTACCCAAATGTTAGTACATGTACTTGTACTCGGTCTGAAAAAAGTGCATCCTAACTAGAGACCATCTTGCGATGGGATCACACCACCGCGACACCGATGGCCTCTACCCCATTTCCTACCCCCCTACTTCTGACGCCCTTGCTCGGACCACATCCATCTTCGAATTCAGTCTTCATTTTGATCTCAACTACACACCTGTAAAGTTTTTCGCTGCATATTGCACAGTTGGGATGCTATTGCGGTGACAAAATCTGTCCACAGACAGACAGAAATATAAACACCTGGCAAAGTACTCAAAACGGTCTCTGTGGTAGTTCCTCCTGCTACAGTAGGTGTCTCCAGGACCACATTTTGCCCGGATGACACACACAGACTCAAAAAGTGAAAACAAACCATCCACACACAGTGGCAGCTGGTAACTGTGGAGCATTTACACCCCCAACTGGTCACTTGGTGTAACTAAATGCTGATGCAGAAACTGTGTCAACACTTTGTTGTCCATATAAAGCAAGTGTCCTCCTCACACACTTTTTATATGAAGAATCACATTGAATAAATGCACCGTAGACACACCTTGTTATTAGAATAAGACTTAATACTTGAACCTGATCAGACCTTCAGTGTGATTTTTAGTACACTGTAGTTGTGATAGAGTGGTGGACTGAAACAGGCTATCTGAGCAAAATGCAGAAAAAATGCTCTCATTTTACCAACCTGTTATGTGGTAAATTTTAAAGCATGTAAATTAATAAATAGTGCATTGGTTGGTTCATAATAACCCGATGGATATATAATTCGTATGGCTCTCTTCTGTAGCTTGAAAATTTTATTTGTGTTGGCTTTGTATGTGTTTCCCCATACCTCCATATATCGATCAATACATAAATTATGATGTGTTATTATAGATGAAGATAAGACTTTATTGACCCCAGGAGGGAAATTCACAACCTACCCAGCGACATAAAGTCATTAAAATGAGCTCCACCTTTACCAGCTGCACCATTAAAACGATGAACACATTGATGCATCAATAATTATTATCCAATAATTATACATTATTCTGAAATCGACCATTCTACATAAGTCTATTTTGATGCTAGTACTTTTGTACTTTTATGTAAGTTACATTTTGAATGCCTGACTTTTAACAGAGTATTTCTACACTGTGGTATTACTACATTTACTTGAAGAGTGTAAGTGTAAGAAGTTACAAACAGTCCCTTTAAGTCCTGCTTTTTCTGGTGATGTCACTAAGTAACACATTTGCATAACGGCTAGTTTGACACGCCCTCAAACAAGGCTAGTTAGAGCGGAGCTGGAGCGGAGTCCAAAGAGTTTGGTTTGATTCAGTTGACCGATCACAACAGTGAACCAGCTGACCAATCAGGGTGAAAAGACGTGCTGAAGCACGGCCGGTGTTTTTAGTATGTTCTAGTAGAAACCCCAAATACAAGTATGCACCTGAAATTAAGTATAATAGGTCCTCTTTAATCGCCACTCAGCCAACTCACAAACAGAGAAGTTATATTTACACTTCCTGCACTTCCGTGGGTCCTCAGTAATACACTCGCCAAGTGTGAAGTCTATCGGATGAACGGTTGTCAAGACAATCGAAAGACAGGCAGATATCCATGCAGATTGTAGTTAGATAAAACGTGTGACTACTTTTTTCTCTCGACTCAGTTCCCATCAACAGTTTACAACCTTGGAGTCAAAGTTCCTCAATCACTATGTGTTTGCTGTTTATTGCTTTTATTGTCCATCTACTATCTATTGTTCCTCGTTCACTGTGATATCAAGGAATTATGCAAACTAAACAGGCTTTATTGACCATACTGGGTTTTATTGACCCATATGCAGCTCCCATTTCAAAGCCCGATAACAGATGGTGGGCAAACATTGACAGCTGTACAGTACATCATAGTTCTCTCTCTCTCCTCTGTAATGCAGGATGTGGTCCAAGGGCGAAGCAGTAGAGAGGCTTTACTGAACTCATTGTTAAGTTTAGGGTTGCAATAAGAAAACAAGTTGGACCTCAGTTAGTGAGGAGTTTCTTTTATATTCATATGAACAATAACATAAGTATTGGTAGATCATTATAAGGCACAGGAGCTGTTGCTGTTCACTGACTATCAGCTGATGCAGAGTGCCTGTGGCTTATTGTAGCGCTGTGCTGGATGTAAGCGTGTGATAAGGATGGGAGACGAGCCAAGTTGAAGTGCAAATAAATACCATAAATTCTCAAATGCTGGCGGAGACCTTCATTTACCCCGACTGCAGAGGCTTTTATTTGATACAGGCAAGCCTTTGTTTATAGCTCACCATGTTTTATAGATATATGTCACCGTATTTTAGTCAGAGGTCTCCCTGTTTTCTGATCTGGTCCTGTCCTCCATATTTACCTGCTGTCTTAATACATTCAGTATAATGAACATTTGCTCGGCTCTAATTTCACCAGTACAACAGTTATTTTATACTCACCACTCGGCTGCTCTGAGTTTCTCTTCTACTGTTTTCATTCAATTATTATTTCCAGTTGCTTCCATTTTATTTGCTTTCTGTACCAAATTTTATTCCATCCACAATTTTGTTTAGATATTTCATGTTACAATGGATCGAAGCTGCTAGCATGGCTACACACACCTCTATTCTGTCTGAAAAGGCAAAAAGAAATCCACTGCAGATGCCTGCCCTCTGTCAATGTCCCCCTTGACAACAGGACAATGGAGCCTCCTTGTCTTTCCTTTTTGGGAAAGAGTACTATAGGACGCGATGTAGATGGTGCAATACAGTGAAGCAAATCTATCGTCCACCTCCTCTGTGTCTTGTCTGCAGAACAGACATCCCCTCTGTCAATTAAGACAACATTTCTGCCTGTTTGCTGTTAGTTAAGCTTTATTTTATCAGGTCATCTTATCAAGATCACAATCTCTTCTGCAAGTGAGACCTGAGAACAAATAGACACAAGATAATAGATAGACAAATAAGTCACACAAAACTGTGAAAAATGTTTTTCACTGGAGGAGTAATCACAAGTTCATCACCTGCCCCTTTCAGCACAACTGTCTTCACACAGTCCACTCACTATTTATATCCAGTGGGCAGCCTCCAGGGTGCTGAAAATTGAAGCCAATGCTGAAGTGCCTTAAACTTGCATTCTTTCTAACAGCCAGCAGAGGGCGACTCCTCTGGTTGCAAAAATAATTCTGATTGTATAGAAGTCATTGAGAAAATGAACCTACTTCTCACTTGATTTATTACCTCAGTAAACATTGTAAACATGAGTTTATGGTCTCAATCACTAGTTTCATGTCTTCTTCAATACAGCATGATGTTTATTTAGTAAATTATGGTCCCATTTAGAGTCAAATAGACCATAAAGCAGGGGATGCTTTAGGGCGGGGCTACCTGGTGATTGACAGGTCGCTACCACGGCGTTGTCCGGTCTGAGAGTTGTCCATGTTTATCGTCTTAGAACTTTAAACCCTTTCACAGTGTGTTTTCAGTTCATGAAAGTTAATATTAACATTTTGGTTGGCTAAAAACATCTTATTCAGCGTTTGGTAGTATTTAGCGCCGCCCTCTTGTGTCACTTCTGGTTGCAAAAAAACAAGAAAAAAACGCCGAACTCCACAAACCAATAAGTGACATCATGGTGACTTGGTCTACTTCTTATATACAGTCTAGGGTGTTAAACTGCTCATAATACATAGGCCCTTCTGTGGTTTGTATTCAGCACTTATATTAGGAGATAAGACAATAATTGGTGGCCAATAGCAGATTATTGTTATAGTTGTTTAAAGTGAATCGGGCTCGTGTCAAAACGCAATAAGTTGGACTCCTCTTTCTCATGTAAGCAGCTCAGTCTTGTCAATCCACTCGGGCTGCTGCAGATAAGAAGCTTGTATGAATTATTTCCAATGCTACAAACAGATGACAAGTGTTTGTAAATGTGTCATGGATGAAGGAAGCTGCTCTACACCTTCACACACGTCTGTGATTCCTCTTTTTTCAAAAGGAGACGTTCGAGCCCGTTGGGCAAATCTCTCTCAGGTCACCGTCAAAGTCAGTCAGGCTTGTTTCAAAATGTAAAAATGGAGTAAACAGATGCACCTACGGCATTATTTTATCTCTATCTTCTTAAGATGAAAGAGTCTTTTGTATTTTTGTTATTAGGCTGTTGAGGTTTCTTCAATATGAGCTACATTGAGCCATGTTTAATTTGGTTTCAAAAGCCTTACAGATTAATTGCTTTTTTCCAGACTGATAAGAAGTCATCAGATGGTTTATAGAGTTTCGATGACCTTTTACTGAATGTGAAAACACAATATTTGGGTCACTTTATATCTAAAAATACTGATGTGAGCAGTAACAAAGCTTTGAGGACGACAGAAGAACATTGATTTATGGTGGATTTATTCTTTTAGAAGTCATGGACAGCAATCAGGAAGGCTTGTTATATATGCAGCATTATCTTGCTATAAAAAAATAACTTCATACAGTACACATGATTTAAAGTAACACATAAGTGACATTTATGGTATTTTCTTTGATAAATAAAAGCATTAGAATCATCTAGTTGTTCATAAAACAATTAATTGTTAATTAAAAGGGTTATCCGAGCATATCTCAGAGTGAAAAAGGGGCAATTTGACATTACAGGGATTTTTACAATTCCCTTTCCTATATCTTAAGGCCCACAGACGCCTTTATAACTCAGTGAGATACATTTCAATCTACCCCCTAATGATAAAAGAGGTCATTTAGGAGGCACAGCTCTGTGATCGCTGTATATTACTCATGTCTTATTTCAGCACAACGGCGCTGTAGTGCTGAAGGTCTGCCAGGTTTTGAAGTCGTGATCAAAGTCAGTGGATCCCAGTGCACCGTAGAGGTGTTATACCAAATAAATATTCACATCAGGTAGTGGCAATGTCAGTAAATCACAAGCTGTATGTGCATAAATCTGGATTAATAAACCAGCAATAACAGACTGCAACTTATCGGTGTGGTGACCGTATGAGAGTTCTGTCTGTTTATATAATAATGATATTAATAATAGCAATCTTTATTTGTAGATCGTTTTCTGACTTTTGGAGCCAGTGCTGCTCGCTACTTTCATTCAACGAGTTTTCCAACGCTGGGCTGGGTTTTTCAGCTGGATCATTTTTAAAAAATCTAGTGTACTCTTGTTAGTTTCTCAAGATCGGCCACTTTGCCTTTAATAGACACACATGAGAGTGGCATCGACTTTCTCATTTAAAGCTGAGGTAGGCAAGATTAGAGCAAATATGATTAATGAAAAAGTATTTTTATAAACCGGTCGCTATATTGTGTCAGTAGTACATGAAACGGGTAACCGGAAAAAAATCATGTCCCTCTGTGTCCTCCGGTGTC
This sequence comes from Sebastes umbrosus, assembly GCF_015220745.1. Lineage (NCBI taxonomy): Eukaryota > Metazoa > Chordata > Actinopteri > Perciformes > Sebastidae > Sebastes > Sebastes umbrosus. The sequence goes on along the minus strand of NC_051277.1, from coordinate 4,557,415 downwards.
CTCCGGTGCTCGTAACAGCATCTGCAAGATTTCAGAGACCGGAGGAAAACAAGCAGTAAGAGCTGATCTGAGGTCTGCTGTCCAGCTGCCGTCTATGAGAGCCCGCTGTCAATCACTCGCGAACGCCGATCAAACGGTCAAACTAGGCAGCGCTGATCAAATATGAATCAATATTCTGTTACGTTAATGCCTATTTCTCTCCTCAAATGTTCTCAGAATCATCTTGTAGTGCACGGTTTAGCTGTAAAATGAGAACGTTTATGACGCCGCAGCCATTGTGAAATCTGGTGAAGTAACGCCAAGTTTCGGTCACATGACCGGAGCTCAGCCAATAGGAACGCTCTCTCAATGAAATGACCTGTGATTGGTCAAAGTCTCCCGTCACGGGCTAGATTTTCTAAAGCCTGAAAACAGAGCCATGAGGAGGAGCAGAAGTCTAGTTATCTCTCAGAACACTTGAATTATAATATGCTGAAAGGTTATTATGAAATTTTTGACCAATGATGCCAAATATATATACTGCCTACTGCAGCTTTAATAGAAAGACATGAGAGTGGTATCGACCTTCTCATTTAACTCGACAAAAAAGCGAATAAGTGTTTTTACCTAAATGTCAAATTAAACAGAATAAAATGACGTCAAACTAATTCCAGTAAGATAAAAGAAGATATATAAAAATGTTTGAAGATGCTGCTGTAATAAATCTCCTGGTCATATACTACCCCTCCTCCTCCTCCTCTTTCTTTTAGCTAAGTGACAGTTTACATTTGGCATGAATAGAAGGATTCAAAAATACATTTTCTATGGAAATCTCTGCAGGATTACCGGGACTAGCCTATAATATGTGGATCTGCAGACTCGTACATGCATTCATGTGCAAAATATTAAAATCCACGTCTGTCCACAGACTCTCCAGTCACTGATGCACTGCATGTAAAACCAGTCTTGGCCATGTCTTTGAATGCATTGTTAGTATCTTTCACAACTTATTGTTTCAAATAATTATTGAGACAAAAACAGTACAAGTGTTTTTTTTATTTAAGCAAAAACACATGTGCACCTAGATGACCGGGCATCTTAGTGGGAATTTCCAACCCAAAGCCACTGAGTTGCATCAATGAAAAACATTGAGCAACACAGTGAGATGCAGGGGGAGCAAAAAAAAACAGGTGGGTGGGCATCTTGGCTCGACGCGTTGTATTTTAGGTCAGGAGGCAAAGAAATGCTTCTGAGCACTGATTTCCACCCCCAGAGCCACTGCACATGATTCCTATCTGAGGGCCGCAGGGAGAGGAGATAGTGGCAGAGGAGGAGGAGAGAGAGAGAGAGAGATAGGAAAAGAGAGAGAGGACAGTTACTAGCAGACACCCACTCACAATTTCTCACCAGACACCCACACACACTTTCTCACATACGCTGCATACACATCGGAGCACCTGCTCCAGAGCCACTCTGTCTGTGGATCTGTTTGTGACGGGCTCGTTGTGCCAAGATGCCTTCCTGTGGCTGGCTGTCGTTGGCTCTGTGTCTGGCAGCACTAACAGGTAAAAAAAAAAGTTCCTCTTTGTCCTCGCTGATCTGTCCGAGTGTCCAAGTCTGTGATCTGTGTGGAGAGTTTTGTTGAGCTGCTGTGCCGTGCTTTGATGATCCATATTTCTATTTGTTTATGATGGTGAAGTGGTGTAAAATGTGAAAAACAGATCATATTTAGTCAGTTTTGATTGCATGTATTTGAAATAAAAAAAATTGCCATCTGCTCTTTCTGTGCCTGTTGGTTTACTCGTCAGGATTTCTTTGCATGAAATTTCATCCTAGAAGGAGAAAACAGCTCCGTCTCCCACTCAAATCATCTCTGAACATGGACTACTCCTAGGGGAGTAAGAAAATATCGAGTATCGCGATATTATGTTTTGTGATACTGTATCGATTTTGAATTAATAGCTTAAATAACAAGATTAACGCCGTCAATACTTTATTTTATTTGCAACGATATATGCTCCCTCTCAGTTTATGTGCCCTCTCAAAGTAGTGCTCTGATGTTGGATGTTACAGGGACTGAGATTCATGTAAATGCAGATCCTACTGTTTTGATTGCATAAAAAAAGTAAACTTTTTTTACTAAAATTGTATGCATATGGTGGCGTGTTGTTTATACTATGACACAGTTTTCCTAAAATGATCAATATATCAATATATCGCCTCGCTTACAGTGTCACAATATATCGCAATATATTGAATCGTAACTCCTGTATCATATAATGTACCGTACTGCCAGATTCTTGCCAACTCCACTCTCTTGATTGATTGCATTACTCTTATTGGACACCTTGTGGTTAATGTGATTGTTATCGTCTTATTTTCTTGCACAGCTGCCTTGTTGGAGCTCCTCCAGTGTCCTTTTACTTTGACTGACTCCTAGAGGGTTTTTTTTGTGCTTATAAATCCTGAGCTTTTAAGTTGCAGTGATTCCACAGATTGCTCTGACAGTCATCTCTTCAGTCGTGTCTGAAAAGATTCAACACGATAAAAAAAAAAGAGCAGCACTTTACGCTGATCTGAAAATGTTCTTACACAACTCAGCTCGGTCACTATACTTCTGTGTCACTTTCCAAGGTCTTTTCTTCTCATTTCAGGAAACACTAAAGGTGCTGTTGCATACGAGCGAACTGAGAGGAACTGCTCTCTGTCCCCACCGGTGAGTGAATGGAGGCAGTGTGATTCAAATATTCTTTTTGAAGAATTGCAGAAATTATGTTGTGAAATTGACCTCAAAGGAGTCACACAGCGTTTTCCAAATAATAAAAGGAGTTTTATACGCTTACGGTTAATGATTACCGCACATGCACTACAGCTAATGATTACAGTGGGAGATACAGAAGTGAATGAATCAGCAGTTCTGCAGGTTTTAAAGGTCCCATATTATGCTTTTTTTCAGGTTCATAGTTATTTATAGTATTATAAATAATAGTATTTCTGTTTCTAATAGAACATGTTTACATGCTTTTTGCACATTTCAATGGAATTGCAACAGAATTGCGTCGCTAAGCAACAGTTTGGGTTCATGTTTACTACCTCTCAGCTGATGTTATTTACATACACTCTAACCGGAAATAAACTGGGACACATTTAGAACGTTTACGTTTAAAACTGTGAAATGGTTTAAATATTGTATATTTGTGACATCACAAAATGACAGAAATCCTGACGGCTTGTTTCAAAGGCACAGTTTCTGAATACGGGCTGTGTGTATTTCTTCATGGATTGAGTGTTTTGATGCTTTCAGAGTATTTATACAGCACTTAAACCTGCTCTATAATAAAAAAAACATGGAAATCTCACTTTTTACAATATGGGACCTTTAATTAAATGTGAAGATTTTCACACTCTCTCGCTCTCCTTTGTGTGTGTGTTACAGTTCCTCCCTGGCACAGCAGTAAATACCACCCTACGGCTGCAGGAGTTACGAGAGCGACTGCTCCACCTGAATATCTCTGCCTACATTATCCCCGGCACTGACGCTCACCTGGTACATCTGCATCCCGTCATTATTAATTCACCATGTGTGTGTGTGTGTGAGATGCTAACCTCTGTTTCTCTGTCAGAGTGAGTATATCGCACCACGTGATGCCAGGATGGCCTTCATGACCGGCTTCACAGGCTCCGCAGGTAAAACCCCTCTCTGCCTCTTGTTTTCTCTGCCTCCTCCTCCTCCTCTTCCTCTTCTTCATCCTCCTCCTCCTCCTCCCCATGACTCAACTGCCGCGGTCATGCAGCTCCTCTTACTTTCATCCCACATCCTCACCGTACAGACATCTCCTCGGTCATTTAGTTTCATCGCCTTCAGTCGCTGCATCGTTGCGTCTTCTCATTCGGCGCCGTTCTCCCTTCGTAGAGTAACTTCACCGTTAAATCACCAGATGTATTTTCACGCAGCAATGGAGAACAAAATTAACATATTTCTGTTCTCAGCTGTTGCATGCATGAAAGGATAAGAGCAGTGGTGGAATGTAACTAAGTACATTTACTCAAGTACGATACTTAAGTGCAATTTTGAGGTACTTGTACTTGAGTATTTCCATTTATGCTACTTTCTACTTCTACTCCTTTTTACATAAAAAACATTTGTATATGATGCAGTACTGTACTACTAATCTAGCCAGTAGTATTTAAAGTAGGGCTGTCAATTGATTACATTTTTTAAGTGTTCAAAATGTACCCTAAAGGGAGATTTAACAAGTGTTTAATACTCTTATCAACATGGGAGTGGGCAAATATGCTGCTTTATGCAAATGTATGTATATATTTATTATTAGAAATGAATTAACAACACAAAACAATGACAGATATAGTCCAGAAACCCTCACAGGTACTGCATTTAGCATAACAAATATGCTGAAATCATAACATGGCAAACTGCAGCCCAACAGGCAACAACAGCTGTCAGTGTGTCAGTGTGCTGACTTGACTATGACTTGCCCCAAACTGCATGTGATTATCATAAAGTGGGCATGTCTGTAAAGGGGAGACTCGTGGGTACCCATAGAACCCATTTACATTCACATATCTTGAGGTCAGAGGTCAAGGGACCTCTTTTTGAAAATGGCCATGACGGTTTTTCCTCGCCAAAATGTAGCGTAAGTTTGGAGCGTTATTTAGCCTCCTTGCTGACAAGCTAGTATGACATTTTTGATACCAATGGATTTTTGGTCTTAGTTCTAGTTTCATATCATACCAGTATCTTCAGTCTAGCTTTAAAACTGAGCCGGCTACCTACCTCCGAAAGAACGATAGTGGTATTGCTTTAAAGAAATTAGTGGTATTAAAATGAATTTGCGTTAACTCGTTCTTATCGCGTTAACTTTGACCGCCTTTATATAAAGTATGGAAACTGAACCCAGAGCTACAACATTAAAATGTATTTATTAGTGATAAAAACAGAGTAAATATAATATTCTATAATAATATAACACTTTGAAAAGAGACGTTCTGCATAATGAGTACTTTTACTTTTTGATACTTTCACTACATTTTGCTGATAATACTTCTGTAGTATAAGTAACATTAGGATTTCAGGGCTTTTACTTTAGACTGTGGTAATTGTACTTTTACTGAAGTAAAAGATCTGAGTATTTCTTCCACCACTGGATAAGAGGACAGGTGACATTTAAGTAAAGTGCTGTTTACAGGCCAAACCTATTCCAGACTCCATAAAGAACATTTTCTGAGCCTCCATTAAGAATCAGACAACATTTAGATTCAGCTGTTGTAGCTTCAGTGTATCTACCTCATGTGAGGGTACAACAGTGGAATGATAATGTAAGACCCTCATTACATATCCACCGCACATCCCCAGGTCGCCATCTCATCCTCTTAACCTTCGTGTTTCTCTTCAAACGCACGCTTACATTTTCCAAGATTAGCTGGCCCATCACGCATTGTTCTAAGTCAACTCTGACATTTATAGGCATTTTGTAATTCACCGTCAGGCCTAACCCTCTCCATAACGCAGCTGCTGTCCTGCCTCTCCTCAGGCACCGCCATAGTCACGCAGACCAAGGCCGCTCTGTGGACAGACAGCCGCTACTGGGTTCAAGCTGAGAGACAGATGGACTGCAACTGGGAGCTGGAAAAAGATGGTGATGATATTGTGATTACTTGTTATGACAACGCAGGACACACAGATTCCAATTAAATATTTGTTGTTTTGATGAGCTAGTCTAAAAATATCCTGACAAATGCTGCATCCGACTCGCAATTTATGTATTTGGCGCCTGTAGCCAGTCTAAGATTTGTAAACAGTGGTAAAGAGACAACAACACAACAACACAACACGTAGCTGCTTAAAGGGACTGTTTGTAACTTGGCTTGCGTCAAACGCACAATTTCTGAATACGGGCTGTGTGTATTTCTCTGTATATTGAGCACTTCAATACTTTCACAGTATTTAGAAAGCACCTACATCTACTTTATAATATAAAAGACATGAAAATCTCACTTTTTACAATATGGGACCTTTAAGTTAGGTTTCTGGGCACTCTTCCCCTTAAACGGCGGCGTTTTAAGGCTAATGTGTCCGCGCATTACGCACCACCTCTCAAGCAGTGCCCGGCTGTAAGCCTGTGTGTAATGCAGCCTCCGGAGTCCTTTCAGACAGAGCAATCGGATCCTAATGTAGACACTTGAGACACATTTTAATGCCGGGTGTAAAGAGGGTCTTAGTTCTGTTTTCTGTGCACAAGTTACCACATTTATTTATATTTATATACACGTGTTTGTTGTTAAATTGTTGAATGTGTTTCAGGCTGGTGAAATTCTATGTTTCTATTCATTGAGCTCTTTGGTCGTGTGTAGATTTGTGATGTCTGGCACAACTTTAGCCTTTACCATAATACACAACTTTGTGTTTTAGTCTTTTTAATATATATTGTTTTTGTATTTAATGGTCTCTTACAACATGGGTCACTCATTCATAGCAACTTGTAACAGAATATGGACCAGAGAGTGACCTTTAACTGCTTGTAAATGTAATCATTTCTATCTTTATATGTAACTTATTGCCCAAAGACGGCATAACAAGTTGCTTATTGCACCTTTAAACCTTCACATTTTGACCATTTTAGTCAAAAAGTATTTTATCTGAAACATAATAATTAGATTTATATCATGTTTAATCTTCCAATCCACATTTTGTTGTAAAGAAATTTGTACTAATTTGATTTAATACACATCTAAAGAAACAAACATTTTGATTATTTCTATGATGTATTACGTTAATCTCTACAGGTAGGTCACATGGATTTATTCTGTCACATCCTCTCTAAAGTCGATAATAACTGTCATGTGTGATGTTCTCCAGTGTCCGTCAACAGCGTAGCAGAGTGGCTGATCTTCGAGGTCCCACCGGGCGGCGAGATCGGCTTTGATCCGTTCCTCTTCTCCCTCAGTGAGTCTCCGTCCCTCCTGTCAGTCCAGGTTAACATCAATAAAGCGCTCGCCCAAGTAGATGGAAAATGATCGATGGAGCCTCCAGACGCCACGCAGACTGTTTACTTGTCATTGATTCGGCTCAGTGTGTGTAATCATCTGCAATTTCCTCCATTAGAGACGCAGGAGGCCTACAGCGTCAGTCTGGAGTCGAGCAATCGCAGCCTCAAATCCGTCCCTGATAACCTGGTTGACAGAGTGTGGAAGGACAGACCGGACATCCCACCTGACAACCTCACCCGCCTGCCCGACAGAGTCATACGTGAGTCTCCTTATACGTCCGTGCTCTACACACACACACACACACACACACACACACTCTGCAGTCTGCTGTCTGCCTGTGTGGTGCACCTTTATCTATGTTGCTGATAAATACCTGCAGACTGCACGGAGAGCAATAAGCGGCTCGGCAAACACAGCCATAAACAGCCTGTTTATGTTTTTATGGCTCGGCTGACAGATCAAATACTAACTTGGAGAGAATGGAAAAAGGAAGTTGTCTGGACGCTCATGGGCCTTATTAGTCTTTATGGTAGGAAAATAGACAAATGGAACAAATGGATCATAAACATAATGGTCTGTGTGTGTGTGTGTGTGTGTGTGTGTGTGTGTGTGTGTGTGTGTGTGTGTGTGTGTCTTTTATAAATGCTGTCTTATAGTTTGGATATGAAAGCCTGCTCTCATATTTGGTCGTCTGTCTGGGTAGAGTTCATCAGGTGATGAGCAGTATGCAGACGACGGGAATGTCAAAAGAAACATTACTGGAAAATCACTGATGTGTTTCTGCACTTAGGAAGCATCACATTTACAGAAGGCACTTCTATTCACATCCTTAGAGCTGCACTAACCAACCAACAACCATTCACACTCACATTCACACCTACGGGCAATTTAGAGTCAACTATTAACCTGCATATCTTTGGACTGTGGGAGGAAGCCGGAGAACCCGGAGACAACCCACACAAACACGTGGAGAACACGCAAACCTGCGACCTTCTTGCTGTGAGGCGACAGTGCTTACCACACCCGCCCATTGCCGTGGTCATACGTAATAAAACACGATGTCCAACACAGATCAAGGGGTTAATTGTCATGTATAATGTGTGTGTTTGCAGAAAGGAACTGGCAGGTGAAAGTGGAGCACATACGGAATCAGATAAGAGACAATCCGTACGAACCAACAGCTCTGCTGCTGTCAGCGCTGGATGAAACAGCCTGTAAGTAACTCAAACTTTGTCCATGAAGCTTTCAATAAATCCTGCTGCTGATTTAGAAAATATTATATTGAACCAAAGCTGAATTCACTGAAAAACACAGTTGATAAATGTGAATGTATTGCAGTCAGTACGGTAGTAGCATCTGGTTGAACTGTTCAGTTGTAGCTCTTCACCACCACAGAAACACAATTTGATTTCAGACAATTGATTAAAAGTTTTAAACATTTACTTAAATGTGCAAAGCTATATCCCACTATTACGGTAAAATCATTGCAAAAAAAAGAACATATCTGATGATTATAAACAAAATATTACCTTTAGAGAAGGTGCAAACAGAAAGAAAATGTTAAATAATATTATTTAAAAAACATGCTGCAGCAATGAAAAGAAGAACCTGAAACATGTAACACAAAAACAATCCAACTAATAATGGTTTAAATCAAATAATAAGATGGATAATATTAAAACAGGTTTAAAGTTTTACAGTACAGGGCACAAAATGTTAAAAAATAATGGCTGAAAAGCAATCACAAGTAGTTTCTTTTCTTTTTTTTGTAGGTCACTTTGTGGCTGCAGGGCTTTAAATAGCCGCATAGTTTTCCTAGCCTCAGGCTAACTCTAAAAATACAGGAGACAAACAAAGCACGAATACAACCACGGCTTTGAGAATGAAACTGCAGCCTGACTGGTTGTAGTTTGACGTGAAGGATTATGATAAATACAGTGATCAGACTGACAGGAAGTGTAACTGCAAGAAACAGATGGGTTTTTTTTAATCAGCAATCCTCTTAAAAAGGTGTTCAAAAAGACAGATGACAACATTACTTTTGTGATTTATAATCTTTTATTACCAACAGTCATCATATTATAATTTGCAAAAGAACACTAAGTTATTCAAAAGCATCTTTCTTATAGCCCACACAGGAGCACCTCTTGGCTTCAGAGCTTTCCTGATTTCTTATTTCAGGATTAGCGAGACTGTTTTCACTGCCAGAGGCGCAGAAGAAGAAGTCACATCCGTCAGACACAAACATTAGATATAAACAGGTGGATGTAAGATGTAAATGAATGCGTAAGCTGCTGCTGACAGTCTGTATATTTTTGATTTCTAGGGCTGTTCAATCTGCGCGGCAACGACATCCCATACAATCCCTTCTTCTACTCCTACACACTGCTCACAATGGATGAGATCTGGTGAGTCCTATTTTTCAGGGATTAAATGCGTGAACATGTGGGATTTCTTTTAGAAATTGTCTTTTCTTATATCTCTGTTCCTGTCCCGTCACATATAATAGGATATAAAGAGCATTTGTCTTACGTAAACCACGTCTTTTATGAACCAGTTTCCCATTCTACCACATCTCCCAGGCTCTTTCTCCACACGGACAGAGTGACGGAGGAGTTGAGGGTGTACCTGAACGCCTCCTGCGACTGGTCCCTCTGTGTGCAGCTGAAAAGCTACGACACCGTCCGAGATCACCTGAAGCAGTACGTGGCCCAGCCCGGGGTTAAAGTGTGGATTGGCACAGAATACACAAACTACGCACTCTACGAGATCATTACACCAGAGGTACGCACACATTTTATTTAATCATATTTACTGTGCTGCATAATTTTCTTCTTTTTTTAGCGTTATATTGTTATTGTTATTGAAGTTAAAGGATGTATTTTTTGTATTAATTATTGTTATTTTTTTGCATCATGTAGGAGAAGCTAATGACCAGCTCCTACTCTCCTGTGTTGACGACTAAAGCAGTGAAAGATGAGACCGAGCAGCGAATCTTGAGAGATGCTCACGTATGTCGTCTGCACACAGACACACTTACACACGACCTCTATGTACAAGCACACATGAGCACCGATGGTTATGAACACTGGAGCTGAATTTGCACGACCAGATATGCACCTCTAATACATTCAGGTGGGGCTTTTATCATAACAGGAACTCATTAATCAGACTTCACTGTCAGACTGGTGGCACATTTATGAATCGTTTTCATCAAGAGCTTGAACACTTCAGTGAACACACACCCGGATACATTTATTACCCCGTCCAAAGATGTCTGAATAGCCTCGCAACACGTACAGTAAATTGTCGGCCTGTTTTTATGTTGTTGGGATCGATGCCGAGACTCAGTGTGTCGTTGTGACTCTGCGTAGGTGAGGGATGCGGTCGCGGTCATCCAGCTGCTGATGTGGCTGGAGAAGGCAGTGCCAGAGGGGAAAGAGACCGAGCTGACTGCTGCAGAATACGTCAATAAGTGTCGCAGGTGAGTGCACACGAGAGCTTAGATACTGTATTTGCTGAACAGCGAGTGCTTCGCTACTTCATGAAATTACACGTCAGAATATGAGCGCTGTAGAGACAAGAAGACATATTATAAAATTAGAAAAGCAATTGCACTCACTTCACCTTCAGTTGGCTTTCACAGCTAATAATAAACATCTTTACAGCAAACAGAAAGACAGCAGAGGCCCGAGCTTTGAGACTATCTCTGCAAGTGGACCCAATGCTGCACTGGCCCATTACAGGTAAGATTTATATATATTCCTCCTCTTCTTATTGACATTTTCATGTATATCAAACCTCTTTAGCCTGAAACATTCGTAAAGGACCATTGGGGTGGTTTGGCACGTGGTTCATGACGTTAATACTGAACCTTTTCCAAAGCATACAATATGTTGTAAACTGATTTAGGGAAGCCAAAAAGCATTGAGAGGACGCATTCTGGTGGCCTGGGAGTTTAACAATATAATCGTCAGTGGTGGAACGAGTATTCAGATCCCTTACTTAAGTGAAAGTAGAAATATAAGTTCAAGTTCATGACCTTTATTTGTGCGTGAGGGGGGCAATTGGTTTTGCAGCGGTAGCAATAACAATAACAACAACATCAACAACACAGAGCTAGACCCAAAAGATAAAAAAACACACACATAACCACATATTAAAAACGCATAAATACAGGAGTAAAAAAGGTGAATACTTGAAGTATGAAAAAGTATAAAAAAAATTACAATATTAATGAAAAGAGCAGGCATGGATGGAGATGTGCTGACGATACTTTACAGGGTTGAGCAGAGAAATGGCATGAAGCAGGGTATGAAGGAGAATTTATATCTGTTTGTTTTAGTATACCGTGATCTAAAAATACTCCATTACAAGTAAAAGTCCTCAATTGAAAATGTTACTTAAGTGAAAGTACAGAAGTATTTTCAGGAAAATGTATCAAAAGTATTTTACTAGTAAATAAGTTATTCTGTTTTTATCACGAACGAATACATGTAAGAGCATTTTAATGTTGTCATTTGTCAATGTGAAGCCAATTTTAGTAACTTTAGTAACTTACATTACAATTTCATTGTGTTGTTGTTTTATATATATATATATATATATTTATTACACGGCTTTGTTAAATACTCAATCACGGCGTTCTACGGCCTGTTATTTCTTTATAGAAGACCGTTACTATGTATAACAGATTGTTGCTATGTATAACAGACTGTTGCTATGTATAACAGACTGTTGCTATGTATAACAGACCATTTCTATGTATAACAGACCGTCGCTATGTATAGCAGACCGTTGCTATGTATAACAGACTATGTATAACAGACCGTTGCTATGTATAACAGACCATTGCTATGTATAACAGACCGTCGCTATGTATAGCAGACCGTTGCTATGTATAACAGACTATGTATAACAGACCATTGCTATGTATAACAGACCATTGCTATGTATAACAGACCGTCGCTATGTATAGCAGACCGTTGCTATGTATAACAGACTATGTATAACAGACCATTGCTATGTATAACAGACCATTGCTATGTATAACAGACCGTCGCTATGTATAGCAGACCGTTGCTATGTATAACAGACTATGTATAACAGACCATTGCTATGTATAACAGACCATTGCTATGTATAACAGACCGTCGCTATGTATAGCAGACCGTTGCTATGTATAACAGACTATGTATAACAGACCATTGCTATGTATAACAGACCATTGCTATGTATAACAGACCGTTGTTATGGGCGCAGTTCTGATCTCGGACTCTGGTGACCATTTTTGTATCAAATTATTGATTTCATAGTAGTCAGATGTTTATGTTTGCCTTCGTTCAGCGTTGTTGTCCTTGCTTTAGCTGTGTGTCTAGAGTTAAATTCCTTGTATGTACACACAATTATTTGGCCATTAAATTAAATTCTGATTTTGATTAGTAGTATAATATGGCATTATATCACATAAGCATATCATATGTTGTTTTATGTAAATAGTAACTAGTACCTCCAAGTGTAGCAGAGTAAAAAGTACAATATTTCCCTCTGAAATGTAGTAGAGTAGAAGTATAAAATCGCATGCAATAGCAAATGGTCAGGAGTAATGTAAAAACCATCTGCAGTGCTGCTGTTACTTCCTGTTTTTCTGTTGTTGTCGTTGTTTGCAGCCCTTCAGAAGAGACGAGCCGGCGGCTGACAGTTGATGAGATGTACCTGGTGGACTCTGGCGGTCAGTATCTGTGAGTAAAAACAGCACACTGCTCATTCAGACTCTCCAGTTGCACCACACATCACTCAGCATGTGAAATGAGTCATCATGTCTCTCACTACTATCAGAGACGGGACCACTGACATCACTCGGACAGTTCACTGGGGAACCCCTACCGCAATGCAAAAGGTAACACTCTAGATAATAACCTCAAAGTGTGACTGTGTGAAGGGATATTTACATTTTCTTTGTCAAAACACAAGAGATGGCTGATAATCCAGTCGATCAGTGGGGGTTTTCTGTATCTCTTTCTGTATATTTGTCTGTATTGACGTCATTATATAAGCCAGAAACTCTGTTATTTATTTGACTTTTAGCTGGAAAAATCTTTGCTGTAATGTTCTTTCACAAACCATAATCCAATTTATTCCTTTAAACGCCCTTTTCCCTGTCATTAACCACATGTCTCGTTTCATAGGAGGCCTTCACTCGAGTGCTCATGGGAAACATTGAGATATCTCGAACCATCTTCCCCTCAGGGACACGAGGTGGGAATAAAAAACATTCATGTTTAAAATGAGATTTACAAACGATTCTACCCTGAAACCTCTCCTAGTTTCACCACTAGAGAGACCCGTTTCTCCACTTTGTCTTCAACATTTTCAGAGGATGAATTACAGAAATGTGTCCCGCAGCAGGATGTTTGATTCAAGCTCTCTCTCTGTGTGTTTATCAACAGGTGTAAACATGGAGATGCTGGGTCGCCGGGCATTGTGGGAGCTGGGTCTGAACTACGGCCACGGCACAGGCCACGGTGTCGGAAACTACTTTGGAGTTCATGAGTGTATGCTCTCTTTTTAATTGTCCACATGTTTTTTCCACGTCTTTGTCTATCACTAATAACTAGGGCTGTTCAATTAAAGCATTAAATCACGATCAATCACATATTTAAAAAAAAAAAAAATTATTTGTTCAAAATGTATCTTAAAAGGAGATTTGTCAACTATTTAATACTGTGGGAGTGGGTAGATATGCTTGCTTTATGCAAATGTATGTATATATTTATTATTGGAAATCAATTAACAACACAAAACAATGACAAATATTGTCCAGAAACCCTCACAGGTACTGTATTTAGCATAAAAAACGTCTACCAATCACTGCCTCGCGGTCCGCTTGGAAAGAACCAATCAGATGCCTCCCTGCTCGTACTCTACCCTTGGCGTGCACCAGCCTGAACTCAAAGCGCGTCGCTGCCGCATGTTTCCTGGAGAATGGAAGAGAAAACTCAGCCCTGCAGTAGCACTGCTGCGGTTACTTGTCATGAGGTAGCGTTGTTGAGTTGAGGTCCTCTCTCCGCTCTGTGTCTGTGAAGTAGTTACGATTCGGCGGTGCTCGTGCATGTGTGTTTAGACAGAGCTCCTGAGGCGATGTTACTTTCAAATTATGCCAGCTTTCCAACATCATCGACCCTATCTTTAATTAATTAATCATTTAGCCTATAAATGTCAAACAATAGTGAAAAATGTCTATCACAGTTTCCCAAAGTGACATCTTTAAATGTCTTGATTTGTCTGACGACAGTCCAAAGTACAAAGAGATGAAACAGAGAGGAAACTGGAGAAGCTGTGCTTTGTTTTCACTTTGGGTTTCTGTGGTGTAATCTGTATTTTAATGGTGTAATATTGTGATATTGTTCCAGGGCCAGTTGGCTTTCAGAGCAACAACATTCCCTTCAGAACCGGCATGTTCACGTCTATCGGTGAGATTTTATTCTTCCTCAAAATAAATACACGACTTCCACAACAGATAACACAACATCATGATCATTTTAGAGGAAGTTAACTTTGTATTTCATCACTCAAATGTTCAAATGTAGAAACACTGATAATGATTTTCATTCCTGTTAGAGCCTGGATATTACAAGGAGAATGACTTTGGGATCCGGATTGAAGATGTAGTTGTGATCGTACCTGTACATACAAAGGTAGATATAAAACAGAGCTTTATTGATAATATAGAATCATGTCAAGGATTTCCTGCTTTCAATGAGTGATATCAGCAATGTCAAGGTAACTTCTTTGTGCTTTTCTTCCCCTCAGTATGGTCACAACTACCTGACCTTTGACACTGTGTCGCTGGTTCCATATGACAGGAAGCTGATTGACACCTCGCTTCTCAGCTCAGAGCAAGTAAGAAATTTGATTTCATAATCAACTGTATATTGAGAAGTTACTGGAATTTCAACATTATTTATTTTTAAAAATGAGAGACTAAAAGAGTTTACCCAACACTCACATCCTTCTCATCATGACACATTTCTTTGGAAAAGAGGACCCGGAAGAGCGCGAGAGAGTGAACTGCAGGTTAAAATACATCCAAAATAGGCAATCAAGCCATTTATGAGTAACTTCAATGGGAAATTATATTAAATATAATAAACAAACATCCAGTCAAATAGGTGCTGGTCCCAATCTGGGAAGTCCCGGATCATGTTCTGGCAGGTTCCGGCAGAAATTAAGCCATGCCCATCACACTAAATAAATGCATAGTAACAAGAAATAATGTAAGTTTACTTCCCCAACGATACGATCAGTTTCCTGTTTTAATTTGTAAATACCTCTCTGTAGAAGAGAGTGTGACACCAACCGAGTCTTTCATTTTCCTGCTTTACGGGTGCTGGTTTCCTCTTAAAATCCCCCCCCGTCGAAGCTTCTCCGCGCCTCAGTAATCAAAACATGGTTTGAGAAAACCACGTGTGAAATCTACTTCTGTTGTTTGTTTCTTTTCATCTAAAGCGAAAAACGGGAGATGTTTTTTGTATATGTGAAAACGGTGTTCAAATTGAGTTCATCTTTTTTCTTCAACTTCAGTTTGTTTATAGTGAACATCATCCAGAGCCTAAACATCAGTGGTGAGAAGTAACTAAGTACATTTACTCAAGTACTTACGTACAATTTTGAGGTACTAGTACTTTACTTGAGTCTTTTCATTTCATGCTACTTTATCCTGATACTCCACTACATTTTAGGGGAAAATGTTGTATTTTTCATTCAGATTTACTCGAGAGCTATAGTTGCTGATTACTTTTAAAGGGACTGTTTGTAAGAATTTGCTTGTTAACAGCGACACCTGTGGCCGTTAAGTCAACGAAAGTCAGCGTCCTGTTGCTCACGCTTGTGCTCGCTCTACATAGACATGAACGAGCATCTCTCAAATCAGTGAGACGACACACGTCAGCTAAAACCACAATATCACACTATATTTCATCTGCTTGGCAGTAATGTTAGCTGATCAGGCGAAGGTCTCTCCATGAATCAATGCTGATCCTAGTGTTGGCTTTCCTGCCTCAGCCTCCTGACCGTGGCCGGAGGGAACAGGGGAGACACCGGAGTTTTGGTCGGAGACGATAACGTTACTCGCTGCGGAGCCCCGTCACTTCACAAGACACGGGAAACCTCTGTTGGTCTGGAGGAGCTGCAGCAGTTATTTCTGCACAAACGTCCACTGTACATTCACTAGATATTCTCAGAGATAAACTAACTCTTCTGCAGTGTGGAGTGAGCGCGCATGAACGTGAGGTGGAGCAGGAGAGAGAGTGAGAACAAGTGCGGTGTGTGAGTGAAGGCAGGCAGAGGAGCAGAGGAGCAGAGTACAGAAGAGACTCTAAGCTAAGCTACGGTCTCCCCCGCGTACTACGACCGCGGCCAACACTGTTTAACAGATGGGCTTCTCTAGATACAGCTTTGCTGTTTTGGTGCTTCCGTGTAGTTTGTGGTGGAGTCTGAGTCTGAACAGCGTAGCCACATGGGAGCGTGCATGGGACACCGACCCGCAATGATTTATACGTGTAAGAAGTTACAAACAGTCCCTTTTAAGGATAAAGATTTTACATTTAAAAAATGGGATATAAAATACCATGCATTGTTAAAGATTACACTTTATAAAGTAGTCAAAATTAGCTATACCTCGACTAACTGCAACAAAAAAAAAATGCTCCTTTCACATTTATGCAACAGTATTAAAGGAGCTATTGATAACATTGATAACATTCAGCCACAGAAGTGGGAACCAGACGTCAGATATCTTCAACAGAGATAAACAAAATATTCATTTTGGACCTGCTTATATTTTAAAATGATTAATTCACAATCATAATACATTTTTTTTCAGGAAAAGCAATACTTCTATTCAACACCTTTATAAAGGCTTTCTGGATGTATTATTTTTAAAAAAAATTGTGTCATCAAAAACGTTATCAATAAGACCTTTAACAATTTAATAATGTCATATATAATAATAATATGTCTGTCATAGGAGACATTTTTCTGTAGAACAGGTACTTTAACTTAATAGTAAAGTAGCTAGTAACTTAGCTAATTAAGTACATTTAGCTGATAATGCTGTTACTTTTGCTTACAGTTCAGATGCAGGACTTTTACTTGTAATGGAATATTTTTAAATGTTTGTACTGGTACTTTTACTTTAGTAAAGAATATGAGTATTTCTTCCACCACGGTCGGCATAGCAACGATCATTTTTACGATGTGACCAAACAGAACAAAAGTGGTCCAAGAATTGATCCCTGTGGAACACCATATTTGCCCTTAGACTAGGAAGTACTTTATTATTATATTTATATATTTATTTTTGTCTGTTATCCACTGTTTACTTGTTTACTTGATACACAGAAGCAGTGTACATCTTTAGGCTTATTTATGACTTTCATTGAGAGTGATCTTTCCTCTCGCTTCAGATTCAGTGGCTGAATAAATACTACGAGACAATCCGGAGGCTGGTGGGTCCTGAACTGGACCAACAGGGACTACGTGAGGAGAAGAACTGGATGTTCAAACACACAGAGTCCTTCGTGGAGCCTGGATCCTCTGCATCTGTCTGTTCCTCCTCGCTGACCCTCGTCGCTCTGGCTGTCGCTCTCCTCCACAATGTCATCTGAGCATCTTCGTCTCTCTCTTTTGCACATTCACGGCAGACTTGCGCACTAATGTTACTCCTATGCAGTCTCTATTGAGCAGCTAAACCAGTTTGAGAGATGCACTGCAATGTTTTGCATTTTTTGCATTGAAGGATATATTTGTTTGATAATTTAACTGGGTGGGGAAAATGTCTGGTATTTTGGTGTTTAAAATGATCTTTTGTGTGATTGTTGATGTTTTAGCTTTTTTGGTTTTTAACCTGGACATTTGTAAGACCAGCTGATATAATTTCTATTTTATTAAATTAACACTCTTTAAAAAGAAAGGTGTGGACACGAGTCATGAATCTGATGACTTTTTGACTTGACAAAATTAGAAAGACTTGCAACTCAACTTTGACTTTAACACTAGTGACTTGTGACTTCATAGATAGATAGATAGATAGATAGATAGATAGATAGATAGATAGATCCCTCTGTCAGTAGAAAAAAACAAATTTAAATATAAAATATGGCAAAAGACAAATAGTAAATAGTGAGAAAAAAAAAAATCTGAGATTTCGAGATTAAAGTCGTAATATTATGAGAATAAAGTCATAATACTATAAAGTAGTAATTTTAGGTGTTATTTTCTTTTTTTCTCGTAAAGCTTAACAGCAGTGTAATGACTTTATTCTCGTAATATTACGACTTTTTTCTATATAATATAATATAATAATATATAAAATATATATATAATATATTATATTATATTTATATATATATACATAATATATAATATAATATAATATATATACATATATATATTATATTACATGTATATATATAAAAGTGTTTAGTGGATTAACCAATTTTTCACCGGTACTTTGAATCAATCTCACAGCAGCCAATCATCATCGAGCATCAATCTCACAGCAGCCAATCATCATCGAGCATCAATCTCACAGCAGCCAATCATCATCGAGCATCAATCTCACAGCAGCCAATCATCATCGAGCATCCTGTGTGAGGAGGAGGAGCTAAAGGGGCGTTTGGTATTGACACTGGCTGGCGGACACACGATGACACCCAGCGGTTAGCGCCGGTGGCGTCACTTTTAAAGACGCTGTTGTTGATACAAAACGGATGATAACAATCGAAACATATGGCTAAAAGATCCCAGATAGAAACTCAACAACTTCCAACCTCGTCCGTCTCTTGAAGGCCGCACAAAGAGCGGTAAGTGGAGGCTAACAATCTTCGGCTAGCCGCATAGCTAACGTTAGCCACAGACTTGTTCTGGTCGCTAGGTAACCAGGACAGTATACCGGAAGTTATCTCCACACTGTAAAAGAAAGCAAATTGAGGCCAAATTTGTGACCCTACATTAAATACTAAAGGTTTGACAGCTGATAACTGTTACTTCTATTTATCTACCTATTTATATTTATTTTACTTTATTTGATCTTATTCTTTTTAATCTTGCCTTAATTTTGATTTTGCACACTGACAGACAACCAGCCACACACTGTACACAGTCACATGATATTGATCTTGCCCAGTTATGTTGGCTTTTTTAAAAGTTTTCTTTCTTTATTATTATTATTTTTTTTTTTATTTATTTATTTATTTTTTTCTTTCTTTTTTTTTTTTTTTTTCTTTAATTTATTTTTAAGCAAGGCAATATTCAGCGATTTTTTAAAATCTAAGTTCAGCAAAACTGCCGTAGTATAAAGAAGACACCACCATATGCATAAAATCTGAGTTTAAAAAGTTAACTTACGATACAGTATCACATAACATAATATCGTGTAACTGGATATAATATTCTTACAGCCCTAATTCATTGTTATTGGTGTGAATGCTACAGGGCGGTAGGCATTAAGGCAGGACACCGTCGACTTTTTCTGCACTGGGATGATGATAGTGGTTTTAAAGCATGAAGCGACGACCTCGTGGCTCAGGGAGATGTTCAAGATGTCATAGAGCACATCTGCCAGCTGATCTACACACTCCTCGAGTACATGTCCAGGCACATTATCGGGTCCAGCAGACTTGCGCGGGTTCACTTTGGTGAGGGTTCGCCCAATGTCAACTGTGGAGAGACGGAGTACCTGATTGTCTGGGGGGGTTTGCAGTCTTTCAGTTACATCTGTAGTTTTATAGTACAACACATTATGTTTGTGTTTACAAGTTTTTTCAAATGAGAACATAAGAATCATGACATCTCCCCTCTTCCTAAAACAGTTTTGTAAATCAAAGGTTCTCAACCTTTTGTAACTTGAGGCCCACTTCTGATTCTTAAAAAATTTCCGAGGACCACCTTCCCAAATAAATGAGAATCTGGTATATAAATATGCCATCCGCTGTAATGACCCACATAAATATTCAGCTTACCCTCACCCATCACTGCTTGCCATTATGAATCCAAAGTATTCAGGGTCATATCTCCTCACCACACGCTTTGAGCTTTTACTGGTGCAGGGTTTCTCCAAAACGACTTCTTCATTTAAAAAAATGCTCCATTTTGTGTCACCGCATCGGAGAACGTTAGCTATGTCTGTAAAGGGGAGACTCGTGGGTACCCACAGAATCCATTTTCAAGGCCACTTGAAAATGGCCACGCCAGTTTGTCCTCGCCAAAATTTAGCGTTATGTCTATCTGGAGCGTTATTTAGTGCACTTCCCGACGAGCTAGCATGACACAGGACCAATGTATTCCTTAGTTTTATCTCTACTCTAGCTTTAAAACTGAGCCTGCTAAAACCTCTGAAAGACCGAATAACGGCCGTTGGAGTTTTAAGTTAATCTAACCATATGGCAGTACCTCCACGGCCCATTAGATGGCGCTCTGAGGCCCACCGGTGGGCCCCGGCCCAGGGTTTGGGAATAGCTGCTGTATGCTATATGGAAATTTCAGTACAGTGAAATCACAGCTATTAAAACGTATGACCCTGTTTGAATGATATGGTAACTATGTTTGGTAACATCTATCAAAATAAAGCAAGTAATAAAGTATAATAAAAACGTTTGAGGGGGCAGTATAGCTGAAATTTTTAATGAGGTGACAGAATAAAGTGTAACATCTCCAGTTTCATGTCTTTGTGCTAAACTAAGTTAGCTGTCTGCTGGTGGTAGCTTAAAATCAAATGTCGCCAAAGCCACTGGCTCTATTTACTTGAGAACATGTTTTGTATTCATCATAATTAAATTTTTCTATAAAAAACGACATTAAACGAAAACGAAACAAATCGTACTTAAAGTTGTCATTTAAACAGCTGTGAGCAGATCTTGCGGTTTTATTTCTTGTGAAGAGCTCATACCGGCAGACGGCTGGTTGCCTGGCAGCTCTTCTGTGAGCGCGCCTTGAAGGTGTGAATGTGCTGCCATCGCTCCACGCCCGGTATCTGCATGCTCTTGTCAAACATTACTAAAAGCACATGAAGAAACCTTCAGAGAAAAGGCATAACCATACGTTCTGCGTTGGGGTTTGTGGTCAAGAGGCCCTGAAAAAGAGGAACAAGAAGTATGAGATCATTGTTCCCTGTGAACAAAAGTCTCTTCTGCTGTGTGTTTTTTGTTATGTATTTGGTGTTAAATAGTATTTTAGTATTTGTATCTGTATTTGCTAGCCAGTAGTCTTCTTTGCTGCTTTCATTGTCAAAACATAGTACAGTGACACTTTATTTGTAATATAGCACATTTAAAAACAACCACAGTTGACAAAGTGCTTTGCTCAATAGCTAGTGGTTTTCCACAGGGAACCTCTACAGTAAGAACTGTACTAAATACTGTTGGGCAATTTAATCTACAACAATTCATCATATTTTATTAAATGATCATATGTTTTAAATGTAAAATCTTTAAAGTAACTATAGCTAACACATGCATGTAATGGAGTAAAAAGTACAATATTTCCTAAAATGTAGTGGATTAGTCTACTTTAACGATGCTGTTTCCACATTAATGCATCAGTCATAGTAATATAATACTCTTGTATTGTCTAACATTATACAATAATGGTTAGGGCTGCAATGATTATTTTCCTTCTTGATTAATCCGTCAATTATTTTTTTCCAATTGATCGATTAGTTGTGTGGTCTATAAAATGTCAGAAAATGGTGAAAAATGTGGATCAATGTGGTTTCCCAAAGCCCTAGATGACGTCCTCAAATGTCTTGTTTTGTCCACAAACCAGGGTCCAAAATTAGCACCCGCCAAATCATCAGGACACCTGCCACTTTGGCAGGCAGGGCAAACGCTAGTGAGGGGAATAGAGAACCGTAGTTGTCCTCTTTCTTGTCATCTCATGCCTCCGTGACTATCGATTCCTCTTTCATTGATGCTTTCTGTCAGTTACGCTGCACAATGACATATATCATGTTTCAGTTTGTTTTGGACCAGAGACACTGCGGAGAGAAAAAAAAAAGCGCTCAACAGGATGGCGCTACTTAACCTGAGGGGACGCACCCTATTTTTCCTGATAATGCGACAGAGTGAACAACAAATCTGTGTTGAAATCAACAGGATGAGAGTTAATAACGTAACCTGTTAGCAGCCGGTGGGCAGCACAGTACTGATTGGATATATAGCGGAGATATTAACGTTAACGGAGGTGCCACTCAGTTATTACTATGAGGCGTTCAAAGTCTGCTCAGGAAAAAGGACTATTGGGCGAAGGTAAATTACAACGTTATCATGATGTGTTCAAATGTAATCTCGTAAAATTAAGTTTTTGGCGAGAAACTTGAATAAATCCAGTTGTTTGAAGGAGATGTTTTCACAGCAATATAAAATAGGTATTAAAGAGAGAATTATGACCTGTTTAACTTCCTAACAACTTTCCAAGATTTTTTTTAATGTAAGCAAATATTTAAATATTCATAATCATTTGAATCGTGTATTTTTATGCAAATAACCACTATACATAACAATAACAAAGTACAGTACAGTACTGTGTACACTACCCTCCCTCAACGGTGTAAATGGAATACTGTAATTTACCATGTATATAATGTTTTTTGTATAAAATACAGTATATCGAACATTGAATGACATCAGATCTCAAATGTTATTCCTTCATTTAGTGCAGAGATTCCAAAAGTGGCAGACACAAAAAAATACTTGCCTGCCACAGTGGCAGGCAGTGAAAAAGTTAATTTCAGACCCTGCCCCAAACTCAAAGATATTCAGTTTACTGTCATAGAGGAGTAAAGAAACCAGAAAATATTCACATTTAAGAAGCTGGAGTCAGAGAATTTTGACTTTATTTTCTTAAAAGATTATTCAGACCGATTAATTATCATAATAGTTGTCGATTAATTTAATAGTTAACAACTTATCGATTAATCGTTGCAGCTCTAGTAATGACAGTGATAATTTAACGTTCTGAAAGGGGCTATTCTGTATGATGAATACTTTTACATTTTGATACTTGAACTATATTTTATAATATAATACGTATGTACTTTTACTGCAGTAACATTTTGAATGCATTACTTGTACTTGTAATGGAGTACTTCTACGTTTCTATATAGTGTAATATTGCTACTTTAACTTGAGTAAAGGATCTGAGTACTTCTTGCACCACTACCTCTGAGGTTTCAGGTAACCTCAGGTGAAATCAAAATCTGTTGTGCTTATTGTTTTTGTCTCTTTTAAAGATCTGCAGACAGATGAGTTTGTTGCCAGTCGAGTGACAGGAAACTAAAATAGGGCATGCTCTTATCATGTGGTTTGCTACCCAACCAAAATAACAAGCTAAACTTGACTTACAGTTTACTTCCCCTCTCCTGCTTCTACTACCAGTGTTTGCCTTGTCCGTGTCCTGAGTGTACATCCAAACGCACGCACATTTCTGTGACTCACTCAAGTTGTTTTTTTTTTGTCTTAATTGTCTGTTTTTACAGTCTCAGCATGTGTCTGGCTTTGCATACACGTTAGGGCTGTCAAAGTTAACGCCATAATAACGCGTTAATGCAAAATTAGTTTTAAGGCCACTAATTTCTTTACGCATTAAAGCAATTTGCAATTTGTAGGTTGTAGTGGGCTCAGTTTTAAAGCTAGAGTGAAGATACTGGTATCATATGAAACTAGAAAACATAAAGCATCCTTTGGTACCAACCATGTCAGGCTAGCTTGTCGCGAAGGAATCTAAAATGCTCCAAACTTATGCAAAAACTGTCATGGCCATTTTCAAAAGGGTCCCTTGACCTCTGACCTCAAGATAAGTGAATTTAAATGGGTTCTATGGGTACCCACAAGTCTCCCCTTTACAGACATGCCCACTTTATGATAATCACATGCAGTTTGGGGGCAAGTCATAGTCAAGTCAGCACACTGACACACTGACAGCTGTTGTTGCCTGTTGGGCTGCAGATTGTTATTATTTTAGCATATATTTTTATGCTAAATGCAGTACCTGTGAGGGTTTCTGGACAATATTTGTCATTATTTTGTGTTGTTAATTGATTTTCAATAATAAATATATACATACATTTGCATAAAGCAGCATATTTGTCCACTCAGATGTTGATAAGAGTATTAAATACTTGACAAATCTCCCTATAAGGTACATTTTGAACTGATAAAAAATGTATGATCGTAATTAACTATAAAAGCATCATACAATTAATTGCGATTAACTATTGACAATCATGCAATTAATCGCAATTAACTATTTTAATCGATTGACAGCCCTGATAAATATCTTAAGCTGGACTGTTTGATCACCAGTTTGTGTTGTTGTTGTGACCTCCGGTTGCTGCTGCAGACTCCTCTGCTGCAGCTGCAAAGCCGTTAACTGAGTTTCTAAATATGTCATCCTTAGATTTCTTTCACTTCCACACTTCAGGTGCGATGACAAATAGGTGCTCATTTGAGTGTGATGGCGCTGTAAAATCCAAAAAACATAATTTGACACAGAGCTAGTTGACAACTCAAGAGTTGCTGTGTTGCGTGTTAGAGATATTTCCTCACTTTACTTCAACATTTTGCTGAAGTTGAGAACTGACGTCTGTGGAAGTAGAAATGTTGTAACACAGCGACATTGCAGCAAGAGATGACTTCGATGCTTTTAAAACATCTGCTTCTTATTGATAATCCTTAGAGAGCTTTTATCTGACTGAACATATGAGTATAATATATACAATATAAATATGAGTAAACAGAGGTTGATTGATCACAATATTTAAAAAATGACCTCTATAAAGCGAGATTAACAGGAAAAATACTTTCTTTTTAACCTTTATTAGCCCAGCTGGATGACATTTACATGAACTGTTTCGTGTGAGTCGGTTCAGTTTGCCACAGAGAGTTTGTAGCACGCAGGGCTGAGAACATACACGCAACAAACCCACTAACCTCCGTGTGTAAACCAGAGGACCAAAAACAGGGTTTGCCTCTTCTAGTTTCTGTGTGGCCACGTGACTTCCTCTCAGCTTCTGCACTTCGTGCGGCTGCAGCAGAGTTCAGCTCTACCTTTTTTTTTTTTTTGTATCTGACACAACTTTCGCAGTGACAGCACGGTGACAGAAACCCTCACTGATTAAGACCAGTCTATCGCTCTCACTGCTTTTTATCCAGAGAGATCTCTTGAAGGACCACTGAAGAAGAAGATGTTGAGGCGAAAGCCATCCAATGCCTCGGAGAAGGAGCAGGTGCAGGTGCAGAAGAAGAAGGTGAGTAATTATTAGTTTGTTTTGGAAGGTTTAAAGTGAATGTGCTCGAATTGAGCTTTTATAAATATGTAAATATTACAGACTGTGATTGTGAAGAGGTCTTGATCACATACTTTTAAACACTTTGTGTTTGCATTGCATCATCTTGTACAGCTGTCTTTGTGTGCACATCAGCACAGGATGTCTGCTCAAGTTAGTGGAAAACTTTGTGGTGAAACCACACACACAAACACACACTACTTAAAGCTCTAACGTTAAACCTTTTAACGTTTTAAAAGTGTCTAAATACGCTCAACATAATCTTTTAGAAGTGTAAAGTTCCTCTATTCTGGCAGGGTGAATCATTGCTGCAGATGTAGTTTGAGTCATAACTGGCTTTGTGGCTTCTGGTGCCCTCGTCTCCAGCAGCCGCCATGAGAGCGAGCCTCCTACGCTCAACACCAATGCCTTTATTTTCCATCAACACCTACCCTCCTGTGGTCCAATTCACGCCTTGTCATTACACATCTCATTGTCTTTGTTCTCGGCAATCATCTCCTAACACACGGTTGTCACTGGCGATAATCGAGGATGGAGAGCGTCATTGTTGGAGTCACCGCGCTGCGAGTATCAGCCGGTAATAGGAGATTGATTTTGTCTGAAAGCTTTGTGGCTTTTTTAAGGACGAGAACTGGTGGCAGGAAAAACAGATATTTACCAGCAGCACTCGTAATAGCCTCATAATAATAAAAGGTCACTTGTTCCCTTGAGTGCACTGGTGGTTAAATTCTGCAGGTTAGACGCAGACGGAGACCATCAGCCGCCAGCACCGGCTGGATGTCTGCAACGATTGGCTGCCAGCAGTTTGCTCGAGCTTTGCCCGTTTCCTGTGGTTTTGACAAAGATTCGAGAAGGATGAGCTGCGATAAGATCTTGCACAGCGGCGTGTGGTTATATGGAAAATTAGACAAAGAGTTTCCACAAGAGCTAGATGGAAAACATTATGCAAAAGAGTCAAAACTATGGCTTTTTATGGTTCAAAATAAGTTAATTTTAAACATACGCAAGTGATATGCAGACTTCAGCAGAAAGGATCAGTCCTTTAATTGATTAGTTGATTGGAAGATAATTAATCAGCAGTTATTTTCATAATTATTAATCGTTTATTTTCAAGCATAATTGCCCCAGATCCCCCTGTTCCACCTCCTCAATTATGAAGATTAAGTTTTATTTATTTGCAAATTGGTTGGAGAAATTTTGAGACGTCATCTTGGAAGAATCGTCAGATTAATCAATAATGAAAATAATCATGACCAGACTTTGAATTCAGAATAGAGGATTTTATAGTCGGTTTAAACCAATCTAGACACATGTACTGTACCTTCATACTGGTATTGAGTTCAACGATGAATTGGGGTTGTTGTTTTACACTTTTAGATTTTTCTCTTCCTGTTATGTGTCTTTGGTAAGTTTAAAAACCCACAAGTCTTAAAAAAAACAAAAACTGTTTATTAGAGGGACTCTCAAGAATCGCCACACGTGGTTTTCTTTGTGTTTCCAGCTAATCTGCTCAACTACATTTATAAAAAAAATTCAGCCGCAGCCACAGTACTGTCTGCAACATGACCCAGATTCACGACCTTTGGTAACTGTGAGGAGAGACATGGGCAGTTGTTCCTTCTGAGAAATCCCTATGCCGATTCATTCTGTTCGCACATTTGAAGAGATAAGAGATAAAAAACGTGTGTGTTTGCACAACCGTGAGATGAGCTTTATCAGTGGGTTGCTGGTAATGACTTTTTGTTCGCACCGTTTGCTTTGTGGTGAAAGTTTTTTATTGCTGTCCCTTTTTCTGGCTTTTATCATTATTATGATTTAAAAATGAATTCTTTGTGTGTTTCCAGCTCACTCTGCAGAGGTCCAGCAGCTTCAAGGATTTTATGAAGCACAAACCCACCTCTCCTGTTGTGTCGGAGAAGGAGTTCACCTTGGAGGAGCATGTAAGCTGGACAAACATACACATAACAAACACACATCATCAGACAAACAATACATCACTAAAAAAAGTAGAAGTAGATATCTTCTAAACTCTTTGTGTTTTAAGTTCCTGAATGACAGATGTTTTATCACGTTGTTCCTCATCCGTCCTGCAGTGTACCGTTTCACCCAGAACCTAAATGACACAGAAGAAAGCAAAGTGCACAAAGGACAAAGTGTTATCAGTTCCAGGCTGTTACAGAAGTTGAGCAGTTTGTGCTTCCTGATTCGACACACACTGCTGCACGTGTGGGCAAATGTTTTAACACTTTAAAATTCACAGAAATGTAATAACTTCCCAGTAACGTTCCGCGTACCCTGGAGGACAAATAAGCGTAGAAGTGTAGAAGAAGAGAGGAAGTAAGAAGGAGAAGCATTGCACAGAGCCCAGATGACAGCAGCATGCAGACAGGATGTCCTCTGGTTTGTCATGCAGAGAGCCTGTGTGTCAGACAGACGGTTGCAGAAGCAGCAAGCATTTAACCAGGAGGTCCCTTCCCCCAGAGAATTTAGGCATTTTGATTCAATCAATTAAAATATTTAATCGCAATTAATTGTATGATGCTTTATAGTTAATTACGATCATACATTTTTTATCTGTTCAAAATGTACCTTAAAGGGAGATTTGACAAGTATTTAATCCTCTTATCAACATGGGAGTGGGCAAATATGCTGCTTTATGCAAATGTACGTATATATTTATTATTGTAAATCAATTAACAACACAAAACAATGACAGATATTGTCCAGAAACCCTCACAGGTACTGCATTTAGCATAAAACAACATGCTCAAATCATAACATGGCAAACTGAAGCCCAACAGGCAACAACAGCTGTCAGTGTGTCAGTGTGCTGACTTGACTATAACTTGCCCCAAACCGCATGTGATTATCATAAAGTGGGCATGTCTGTAAAGGGGAGACTCGTGGGTACCCATAGAACCCATTTACATTCACATATCTGGAGGTCAGAGGTCAAGGGACCTCTTTGAAAATGGCCATGCCAGTTTTTCCTTGCCATATTTTAGCGCAAGTTTAAAGCGTTATTTAGCCTCCTTCTAGCTTTAAAACAGAGCATTAATTGTTCTAATGCGTTAAAGAAATTAGTGGCGTTAAAATGAATTTGCGTTAACACGTTATTATGGCGTTAACTTTGACTTTGCCCTAGTGTAAACACAAAAACCTTGAAAATGTTAAGTTTGGCATGAGAATGTGAATGCAGAGTACTGTAACAAAATCTCACAAGAAAACAGCTCTCTGTTACATCTTATAATTTATGGACACTCACTATCAAAATAAACCACTAGCTGCCAGTTTGTAAAAGCCACAGAATGATTTTGAATGTTTAAAAAAGTCTTAATACAGCCACCTCAATCTATCCTCCTGAATTAAGGCTTTATTTTCTTATAAATCTAACAGCACTTTAACGCTTTATTTTCCTCTGCAAATTAGAGGGGACTCGACCTCTGTGTCCTCGCACAGCGCAAAGTGTCACACAGTGCATTTGCTGCAACTAAGTGCCTCCATAAAAATACTGAAAACATCATTAGCTTTCATTACTGAGCCAGCAGACGGAGTTGTGTTTGATAACGCGCTCTGAAACTCATGGCTGCAATAGAAAGCAGGTGTGTGTGGGTGTGTGTGGGTGTACATGTGACTTTGAGGGTAACAGCAGTGTGTGTGTGCGTGCGTGCGTGTATGTGTGTGTGTGTATGTATGCAAACCCCATTACCACAAAATCTGTGGGTTTTCTAGTTAGTGAGAAGTGAATACTTGACTGTGATGCCACCTTGACACTTAATTTATGTCAATGGCATAAATTCACTCAAACTTTACCTCATTTTACTGATTTAAATAAAGTTGTACCACATATCTTCTCATCTCCTAACACCTGTTTTTTTGTTTTTTTTACTCTCGTCTCAGGTGGCAGACGGTGTAACAGCCGAGGAAACGGTGAAAAGTGGCAGCAAACTGGGAAAGAAATGGCGCAACGTCATCTCACGTACCATGACCCGAAAAACCTCCAAGATGGTGCAGAAGGCTCTGGCAGAAGAGGGGGTAAAATCCTGTTTACAGTTACACTGACATGATCACAGAGTTTAAACAGTGTCAATAGATTTTAAAACTTTAAAACAGTATCTAAACATTATAATTATTGAACTATAAAGGTTTACTTACATAAAAACTCACCGTGACATCTTCACATAGAGCTGCAAAAGATTTAAATTGTCTCCATCTAGTGGACGAATGTAGGTACTGTTGTTTTCAAAAGGGAAGCTGTATGTCTCAGTTGTTTGATTTTCAGTGTAGGAAAGTAGCTAAATACATTTACTCAAATACTCTACTTCAGTAAATACAAGTGCCTACAATTTGTACTTGAGTATTTCTATTTCCTGCCCCTTTACACTTCTACGCCGCTACAAACTACAGGGAAATTTGTACCTTTTTTTACCATATTAAGCTGGCTATATTTTTTAATATTAAACACATGATTAGAATACGATGCACTCTTATAGATTACACTGACCAACAGTATATAAAGAAGTTAAAATCGGCTCCTCCTCGTCCAGCTATGTTTATGTTTACGGTTATTTACATACAAAATACAAATCACATGAAAGAAATATAAAGTATGTGTGAGGTTGCAGTAGAAATCTATTATGGCTCATACAAATAAAAACACACCGAAAGACATACAAAAGGTAAAAATATTACCCCCCAAAAAATTAACAAAAATCAGCAGTACATATTAAATGTTATTGTTTATAAAAGTGCAGAGAAGCAGGATTATATACCGTATTTACAGTATAGTTTATGTCAGCAGAGCATTTCTATTTTTGTACATAGACAATGACACAGAGGAATTAATTATTAAAAGGAAAATGTTTCACACACATCAATGCATCTTCAATATCTAATAAGATATAGTAGTGTCATATTGAGTACTTTAACTTTAGTGCATTTGCTGATAAAACTGTACTTTTGCTTTCATGTAATGAAGTATATTTTTTACGCAGTGGTATTGCTACATTCACTTAAGTAAAGAACCTGAATTCTTGTAAAATGTAGTAAAAGGTTATCTGACAAGTCAAAAGTATGACTAAATACATCAATAAATAATAGTATTAGTCAAAATGGAGTGTATAAAAAATGTGAGGCTTTATACTTTTTTGCTTTACTACCAATTAGTTCATAAAATAAATTAACTTATATTACTCTTCTTTTTATCTTTCACTAGCTTATTACTTACTAGCCAACATTAGTTATATTTTCGACTTGTCTGATTATCTTTTACTATATTTTATCAGTTTCAAGGCTCCATAGTAAATATGACATTACTGTTGCTTTTAAAAAATATATATATTCTATCAACTTATTTGGTTATTTAATTTATTATTATTATTATCACTTTTTTTCTCTTTGTATTATTATTATTATAATAATTTTTTTTTTTATTATATTCTTTTTTTTGTTTATTTTTTATTTCAATTTTGAATGCTGATGTTGTTTTCTCTAGTGTACTTATTGTGTTCGTCTCTAAGCTCCACTACTTAAAAATTGGTTTATAAACTATTGTAATTACGAACTGTAAATTGCATATACGAAAACAACCTCGAAAAAATAAAGTTCATCATTATTAAAGTTCAATCATTATGTGACCTTCAGTCAACATTATTAACTGAGTGACCTGAAGGTGAATTGACCTCTGACCTACTCTGTTGTCCTGTGACGTCTCCAGGGAGAAAGTGGTGAGGACATGTCTCCGGTCTCTGCTGATTGGCTTCCAGATCTGATGGCAGGACAGAGGACGTCCGTGTGTTCCACGGGGTCAGAGGACACGACACCCAGCCTCATCAGCCGCCAGCTCTCAGGCGGTAAGTCTACATCTGTGAACCGCAGCTTTTCAAGCTGTGAGTGAGAGTTGAAGGGAAAATATGCTCCAGCTCCAGAACTTGCCTGAGAATCATTACGGTTGTTAAGTTTTCTTCAGTATCAAAGTGATCCAGTGGTAGTTGTCTGTACGTCGTTGAGTACATTGCAAACAGAAACTGCTAAAAGATCATTCGGCTTACTTTTAATTAGGGATGTCACGATACCAGAAATGTAGTAGTCGATACCAATACCAGTGAAATTCCATGATTCTCGATACCACGATCAAAAATAAAACAATAAATCCACTGTACTTCAACATACACTCCTTTATTACAGTTTGCATTCTGTTTTTTGGGAATTTAATAGGAATCCCTGATGACCCGCCTCAAGTTTCTCTCTAAAAACAAAAATTTACGAAATTGCATTTGAACACATCATGATAACGTTATAATTTGATTTGTCCAATGCTCATTTTCGCTGAATAGAGCAAGAGCTTGACTTAATGTAAACTCTGTTAACATTAGCTGTTAGCTCCATTATTTAGCCAAGCAGGACTGTGCTGCCCACTGGCTTCTAACAGCTGCCCACTGGTTACTAACAGCTGCCCACTGGCTTCTAACAGCTGCCCACTGGCTACTAACAGCTGCCCACTGGCTTCTAACAGCTGCCCACTGGCTTCTAACAGCTGCCCACTGGCTTCTAACAGCTGCCCACTGGCTTCTAACAGCTGCCCACTGGTTACTAACAGCTGCCCACTGGCTTCTAACAGCTGCCCACTGGCTACTAACAGCTGCCCACTGGCTACTAACAGCTGCCCACTGGCTACTAACAGCTGCCACTGGTTACTAACAGCTGCCCACTGGCTTCTAACAGCTGCCCACTGGCTTCTAACAGCTGCCCACTGGTTACTAACAGCTGCCCACTGGCTTCTAACAGCTGCCCACTGGCTTCTAACAGCTGCCCACTGGCTACTAACAGCTGCCCACTGGCTTCTAACAGCTGCCCACTGGCTACTAACAGCTGCCACTGGTTACTAACAGCTGCCCACTGGCTTCTAACAGCTGCCCACTGGCTACTAACAGCTGCCCACTGGCTACTAACAGCTAACATTAACTAGCTCTCCTCATGCCGATTTCGACACAGATTTGTTGTTCACAATGTAGCATCATCAGGGAAATTTTCAATGGTTCCCGGGACAATGATACATTGTTAATCTTGAGCCCTGACCCCCCGGTACCTGCGGTACTGTAGAAAAACCGAGTACCGTCACGTTTTCCGAATTTCGACTACCGAAGTGTCGGTCCTCGTGACATCCCTGATTATAATGGTGCCAATTTGCCAAAAATATAAACGAATATAGGCTAAAAAAGACAACTAACTGACTCCATGCCAACATTATACTTCTTGTTTACATCCCCCAAAGCATTATGGGAACATTAGTAAGTCCAAAGTTGGACAAAGAAATTATAGGAGTAACAAAAAAACATTAATATTGATAGCGCAGCATTAAAAGAGAATATCCCATTAACAGTTCTTTCATTTCTCAAACACCAACACTCTCTGCTATCCATTCATAAGCAGATATTTGCAGTGTGATGAAAACCTGTGGACATAGAGGGGGAAAAAACCCAAACCATAAGTATCTGAAGGCTCAGGAATGAATGTGACCCTGCTTGTTATCTGTACTCCTCAGGTAGCGACAGACAGAGCCAGGACAGTGGGTACTGCCAGAGGGACAGCATGAGGCTGGAGGAGAACGGCGTCTCTTACAACGGACCTTTCTGTGGTCGAGCTCTCGTCCACACTGACTTCACTCCCAGCCCCTACGACGTGGAGTCGCTCAAGCTCTGTGTAAGTCTGGAGGGGTGGGAAAGTCTTCCTCGCTGCCTCTGATTCTATCGTCTTCACAAGTCGTCCTCCGGGGAGCTTGTTAACCGAGTGAAACAAGACGGGTCGTTTTGATTATCACTCTTCAAGGCAGAGTTTGAACTACACGACACATTACTGACTGCCTGTTTGACAAAATAATATAATTTTAGTAGTGATTGTGTCACTGCATTGCAAATTATACACAGAGAGAACGTCTGTTAAAGTTTATAGAAATGTCTGTTTACTCATTCAGCTTTTCATTTTCTTTGTTATGCTTCTGCACAAGTTATATTTATTTGAGGTAGGTTGATTTATAAACAACCAAACAATTCTGTTCATCCTTTCATCTTTGATAACATCATCATGACTAAGCCTGGCGTTGATGCGTCATCTGTCTTCCAGAAAGGAGACATCATCTACGTCATTGAGAAGCCTCCCGTGGGGACCTGGACAGGGAAGCTCAACAACAAAATGGGCTCCTTTAAGTTCATCTACGTCAACCTGCTGCCTGACGAGAGCCCCCCGGTCAGGAGGAGACGCTGCGACAGCAAGAACCGCCGATCCAAAATCAAACCCAAAACCCTGGAGGAGGTCCTGGACGGCATCGGTCTTACTGTAAGATTTGTTACACTGCAGGTGGACTACATCATAATCGTGATTATCCGTCTAAATGTTCATGTGTTTATGTTCTTGTTTTTTCAGGAGCTGAGTTCTTTGCTGTCCATGCACGGCTTTCAGAGCCTGGAGGACTTTGCGGGACTGAAGGAGTCTCACCTCAACGAGCTGAACATCACAGACCCGGACAAGCGCTCCAAGATCCTGAATACCTCCGAGCTGCTGAGAGACTGTAGGTGCACACACTGTGAAGCTGCAATAATCTTTCATAATGATGCTGCAATAAAAAAACACCTCTAATCCAGAATTTCAATCAAATCTGAGAGAAACGTCCCAGTAATGCTAATTTCAGACTCGCTTTGTGCCACTCAGACTTGTGAGTCTTGGGGGAATACTTTATCCGACCATCATATTTCTTCTGCCTCAGCAGCGTAATTAGCTACATTTCATGGCTCAGTTACACAACATTACACTCACAGTTTGAAGTTGTGCTCAGTCGCTCGTAAGAAATCCTTCTCTGTCCTGATATATCTCAGCTCGTCTGCACTCCAGACGAAACCATTAAACATGATCTGAATGTCGGTCCCGGACAGCAGCTATATGCTGAATAGAGTTTATGGATTAGCGTCACAATCAGCTGCAGCAATGCAGTATTCTTTGTTTAATGTTGACTGGCTCTGTACTCCTCGAATCTTAATGTATCTACTGTATTTAAATTAATATCGGGGACACAAGGGAGGAGACTGTTTGTCCCTCTTGGTTTAATGGATATTTTTTTGCTATCTACTTCTATTAATATCATTCTATTGTTGTGCTCAGACATGATAACCTGACCCATCAGACGGTTTGTTACACAGAACCATCTGAGAAGCCGTCATTGGAAACTGTTTTGATGAGGGCGGGCACTTTCAAAAGATACATGGCAGGTGATTGGTTGAAGCATCTGTTAATCAAACTCTTGCCGAAGCCAGTCGGGAGAAGAGCGAAAACATCGCCTTCAGTGCCGTTTCTTTGCTCTTCTTTCGATGAAGAAAATGCTCTCCAGTTCTGATATCACTGATGCTATCGCAGCTACGCTAACCTCTTCAGGAGCCACCATTGTTTAGAACGAACAGTCGCTTCACACACGCCTAAACCACGCCTGTACCTGCCAGTAGCTCCTCACAGGACGCTGATTGGTTCGTGGCTTGCCAGACACAAACGCATTACTTGAAGCCTGACGAGATGGAGTTTTGTGTGATATGTGATCCTGCGATTCTCGCGTGATCTTGTGGCACCACGAGAATCCAGATGTTGACATGAGACTCATCCAATAATTCTTGAATCTCAACCAGAATTACAATTTATAATTTACCATTCTTCTCTTGTTTTGATGAAGTATACTTATTACGTTTGAAAAAGATGGGAGGACCTCTCAGAGTCTAGGATGGATTTATATTTCAGTATTTAAATGTGAGTCTCTTTTGTTCCGTGTAGCTGAAGACGAGTCTGAGCCAGAAGTGGAGGTCAGATCTGGGGAGGACGCCAAGGAGCCGAGGGATTCAGGCTGTTACGAGAGCTCGGAGATCCTGGAGAACGGACGAGAGGAACCAAAGAGGGAGGAGGATGCATCAGCATCAGAGGAGCAGACTAACCAGGAGGAGAAGGAGGCAGAGAAACAGGAGCAAGAGGAGAAGCAAACCGAGCAGCTGGACGCTCTGCAGGAGCAGCTGGAGGAGCTGACGGTGGACGAAGGATCCTGAGAAGTAACGGAAAAACATTTATGATATTATTATATCAGGGACTCTGTGGACGGAGGTGTAACGCCATTAAAATGTCTCTTCATTATAAGAGAACGGACCGGTGACAGGAACACAATGTAATGTTCAAATACAGTTTGAACATGATGGATTCGTTATCCACAGTTTGCTTGTGCTGTTGAGCAAACAGCAGAGTTTCTGAGTCCGCTGTTTAAATGACCACGATGTTGTTGTGCCACCGGAAGATATCATGTTTGTTTATAACGGCACCAAAGAAGCATTTAAAAGTGTTCTCTCTCTTTATTATGACTGTCTTAAATGTTTTCATGTCGTGCATGTCGTGCATGTCGTTAAATACAAATACGAATGTAAAATATTTTCACGTATTTTTGCATGTAACTTGAATCTAATTTTTACGTTCAGCTTTTACTTGTGTTTTGTGGTACTTTTCACTGATACTTACTGTATGTATGTCACGTTATGAGAAGGTTGTTAACCGTTGCTGTAAATAGAATTTGAATAAAACAGAATTCACTGAGATGTTGTTGATGATGTAAACTGTTAATTGCTGTTTTAAATGCATTCTCTTTAGCAAGTTAACTGAAAATATCAGCTTGTTGAATTAAGTGATATTTTAAATCTATATGCTTCCGGGATAATTAATAGTAGATATTTTGATTTACTGATCTTAACTCAAGGTTCACTTACCAGCTTGTTTCCAGCCGTGGCCAGAGACATTATGTGTTAAGGTTGTCCGTCCGTCCATCTGTCCATACGACCCTCATGAACGTGATATCTCAGGAACGCCTGGAGGGAACTTCTTCAAATTTGACAAAAAAAGTCCACCGGTGTGGTCAAAGGTCAAGGTCAGTGTGACCTCACAATACATGTTTTTATGTTCATACTATACTATGAATTTTTTTTCATGAAATTTTTTTTTCATACTATACTATGACTTTTTTTTCCAAAAAACATTTTGACATACTATACTATGACTTTTTGTATGAAGTTTTTCAACATACTATAGTATGTTGAAAAACTTCATACAAAAAGTGAATTTTTTTTCATGAAATGTTTTTTTCATACCATACTACAACTTTTTCAAAAAAAATTCGACATACTATACTATGAATTTTTGTCATAAACATTTTCGTAATACTATACTATGACTTTTTTTCATTAAATTTTCGTCATAATACACTGACCTTTTTTCACAACAGTTTTATACTATTATTTTTTTCTTGTTATTTTTCGACATACTATTCTATGAATTTTTTTAAATACATTTTTCAACATATACTATGACTTTTATGCATTCTTACGACATACTATACTGTGAAATTTTTCGACATACTACACTATGACTTTTTTTGCATTCTTATGATATACATATATGATATATGATATACTATTTTTTTTCATAACAAATTTTCGACACTTTACTATGACTTTCCCAATGAAATTGCTTTTTGACTCATGGTATAGTACGTCATATGAAAGTTATTAAAAAGTCATAGTATAGTGCAAATGCAGTCCATTTACCATTCATGACTTTTTTACGGCATACTATAATTTCAGCCATGTGCATCACATGTAAGAGTCCCTTGAAACAGTTTTCATTGTCGTGTGTGCGACTGGCTGCACATTTCTGTATTTGGTTGTGTTGTCTCTATTTGTAGCTCTGTGTTAGCAAATTGGTGAAGAGATTTTCTTAATTCGTAATGCGTTGAGTTCTCAGGGCCACCGGAAGTAACTCCTATCGAAAGAAAACTTCTTTTAAAAGACAAATAATAATAAGACAATATTGTTTATTTACCAGACACATTGATCATGTAAAAAGAAGTGAAGTAAATTGAATGAAATACATATAATCACAGTGCTGATACTTAAAGTGAACATAAATAAAGAGTTCCATCAATGGTATAGTACAGTATCTGTATACATAATGCAATGTAATAGATTGATCAGAGCATTCAGATCTGACAACGTCATGGCATTTTAACACAGGAATCGTACGTACAAGAGATCAGCTCGGATCTACTGTTTGCAAAACCTTTTAGAGCGAAAAATTAAACTTCAACCGTCCCTTTTTAAAATCTCCCGTCCCTTCTTTCATCGAATATCAATCACATACATTCTTGCTTCTCGGTGACAGCAACGCAAAGCAATCAAATACACCAAAAACTGTCTTCAAATACTTTCCACAAAGAAAGTTCAGCCACTAAGTTCAGCTTTAAAAACTGGTCTTGGTTTAGTACTTCTTATTGGAAAGTTTTCCAAACAAATACTCAGCAGTTACACTTTTTTTTTTATACTTCACAGAAACAGTACTGCCACACACTTCTTCCATCGGATCTATCTATCTAGGGCTGAAACTATTAGTCAACTAATCGATTAGTCAGAAAATTGATTGCCAACAATTTTTTTTTAAAGTAGAAATGTTCCAGCTTTCAAATACAAATATTTTCCGATAATGAATTTAATATTTTGGACAAAATAAACTAACTTATGTCAACTTCAATCTGTCAAATATTCACTATTTTCTGATATTATATAGACCAGATCATAGATCATCTTTTTAATATATTAAGCTTTAAACTGCTCCACCATTACTATGGAAAATAATCAAACAGCTGCCAACAATTGCAGCATCCTAAAATTAATTTCCCACTCTTTGTGTTTAAATCTTTAGGAGAAACTGTGACTTGAATTGTGTCTTCATAATAAATAATCTCGGGCAGATTTCAGAGTCTGATACAATGCTGTTGACACACTAGAACTTCTACACAAGTATATTTCACAAACACTAACTTCTGTCTTGCATACAAACACAATCACTATTACAAACCCTCGCTATCAGCTAACATCATTTAAATACTAAGAATAAGCCTCGCTTTCTCTCTCTTCCTCTTTTCCTTTGTGTGGATGCTGTCCCCTCGAGCGATCTGTGACCAAAACAAAAATAAACTCTCCGGCCACATTAAAAGGCTGAAATACATACGGATGTGTGAAAAGAAAAGGATCTGTCTCTCAGCTTTATTCTCGCTGATAATGAGCCTGCCGCAGACGGCTGCAGTGAAGGCGGCCTCGGGGTGTAACGTAGGGGGTGACTGTCACAGCAAAGATGCAAGGAGAAGGAGAAGAGTTAAATATGTTTTTTAGGGAGGAGGCAGAAGACGGCAGGAAGAGAGAGGACTCGGATGAAGATCAGCAGGAGAAGGTGCTCAAGCTCACAGGCAGCAGAATTAACACCGACCGCACTTATGCTTAAAACAAAAACAAAAAACTTGCTGCAATCTTTCCTCCGCACCGATCAGCTGACCTGCTAAAACTATGTACAATTCAACAATGGCTTTGCTTAGTTTTTGTTTCACAAGGTTTAATTCAGTGGTTCCCAAACCCGTCAGACCTGTGACCCCTCGAAACCCAGAAACTTCATACGTCTATTCACAGTATTTCATAAGAAAAACGCACAAATTTTGTCGTATTATGTGGCATAAATTCTTTCCTACTTGGACATTTCGAGTAATACGTTTTTTATTTGCTTTCTTCGATCGAAACCGCTCTCTGTATGTGAACTATGAAGCGCACAGACAGCAGCTGGTTAGCTTAGCTTATTACACGCCGTTGTTGAATACTCGATTCTGATTGGTTAATCACAGCGGTCTGTTATTTCTTTATAACAGACCGTTGCTATGGGCGCAGCTCTGATGACGGACTCTGGTGGACCATTTTTGTGTCAAATTATTAAGTAAGTAGCCGTGTAATAAGCGGGATAATGTACAGCTAGCGGGTCATTGTTGTGAAAGAATCCCCTTCAGGGCGATGAAAGACCCGGGTTTCTTTCACAACAATGACCGGCTCGCTGTACATTATCCTGCTTATTACAAGGCTTTGTTGAATACTCGATTCTGATTGGTTAATCACGGCGCTCTACGGTCTTTTATTTCTTTATAGCAGACCGTTGCCCAGGGGGCGCAGTCTTGATGTCGGACTCTGGAGGACCGTTTTTGTGTCAAATTATTGATTTATTAAGTAAGTAGCTGTGTAATTAGCGGGATAATGTACAGCTAGCGGGTCATTGTTTTGAAATAAACCACAGTATAAATAAGTCACATTGCCCTGTCGGGGTTTATT
Source organism: Sebastes umbrosus (assembly GCF_015220745.1). NCBI lineage: Eukaryota > Metazoa > Chordata > Actinopteri > Perciformes > Sebastidae > Sebastes > Sebastes umbrosus. The sequence continues at coordinate 4,517,875 of NC_051277.1, read as the reverse complement.
TCACAACAATGACCAGCTCGCTGTACATTAACCCTTACTTAGCTGCTAGCCTCTCTACACCTACCAACACCTCTAAACTTCATTAATTATTTTGTTTAATCTGTACAAAAAAGTGTGAAAACAACAGGAAGTCAACAAAGAGTTGATAACAATAACTAAATGTAATTTAACATATTAATGAATTAGCTTTAGAGGTGCTGTTTCCCATCTTTATGCTAAGCTGAGCTAACCATTTCCTGGCCGTAGCTTTATATTTACTATAGGGACATGAGCATCTTCTCATCTAACCATCTGCAAGAAAGCAAATAAGCCGTTTCCAAAAATGTCGAACTCTTCCTTAAATCATCTCGTGACCACTTAAGATTCATCTTGCAACCTCCAGGTTGGGAACCACTGGACTAATTAGAGTATAAACGTTGGCATTTCTCATTTTACCGCTGTTATCTGTGGTTAGAACGGATCTCTAGGGCTTCTCTGTTGGTCGACCTCCGTTGCATTTGATGGTGCAACTGTTTTGATAAGGCACTGTTACTACTAGTGTCTACTATCATCAGAAGTCAGGCCTTTTCTCTCTCTCACACTGGGACTCTGGCTGAGACTTTGAACTTTCCATCTATTTCAGAGCACCGACGTCCTAACTACATCCTTGATATATATAAAAATGGAAGGACAGGCGTTGGTCTGGATCACTTAAAAAAAAAGAAGTTGTATGTAAGTAACAACAGTATTGAATGCAGCAATATCAGAATACAAGGTAGATTTTAACTTGCCTGCCTGGAAGGAGTCTTTTAGGACATCTCAGCTACAGATTTGTATGTCCTCCTTCCTGCAAGGACATCATGTGTACTCGCACACTTAACTGGTGTTACGCCTTCTTTCATCAAAAGCTGCTTGTCCAGCCTTCTCATGGTTTGCATAGGGCATGTAATGAGCACAGAAAACTGACTGTATGTATACATGTCCAGAAGTAATATTGTCTTTGCCAGACACTTGCAAGGAGTATATTTGAACTGGCCTCTCACAATAAATGTCATTATACAATTTTAAATAAAGAACAAAAGTACTGACAGTCAGAGCGACCCACAGGTTACCTGTGAGGATGTCATACACTTGGAGAGTTTATTTTTCTCTGCAGTTCTTCCAACAGCTTCTCCCCCTGTGTGTCTTTTCCATGCAGTGTTCAGGAGACAGAGGAAGCTGCTGACGTTCCATTAAATCACTCCCCCCCCTCCTGCAGGAGTAAATGTCAATCAAACAGCTCTGCAGCTACTGGTGAGGAGAGGAGGGAAGAGGAGGAGCTGCCGCAGAAACGCTGCTCTTCTGGCGGAATGTAGAGCGGGCGTCGGAGAGTAACCGAGTCACCCGCGCAGTAATCACATATTGATTATTAATGTTTCAGTTACTGACCAGGCAGGATGCCGGGGAGGAGAGGCCACGACGACAGCCGAGAGCCGCCTCCTCATGCAGCTAATGGGCCTTGTCCTTGACGACGGATGCTTCAGCATCAGTCTCCGGTGAAGCCAGGGGCGGGACCTTTGGAGCAGGAGGGAGTTCCTCTTTCGGGGAGGCGCTCTTCTCTGCTGAGGCGGCAATGCTCGGCTTGGCATCGTCAGGCGTGTGCTCGTTAGGGATGAGTGGAGCTGTAGTTTTCTGTAGGCGGAGGAAAGAGAGAGAGACAAACTGAGCTGCAGCAAAGCATCACAGAAATGAATACGTGCAAACAACTTGTTAGTTATCTATCACCAAATTACTAGCTATAAATAGTTATCTAGCACTACTTAGCTGCTATCTAACCCTATACAGATAACCATGACATCCCTAATCTGAACCATTCCTTCAATAATGTACCAGCTTCAAAATTAAGATTCTTAGCCAGTTCAGTTAGCATCTCTACTGATTTAACAGGCTAACACTTAACATTACATTGTGACGTCAGTTGCCAGGCAACTAGTACAGCCTTTATATTTCAATATGAAAAAGTAGCACAAAACACGGCTAATGATCTATTAGCAGAAAATATAAAAAATGAACAATTATAATGGGATCAACAACACCAATTATGTAAAGAGACACACAATGGCTCCACATCCAGGTGTCTGAAGATGGATTATCAATGTCACTGCTTTCCTCTTCCTCTCACACACACACCTCTGTAATTGGTTTAGTTTTCATGTCTGCTCTGTATTCACTATTCGGTGCTTTGCAGCCTCGATCCACTTTGGAGCCAGAGAAGTGTGTGAAGGGGGAGGGTGCAGTGTGTGTGTGTGTGTGTGTGCGTGCGTGCGTGTGTGCGTGTGTGTGTGTGTGTGTGTGTGTGCGTGCTCACTGTGGTTTGTGACACTGGGTTGCTGCTGCTGAAGGAGGAAGGTGCAGCAGATGAAGCAGAATCCGGCGAATCTTCCCGCATCAGTCCTCTTCTGTCCAAGACGCTGGAGAGAGCGAGACAAGGCGATCAGTCACTAACCGCATCCTGCTCGTTAATCGCCAGGATGACGTACAAATCTAAAAAGTCTAATCTATCACAGGCACTGATACAGAGCTCATTGATAACAGTAGGAAGACGGCACAAACTTAATATAGACAACATGACGATAAATTAAAACAAGGAAGATGTTGGGATTCTTAGACTTAATCTGTACCTCGGGTACGCCGGCCCACAGAGCACCTCGCAGCAGTTTTTGAAGATGTTCTTGTGGCTGTACGGGTTCTGGACTCTGTTCTTTCCCGACCAGGATCCTTTAATCTGGGCAAAAAAAAACATACACAACATTCATCACCGGAGCAGCTTTTCTTCCCAAACCACATCCCTGATTTTCCCTATGCTTATACCTTATTCAAAAGCATAGTTCCATTTTTAGATGTTATTCCCACAGGCTTGGCTTTGACCTAGTAAAAGGATTCTTGTCAGGGATTTAATGATTCCTGGTTTTAATGGGAACTCAATGTGCCAACGGGTACGAACGAGAAGATTACAACCGCTTCAATAATTCATTGAAGAATCTGAGAATTCATATAAAAAGGATTCCCCTAGCAATAAATAAAGTACTTACATGCTGTACTGTATGCTGTCAGTCACATGTTTTATTTGGCAGCTAACAGGAGGAACATTTTAACCCCTAAACATCCGACTGTATCATGTACATATTCTGTATTGGCTTATTTCATATTCATATGATGTTTACAGTGAGTGAAATATTCAGACCCAAAGATTTGATGCTGCATGGCTGCACAACTACATCAAATGAAAATATTCTACATGTCTTGTTCATCATTTTATACACGTACAGTATGTCAGCCTGACATATTTGGTATCTTTGGAATCGCTCCACTCACAGACGCTCAGATTACATACAGGATGCCCCACCCTGTTGTTGGTGGAGCAAAATAAAACGGTTGGAAAGAGAACCTGCAGGCGCTGCTCTGGGCTGAAAACACACTCCCACCTCTTCTGCATGTTTATGTTTTTAATAAAATGGCAAAATGAACTGCATTTATACATCGCTTTTCTAGTCTTAGCGAGCACTCAAAGCGCTTTACAACACAAGCACCCATTCACACACACACATTCATACACTGGTGACAGGAAACAAACATGATTTTAAGTAAGTTACTGCTTTTTTATGATTAATATTTTATGTTATATTACTGTTGATGTGAAAAACAATAACCAGTTATTTCATCATAATTTCTTTGATTGATTTCAGTGTAACTGTGACTAAAAATACAGGTTAGATTATATTTTACCCAAAAACATGCAGAAGAAGAGAAAGTATATTGATAGACGTAAATAGTAGTGCTGCAGGGAAGTTAGCATTCCAAGGGTTCCTTCGACAACAAGTCGATGGGATTTTTCCATTTGGTTTTGGATTATTGCAGAAAATAAGCTCTGTGGCAAACAAACATCTATGATACTTATACAAGATCATTTCCACAAGTGAACAACACATTTTTGAAGCGTAAATGCAATCACCAGAAGTAAAAAAGCTAATGTTAGGCTATAAACGAACTACAGCACAGCTGCATGAGTCCACGTCATCACCACTAAGCAAAAGGCGGTCTAGTGTTCGGTGCGATGACGTTTTAGTAGTCTCATCTATTTGCTGACGTATTTGATGTCATAGAACAAAACATTAAAATCTCTTCAGCTTGTGTTAAAGCATCAGTAGGCGAGATTGGAGCAAATATGATTAAAAAAAGTTATTTTTATAAAACGGTCGCTATATGGTGACAGTAATACATGAAACAGGTAACCTGAAAAAAAATCATGTGCCTCTGTGTCCTCCGGTGCTCCTAACGGCATTTGCAAGATTTCACAGACCGGAGGAAAACAAGCAGTAAGAGCTGATCTGAGGTCTGCTGTCCATCTGCCGTCTATGAGAGCCGGCTGTCAATCACTCTGAACTCCGACCAAACGGTCAAACTAGGCAGCGCTGATCAAATATGAATCAATATTCTGTTACGTTAATGCCTATTTCTCTCCTCAGATGTTTTCAGAATCATCTTGTAGTGCACGGTTTAGCTGTAAAATGAGAAAGTTTGTGACGCGGCCGCCATTGTAAAATCTGGTGAAGGAACGCCAAGTTCTGGTCACATGACCGGAGCACAGCCAATAGGAATAGATTTTTTTAAAGCCTGAAAACAGAGCAATGAGGAGGAGCAGAAGTCTAGTTTTCTCTCAGAACACTTGAATTACAATATGCTGAAAGGTTATTATGGAAGTTTTGCCCAATGATGCCAAAATATATACTGCCTACTGCAGCTTTAACCACAGACCATATTTCAGGCATCTAACTAAAAACACATTGAAACAACTCCTTTGGCAATCTATTGACCCCTAAACTAAACAAGGTTTGGCTGGCCCTCCAGCAAGTCAAAGAAAACAGCGTTATTTTTCGTTGCAGTAGATATAGGTCAACAGTCTGGTACTTCAGTACTGCATTCCTACGTGTACTGTCTCTCTGAGTGTGTGTGTGTGTGTAGGAGACACAGTTGACAGAGCATGTGTCATCCTATGGGAGAGACCAGAGCAGCTACAACATTCAAGGTGCCTTCTCTTGTTCGCCCTTACTCCACCATCTTCCACTCCCCCTCCACCTCTCTGCCACAGCAGTATTTTGTGGCAGCGTGCCCGGCCCCTGCAGGTATCGATGCATCTATTATTAGGGCCAATCACAGATATCGAAGCGGCCGGGGATGACAGCCATTGTTTCAACTCCTGGAGCAACATTACGCCGTACTGTAGGTTCACATTGCAGAGCTTCATCACTGATTAAACGAGAAAAAAAATGAGGCCAGCTTTCCCACAGGAAAGAAAAAGGGGAATTATAAATTAATCATTACAACAAAGTACGAGTGCACTCTCTTGCTTTCAGCCATCTAGAGAACCTCCCACCACCACCACCACCACAGCTGCTCTCTGCTTCTCGTCAGAGCCTCTGCAGTCAGATCAGAGCTAACAAAGCCTCCAATAAAGTATACACGCTGTTAACGCTAGCATACACAGACACAACATAAATTACTCCCTTTGTGGATTCATCCACCTCGCAACACCACATCTCATCTTCTGCTTCACATCAGCCTGACTGTGTGTGTATGTGGTGACTCAATAATGACTCACTGGTAATGCGATCAAGCAATCAATACTTCTTTTTCCTCATTTAGCCTCACAAGCATCTTCTAAATGTAGCTCGAGTCAGAAACCAGCTGGTCTGTTTTGTTCTTATTTCAGCTCATTTGGGGTTTTTATTAAGAATAGCAGCTCTTCGTGCTTATTTTTAGATCATTAGACGACGTCGGCGGCTCGCTGAGCGGAGAGGAGTCCAAGCATTCGCCAGCCAATTTGTCATATGGCTCCGACTCTGAGCAGATTAAAACATGTTCCTGCTGTACTACTGGCCACATTTTGGTCTCAGTGTGGTTTGAACTGGATAAAAATAGGGATGTATTACATTTTGAAATACATGGGTCAGTCCCTGCATGTGGTCTATTCTGCCTCGTGTGAAGTCTGATTATAAAAAAGGAACAACAAACAAAATGTGACACGCTGCGTGTCTCCGTTTCAACTGCAGTTATAAAAAAAGATTTTCTAGTTTCAGTTCAGATCTTGTTTTTTTCACCGTCTCTGTTTTCTTTCTGTATTTGCTTTACTGTAGTTTACAATATAATAGGCTTGTTTAACAAGCTACAGTTTACCAGCCCCGCTGTCCTTCAGTGCTGACACAGGCCGAGCTGTTGTCAAGGAAACAGCTCTGTAGTCTTAGATATTCTAGTGTTTACACCTCCGAGATGTATGTTTGTCTTTCCAGCCACGTGAAGCCAGGCTGCATTTACACATTTAAAACTGTATTTTATCTTCATTATGACTATTATAGCTTTGACAATTACATTCATCTATAATAATAATTATTATTATAATGATATCAAAGATACAATAGAGTATTAGGGCCACATTGAGGGAAAAAAAATCTGAGATTTCGAGAATAAAGTCGGAATATTACGAGAATAAAGTCGTAACTTTACGAGAAAAAAAGTCGTAAAATTAGGAGAATAAAGTCGGAATATTACGAGAATAAAGTTGGAATTTTACGACTTTTTTCTCGTAAATTTATGACTTCATTTTCGAAATCTCAGATTTTTTTTTTCCTCAATGTGGCGCTAATGCCCCGTTGTACAAAGAAGACCAGACTAACCAAAGAATGAGTTAATCTTGTTGGTCTGTATGTCACAGTTCATTTGCATAAAGACAGTGTGGAACCTAAACAAACTAGATGCAAAGCAGCATTGTGCCTCACAGGATGATTCAAATCCAAAACAAACTGTAGATGTGAAGTCATGCAGTGAAAGATGTACTCACGTCCTCATTGGTGGTCTGGTTCAGAGAGATCAGGTAGGTGTGGAAGCCCGTCAGTCCCACCACCGACCACAGGGTGAAGAAACACACCAACACCTCCAGCACAGTGGACTCCAGTTAAGAAAACCGCAACAGATGTTTTCTGTCCGACACGTGGTCACTGATTACACAGTGGACAGCAGGTGACGGCAGAACGGCAGACAGTTATGTAACAGGACTAAAGCCAGTAGCGGCCAACGAAGGGAACCAAAGCCTTTTTTTTTTCTTTTTTTTTTGAGAAGGGTCAAAAGCAGGTTTTCACTGTGCAAAATAGAAAGAACTGACTTCTCAGAGCTAAACTAACCATTCTGCTGTGTGTAGTGTGCGCGCATGCACGTGTAGAGGTGGAGCGAGGGAGCGTGAACGAGTGCGGTGTGTGAGTGAAGGCAAGCAGGCAGAGGAGCAGAGTACAGAAGAGACTCCGACCGGACAACACTGTTTAACAGACGGGCTTCACTAGATAGAACTTTGCGGTTTTAGTGCTTCCGTGTAGTTTATGTTGGAGTCTGAGTCTGAACAGCGTAGCCACACGCGAGCGCGCACCGGACACTGACCCGGATTGATTTATACGTGTAAGAAGTTTCAAACAGTCCCTTTAAAGGTAGGGTCAACGTTGGAAGGCTAGCATAATTTGAAAGTAGCTTCGCCTCAGGAGCTTCGTCTAAACCCCCCCTCTCCCCTCGGGGCTCCTTCCAAGACAACGCCCCCCCACACACACACATGCACGAGCACCGCCGCATCGTAACTACTTCACAGACACAGAGCGGAGAGAGGACCTCAACTCAACAACGCTACCTCATGACCAGTAACCGAGGCAGTGCTACTGGAGGGCTGAGTTTTCTCTGCCATTCTCCAGGAAACGTGCGGCAGCGACGCGCTTTGAGTTCAGGCTGGTGCACGCCAAGGGTAGAGTACGAGCAAGGAGGCAGGGAGGCATCTGATTGGTTCTTTCCAAGCGGACCGTGAGGCAGTGATTGGTAGACGTTTTTACAGGATTACAGCAGCTACAGATGACGGCTCTTTTCCGCTCCTTTTTCAGAGCTCATCAGTAATGGATCGCTGTCGGGGTGTAAAGACCATTTCAACCAATATAACAGATAGTGTGTACTGGAGAACATCGTCAACCCTGCCTTTAATTTAATTAATTCTTTACACTTTAGCTCTTCTGTTTTTGGTTTAGGAAAGGCTACAAAAAAGGATATGTTAGGAAATCCAAGCTTGACTTTGCCTTGTTACAGATGCTAAGCTATTATTTGAAAATCGCTGTTCGGGGAGAGGTTTAGGGAACGGTCGTACTGTAGTCGGGGTGTTGATGTTTTTCATTTTCTAGTCTAGGAAATCTGGCATACATGGCCCTCACAGCAGCTGTCTTTGTGGTATATACTGTGGTCAATGCTTAAAAAGGATATGTGCCAGGTGTTATCTTCAAAGTGTTCAAAAAGCCATGATCAACCGAACCTGTGAAGAAGAGCAACAGAGACAGAGGAAAGTTAAAAAAGACTTTCTAAAAAATCCCTTCCTTATTCATTTTCTCTGTACTGAAAAGACAATTACTCCAGCATTAAGATAACAAGCCCGGAGCTAATTATCCTGACTAGAAACACACTGTTTCCTCGTCTCTCTGTCTTCTTGCTGTCTGCGTTGGGTGGAACAAGGAAGCAGGAGGATGAGGATGAAAGAGGAATCATGTCAAGCTGTCAGTTGCTGTTGGGCGTCGTGTCACGCTGCAGAAAAAGCCTGGTCGGAATTAGGTCATAGTTTCAGCACATGTGCATGTGTTTGCATATGCGCTAGAAGCTACGAGCGAGCTTTCTGTCACAGGTCGTGCTTCCTGTTTTGTCACATTCTTTTATCTATCCATGCACTATTCTCCCACATGTTTGTTCCTTCCGACCGGACACATGACTTGACAGGATACTCACGCATCACCACGTGGACGATGTCGAAGGTGAAGATATAAATGGTGAGCAGGGAGAGTGACAGGGTGAACATGTAGAAGTAGCGGTAGTTCCTCTTGCCCACACAGTTGCCTACCCATGGACAGTGGTGATCGAAACGGTCTGTGAAGAAGAGAAGAAATAGTCTTCGTATAAATATGTAAACTGTACCAGAGGCTGCAGACACAACGTTTCATAAAATACAGACACTTGTGGAAATCAAAACAAGTGTTAAAAATACACCAGTACTTTAGTCAAAGACAGCTTTGTGCATCAGTTACTGTAAACCTGCAGTCTAAATATAGAAATCACTTCCTCTTTGCAACTAATCTGTGGAGGAGAGCCAGATGAAAGCAGGACAGGGTCAAACAGACAGCTGTATCTGTTGGAGTTTCACAACATTATACTGTAGAAAACGCAAGACGTGAAAGAGCCCGTAGATATAAGGTCAACATAAATAGATATCAACTCATACATTCTGGTTTTGCCCGAGACTCTCAGGTTACTGGTCCTTCATTTTTGGATGCTCTATCCAAAATACTTGAAAGACCAATAGATGCAAATGCTCTTACAGACATTTTTGGTATCCACAATGTGAAGACGATCATCTTCCTATAGGGCACAGTCAGATTGCATCGCTTACGTCACTCTTTTAGCCCGAAGACTCATCTTACTCAGTTGGAAGCAGGCTACTCCTCCCTCCTTTAAACATTGGATCAGACATACACGACAATTTTTGATGCTAGAAAAGATAAGATTTGCTCTACGAGGACCTAAAGGATCATTTTAGCAGCGTATGGCGACCTTTCAGTACATATCTGCTCGAGCAGCTGTGAGATTGTAGTACGGTTTGTTTTGATAGTTTGCTATAGAATCTCTAAGCCGCCACGCACACATACACACACTGTTTTTGTTATTATTTTGTATTATTAGTAGTAGTAGTATTATTAGTATTATTATATGGGGATTATCTTATTATACTTGATTCTGTTTGTCTGTTTCCTTAGCAAAAAAAATTAAAATGTTTTCCTGTACTTGTGTATACAAAATGTTTTAGGTTTTTTTAAATGTGAAAACTATTAAACAAAAAATAAATGGATAATTTTTATATTTACTGAGTAGAGACGTTTCAGTGCTAACAATTTAAATTCAAGAGACAATGATGTGAATTGTAGTTTCGGTTATGGATGTCCAGAAACTTTTGTGCATTTATTTGTGTGCTTCTTTTACTAAAAATAACACAGAGTTTTGTCTAACTCTGGAGGAATGTGTTGTTTGGTCTCCAGGAAAATAATACACAGAAAAACACTCACATGTACACGATTAATCTTATTATTATAATGGACAAATTCCATATCCATAAATGTAAATTCACATTCAGTTGGTTGGTCCACCACTTTCATTCAGACTGAAATATCTCAACAACTAATGGATGGATTGACCTGTAATTTTGTACAAACACTCATTGTCTCCAGAAGATGTTATGCATGCTGACGTTAGCATTTAGCTCAAAGCACCATAAAACACAGCCTTGCAGAGCTGTAGCATGGCTGGAGACTGTTTTGCTGTTTCTCAATTTGCATTCTTCCGTGCTTACATGTGCTATTTTGAGTGCATACGTGTGTTCACACTGACAAGTATGGCAAAATGAATTGCACTATGAATACCTGCATGGTGTTAACATAATGGTCAAAAAGTTGGGTGTGGAACGCTGGACACTTCTCACCCTCAAAAGGCTACGTAGCGGAAGGAAAGGGACCAGCAAACTTGTGAAAATGGCTGAGATTGGTGGCGTATTTTCCCCTTCGTGAAACAGTGGGCACACACAAAAGCATGTAAAAGTAAAATCACGTTCATTTTTATTCAGTTTTACTTCAATTGTCAAGTGAGCAAACAAGCCGGCAGATATTTTGTCGGGCGGCAATCACGGTCAAAAGTTGCCATCAAAAGTCCGTCAAGTTGCAGTTTGCCATTAAAAAAGATTTGAGACAACACTACCCTGTCAAGATTCACGCACTTCGCAAATATCCGAAGTGAAGTTCAAATTGATAGACAGCATTTGTCTCGTTATAAATAGTCCCCCCTCAGTTTTTAGATCACATATAGAGAGCAGCAGGACAATAATCCATTACCCTGTTCACTCAATATGGACGTAAAAACCTTCAAATTAAAGCTGAAGCACTCGACTAGCTTCATCATCAATCTAAATTACAAAAAAAAAAAAAAGAGATGTATGCAGCGATACAGAGGTCTGGAGCCAGGCGAGCACTTTACCCCCATAGTTATTGTTTTATTTCAGCTCCAGTGTTGCTGCATACAGAGCTACAGCAAATCTCCAAATACTCACAGGCTATACTGTACATCAGACATCTGATAATATATCAACCAGAGACATGGCTCCGGGTATAAACAAATACAGTTTGTGAAGCAGTGTGGCTGTTTTGTTTTTTTTATTATGCTGCATCTTCTGTGAGAGACTTTAACCGCTATAAACAATGTCAGGTTAAGGAGGAGAAGATATGACTGCAGTAAAACTGAGGCATGCTGCTGTGTCATGCTTGGACTATGTGTGTGTGTGTGTGTGTGTGTGTGTGTGTGTGTGTGTTCCTACAGCAGGTGGACACAGATGAACCAGTGTTCACAATGACTGAGCACTTATTCCCTCACTGAGCCTCCACTGTCTCCTCTCATATCGCCTATGAGTCTACGCTCCCTTCAGACGCATTCCTCAATCATCAGAAGCCAAATCACTGTTATTCTGCAGGGTTGAGAGATGAACAGCTACACACACACACACACCACAACACACACACACACACACACAGTTCAAACCGCCTTAATAATTCAAAGCACATTCCATAAAAACACTCCCTGTGAAGTTTTTGGTTTCATTTGATTCAGTTTTCTGAAACTTTTTGCACCCCGTCTGCTGCGTCCAACGTTTATTTATAAAGCTATGATTTCTTATTTTTTCATTATAGTGACAAATGAAGGCAGAGAGGTAATTAAGATCCAGGCTTCAGCACACGTCAAAAAGCTATTTTTCAACCACAAAAACATAACTCACCTTTCTATTTCTGAAAAACTGAAATAAACCGATTTCAATGAGCTGTCTTCTCACTTTGTAAAAAGCCAGTGACGGCGGATCAGAGGACATTTTACTTACCGACGCAGTTGTCACAGATGCTGCAGTGAGACGCTCGAGGTGGTCGGAAGATCTTGCAGGTGTAGCAGTACTTCAGTTTCACGATCTGGTTGTTGATCTGAACATTGCGGATTCGAGGTGGGGGCCGCTGCCCCGCGGGGACGTTCCCGTTGGCGGCCTCTGTGGAAACAGGACAACATTCATTAGTAGGTGTCGGCAATCTTGATCACACGATAACTTATTATAAAAGGTGTTATTTAATCGCAATCTAATACAACAACACCACAAACTCTATCCTCAAAAATCACAAATTAAAGAATAACTTCGGTATTTTTCAACCTTGTTTTCCCGTGTATTTGTGTCTAAGTGACTAATGGGGACAACTCTTTTTGAAATCGGTCCAGTATTGAGAGAGAACGCCGCAGTCGCCAGCCGCTAAACCAGCTGTAATGTAATCATTTGGGGCAACCTGGTACCACTAAAAGTTCTTGTTTTTGCCACTGACAGGCTCAGATTGTTATTATAAGTGTCTGACAACATCAATGGAAAGGACCCTACAGAGAAATTAAACCTTTTTTCTTACCTTTTGCTTTCCGTTTGTTATTGTCATGTGACTTGTTGCTGGAAGACAACAGTAGAAACGTGAGTGGAGAGAGGAGCGCTGGCTGGTGTTGTCAGAGTTTGTTGTGTTGGAGTACAGAAAGCGTAGCTTAGTGTTATCTGAGGGGTCAGGAACCTTTACTATCAAAAGAGCCATTTTAGGCCAAAAAAAAAATCTGTCTGGAGCCATAAAACATCTGATCATTGTGATGAAGGTAACACAGTTTATAGTCTAAGTATATAGTATATAAGTCTAATGCAGTGAGGGCCAAAGAGACAATGTACTACGGAGTATTAGGGCCACATTGAAGGAAAAAACATCTGAGATTTACAGAATAAAGTCATAATATTACGAGAATAAAGTCGTAACTTTACGAGAAAAAAGTCGTAATATTACTAAACTTTATTCTCATAAAACTACGACTTTTTTCTCTTAAACTTCTGACTTTATCCTCATAATATTACGACTTCTTTTTCTCGTAAACGTTTGATTTTATTCTCGGAATATTATGACTTTATTCTCGAAATTTCAGATTTATTTTTTTCCTCAATGTGGCACTAATATTCCGTCGTATCGTCGTACCCTAACCCTACAACAATGACAGATAAAAATGAAAATGTAAACAAAAAACATTTATCCATTTCCATTTTTAAGAATCCACAGGGAGCCACTGGAGAGGAGCTGAAGAGCCGCATGTGGCTCCGGAGCCGCAGGTTGCTGACCCCCGAGTTATCTAAAAGATTTACAATGTCATGGCTGAATATTTAGCTGATTTCGACAATGTGGAGGCGACGCAACATTTCGCAGCGAGACTTCTCAGAGCGAGACAAACAGACCAGATCAAGCGAAAGGAAAGAAGAACGTTTTATTTCTCTGTAGGGTCCTTTCCATAATGTTGTCAGACACTTATAATAACAATCTGAGCCTGTCAGTGGAAAAATCAAGAACTTTTAGTGGACGTAAACGGACGGTACCATGCTGCCCCAAAGGATTACATTACAGCTCGTTTAGCGGCTGCCGTCTGCAGCGTTCTAAAAATACCGAAGTTATCCTTTAACACATCTGACAGTGGTTACACAAATAATGAACATTATAAGCTCTAGAAAATGTATCCTGCAGCCCTGTTGCAGCTGGATTGCATTAGACTGTACAGGTCTTAGACAGTGAGAGATGTGAGATTCAGTGACAAGGACAAGAAAAAAATAGGACGTAAATCTTGACAGCTGAACCTTGAGGGTGTCAGTGAATGACATCGTTGGCTCGATGCAGTATTAATGATGGTGGATTTATGCGTAATCGCTACTGAGCTGTTGATATTATTTATTAGCAACACTATAACATGGTGTCCTGCTCTGTTTGGGCTTCAACTAACCTTCCTAACACTGAAATATCTTTTAGGTGGTTTTGTTTCTGCAGTCGACAAAGAAAAACAACATTATCACACGTTCACTTTCCCCTAGCAATTCAGATCTTTCTGATTATGTAGCACTGCAGGAGCCGAGAGTGCAGAGAGGCTGGCTAATGACCAGAGGGCTGCTGGATCTCTCCAGAGAGCAACTGTTAGGGAGAAATCCACCATTAACATGTTCCACGGGGAAGGCGTGAATGTGGAGGTAATGGAAAAGACAAAGCATGCTCATTTGACTTTCTGGGGATAAAATAAGATAAGAAATGTGGCATTTGTGGAAATTAAATTATGTGAATGATCATACTCTGTTATGTAAAACAACCGTTTCTGCATAAATAAATCAGTGAAACTAGCACGCCTACAAGCTTGCATCAAAACCATCCATCTACAGACATAAAGATTGTGAAAATGTACTTTATCTGACAGTGCAAATGGCTCCGCATTATGAATCCACTGAATGTAGGATTAGTGGCTTTCAGGATAAACCAGCGGAGAATAAATTAATGAGTCATCACTCACAGGGAATGATGCCACTCCCTCGGGTAACAAAGCTCTGTCTGCTAGTGGCATTATATATTCCAAGAGGATGCCTCTCCTCCTATTAGCATTCCCCCTCGGGACTTGTGGCTAACAGGCTGAGAGGACAGAGCGTCGAGGAAGCAGCGGCGGCTTCATCAACATGCCTGCCTCGGCCTCAGAACGAGATCCCAACCTGGCTGTTATCTGTTAGCACGCCCACAGCTCATAACAGCAAACAGCTACCCTAACACATTAACAAACATACTGTATGAGGAGGTACAAGTGTGGGACGGAAGTTGTTAAACTAAGTGCTTCATTTAGGCTGCTTCAGTGCACATTCTCTTCACAGTCATGTGATCCATTTCAGCATTTAAGTGATGAATGTCTATTTTGGGAGATTTGTTGAGATGTGTTTGGTGGAAAGGAAAACATTTTACCAAAAAAGGTGCACTTGCACACATATTTAGCGTATTAAAGGTAGGGTCAGTAATGCTGAGAAACTAACAAGAGTACACTAGATTCTAAAAATGAATGCAGCGTGGCGCAGCAGGCTGACATGTTCTTCTGTCCATCTCCATCTCCCCTGTTTCAGTGCCCAGGACAATGCCGCTGACGCACAACTGCACACACACGCATCTCTACACACAACAAACAGCGATATCCCTCTGAAAATAACTAATAATAATTAGTTAGAATGGTACTCGGAGAGCGCAGACCTCCGCCCCCACTCTCCGTTCAGCACGCGCCATCATCCACGTCTATTTTGTTTATGTTGAGATCAGCTGTACGTAGCGGAGCATCGTAAAACACTTCATTCTAACTGGACAGAAACAAAATAAAACTCACCTAAACCGTTGTCGTTACTCTTCCCAACAATCACCAAGTGTGCTTTGGTCGAACTCAACTGTAATTTCACAGAGTTTAATGTGAAAAAACGCCGAATCTACAGTCCACCCCCCCCCTTTGCTCTCTCTTTGAAGGAAGAAGGCGGGGTCATGCGTCTGATCGGAATTCTTAAAAAATATTCCTGAATATGGATCATGATCCGGATCGCCACCAAAACTGAATGGATTGTTCATTGTGTCACACCCCACCCCTCCAAAAGATTTCATTCAAATCCATCGCAGACTTTTGGAGTAATCCTGCAAACGGACAAACAAACAAACCAAAAAACAAACCAACGCCGGTGAAAACATAACCTCCTTCCTAGGCCTTCGGCCTTGGCGGAGGTAATAATGTTGAGGGATTATTCCTTATTTCATGGGCTATTTTGGAATTTATATATTATTACATACTTATATAAAAAAAACTAAAAAAAACGAAGCATTTAAATAGTGATTTGGAGGTTGAATACCATGGCAACGGTTGAAGTTACAAAGCTTTGAAGCATTCGGGTCAATTGTATTTGAACAGCACGACCAACCCTACCTCTAATTTGTCTCACTTCTCTGCATTTGACGGCTTCCCTAAATTAAATATCTTTTGGTTTTAGACTGTTGATCTTGCAAAAAAAGTAAATTTGAAGACATCACGTCTTGGGCTCTGGCAACGTATGAGGACGATTATTAAAAAGACTAAACGATCAGTGAAAATAAAAAATAATTAACACATTTATAAATAATGAAAATAATCATTAGTTGCAGCTCTATTCACATAAAGAATCCCCAAATAGGATTTCCTCACATAAACATACATGCCGGAGCTGTACAGGTCATCACGGCCACAGCTGGTTAGACCAGAGAGCCATTGTCATCCAGCGAGTGGTATGAGTCACAGTCATGATGAGAGAAGCGCTGGCTACCAGCTAACCCTGTTCTCAGAGGACCGGCTGCCTCAGCCTTGCTGCTTTTACAGCCCTCCTCTGTCACCAGCCGAGACCAGCCTCCACCCCACGCCTCTCGACTGGAGTGAGAGAGCACGAGTGATGGCTGAAGGACACCGTGAATCTTTAACAGAGACAAAGAGTGAACATTGAACAGCCGCACAGGCAGACAGGGAGGGAGGGAGAGAGGGCTGTTGCAGAATAAAAGCTTATTGCTTCAGATATAAAGAGCGTGTGGACAGCACAGGAAGTGGACAACAAAAAAATCACTATTTCTAAAGACAACAGGGCGGGTTTATTTTTGGTCTGCAAAGGCTTTGTTGTCATTATGATACAGCATATAGTTTGTTTTACATAATGAGACAACATGATCCCCTGTAATGAATGTGTGTGTTAGACTGAGCGCCACTTCCACGGACGAGCACACCCAACCTTCAGCGACTTAAAGAATAACAAACATGAATAAACCAACAGCTCTGAGGCGGTGTGCTCACTGCTTAACTAGCATATATACTGAAGTATTTATGCCTCCAAAATACTTTCACATGAGCTACTTCCAACTAATTCGCAGTCCAGAACTTTGGACTAGGGATGTTAATAATTAACCGTTTAACCGTTAACCGACATTAAGCATTTTAATCGATTAACGCTATCGGTTAAAGGGTTAAAATAAATATTCAGAATTAATTAAAAAGCTGAGAAAAACACTGAGGAGCGGCTCGTCTCTTTAAGGAGCCGGAGTTGCAGATACAGGAAGTTGGCTCCCGTCTATCGCTCGCTTGAGCAAAACGAGTTGTAACCTCGTAGCATTTACCCACCGACAAATAAACTGTACACACACTGTCTGCTACACCTACGTTCACAGCTAGAACGCCACCAACAAACCTACACTCCCCGCCGCCAAACACACACGGACTGTCGGACACTCGTAAAAGTTACGCCGCAATGACAGAGCGGCGGCGAGCACGAAGATACCAGCAGAGCTACAGCTGCTCACTGTTTGTGGGACAATCGCTATCGTTACGCAGCGCAGACAGAAAAATCTGCTAAACTGAATTCAATGTGCGGTGGAGACTGTTACTGGAAACGTGGCTGCATGTCCGCGACACTACACGCAGCAGCGTAGGTGCTAGGTTAACTATCCTGAACTGGAGACTCAGTTGTCTGTTGTGCTCCTACACTGCAGCTGGCGCACCGCTGCATGCGAGGCACTAATCTTGTCGGTTAACGGTTAATAATCGGTTAACAAGGGTCGTTATCGGTTAAGAATTTTTTTCAAAACTAGCATCCCTAGTCTGGACGTAATTTTATACAAAAAAGAAGAACCTAGATGATGATGATGTAACAGCACATGAACTGTAATAACCATTTGTCCTGTTGTTGACTTGACATTTGAATGGATGTAGATAAGGGGTTTGTGCCCGGTGGTACTATCAGTACTGATTGTGCACAATGCATGCACACTTCAAGGTGAGGAGCTGGACTGCAATCACACAAGAAGAGGTGAGACCACACGCTACTTCAAACCTGCCAACAATCTGCAGTGGATCTCAACAGTATTACTGGAGGTGCATGAATAAGGATGCTGCTGGGCTTTCCTTCCAATCAATAAATTGGTGTTGCTATATACAAATGTTCTTCAGATTCACACAACCATAGTATGTCTCTAATTCAAGTCAAAGTCCCAAGGTTTGTAAAGATACAAAAAATTTCATGCAAACTTACATGGATGTGTTTATATTATGGACCTATGTGTCTGAAAGAGGGCTGTCAATCGATTCAAATATTTCATCGCGTTCAATCTAATGATTGTCTATAGTAGATTGTGATTAATCACACATTATCTGTTCAAAATGTACCCTACTTGATTGGTATTTAATCCTCTTATCAACATGGGAGTGGGCAAATATGTTGCTTTATGCAAATGTATGTATATATTTATTATTGTAAATCATTTAACAACACAAAACAATGACAGATATTGTCCAGAAACCCTCACAGGTACTGCATTTAGCATAAAACAATATGCTCAAATCATAACATGACAAACTGCAGCCCAACAGGCAACAACAGCTGTCAGTGTGTCAGTGTGCTGACTTGACTATGACTTGCCCCAAACTGCATGTGATTATCATAAAGTGGGCATGTCTGTAAAGGGGAGACTCGTGGGTACCCATAGAACCCATTTACATTCACATATCTGGAGGTCAGAGGTCAAGGGACCCCTTTGAAAATGGCCATGACAGTTTTTCCTCGCCAAAATTTAGCGTAAGTTTGGAGCGTTATTTAACGTCTAAACGTATTTAATGTCTAAGTTGACGTGGTTGGTACCGATGGATTCCTTTTTTAGTTTCATATGATGTCAGCATCTTCACTCTAGCTTTAAAACTGAGCCCGCTACAACCTAAAAATCTCAAATTGTGTTAATGTGTTAAAGAAATTAGCGGCGTTAAAACGACTTTGTGTTAACTCGCAATTATCGTGTTAACTTTGACCGCCCTAATCTGAAATAAAGTTGAATTGAATTGAATATAAATGTTTATGAATATTATTGAATATTAATGTTTGATGACTCATCCTGCACTCGCCACACTGGACATATAAAACTGCACGTCACCGTTTGTGGGTCGTAGTAGCTAACAAAGCAATATGCAAAAGTAGGAAGAGATGCGTGTTTGGATATCAGACTCTCTGTCACTGCACTGCAGCAGTACATGCAGATGAACGGCAAAAGACTGCTGGATGACTTCTCGAAAACACCAGCGGACTTTTACCGGCGGGTGAGCGGGAGGGCTCCAGGCGCCATTCATCTGCATGTACTGCCCGCGGCAAAGTTTTGATCTAACAACAGGTGAGGTGTGTGTGTGTGTGTGTGTGTGTGTGTGTGTGTGTGTGCGGAGCCAGCAGTCCTCTGTAGCTCACCTATCACGCTAAACAGCCCACACACGTTTTAGTGGTCCAAACAAATGCGAAGGATTTCATTTAAATCCCTCTTATAACTGTACACCTCTCAAGTATTCTGTTTCACTGTGAGATACGTCACAGTACAGCAGTTAAGAAACGCTCTAACTTCCGTTTCACAGTGACTTTAAACCTGCATTTCTTTTACCACTTGGGAGCAGCGAAAACAAGCTACTCAACATTGACATATTATCACCTTTTAATTGGATATGACAAGCTTGGTAGCAAACAGTTTACATATTGTTTACACAGCCAGCAGTTACGGAGCAACATTGTCATTCATGTGGAGTCGTGTTTCTGACCACCTGATGAATCTAAATCCAATATTCACTGTTCTTTTAGCTCTGTTTGTTGATCTCTACCACCAACTCTTGAGAGAAAAATATCTCTGACTCTTCAGCTGCTAAATGCTCCACTATGTTCAGCAGCTAGTCGCCAACTGTGTCTGTCTGCTGGTTGATGTTGGGTAGTATAAAGTGAAAATAGCTGCCGGCTGTGGCCAAAAACAACACTATGAGAGCGACCCAAAACAGTACGTTTGCAGTCGGACGGCTAAACAATGAGCAGAAACTCACTATGACGCTCCATAAGGCCGAGGGGGGAGCTGCAGATTCAGGTGATAATTCTCTGTAAGTAGCGACCCCTTTCACACTGGTTTCACATTGTCATTTATTGCATTGTAATTCTAAAAAATATTGATTATAGCAGCTTTAAGATATGTCTTCATTAAATCACTGACACTATCACAAAAACAGAATGTGATAAATGTACGGAAAACTTGTGAAGGGGATCTTTAAAGGCCACAAACTCTTATTTTATCAATCTTGTTCTTACTCTGAGTGATGAGATTCTAAATGCACGCTGACAAAGTTAGAACTGTTCATATAAGAGATTTCTGTATTTGTGGTTTTTTTTCTCTGTGCTCTTCTGACTGGTTTGAAGTGGGCGGGGATCAGCAGAAAAAAACTGATGTCCTAAACCAGGGGTCAGCAACCTTTACTATCAAAAGAGCCATTTTAGGAAAAAAAAAAAAAAAAAAATCTGTCTGGAGCCACAAAACATTTGAGCATTGTGATGAAGGTAACACAGTTTATAATCTAAGTATATAGTATATAAGTCTAATGTAGTGAGGGCCAAAGAGACAATGTACAATGGAGTATTAGGGCCACATTGAGGGAAAAAACATCTGAGATTTACAGAATAAAGTCCTCTTAATATTATGAGAAAAAAGTCCTAATGTTACGAGAAAAAAAGAAAATAACACGTACAATTACTACTTTATAATATTATAACTTTATTCTCGAAATCTCAGATTTATTTTTTTTCCTCAATGTGGCCCTAATACTCCGTCGTACCATAGACTTACAACAATGATAAATAAAATTGAAAATGTAAACAAAAAAACAGTTATTCATTTCCACTAATTATTTTATAAATCCACAGGGAGCCACTGGATAGGAGCTAAAGAGTTGCATGTCGCTCTGGAGCCACAGGTTGCTGACCCCTACCTATACATACCAGGATGTTTTACTAATTTTGATTATGCTTATTCAGTCATGAATATTAAATATCACAGAGAAAGACCTGAAGACAAGTTTTTAGGGGAAATACTGGGGAGACGAGAGCTTAGGTGAATAAGAAAATAAGTTGCTTAAACTCACCAATTTCCATCTCGATGAATGTGGCTTCCTCTGGGAGAGCCCGCGGCAGCACCCCGGGGTCGCTGAAGCTGGTCCTCAGCAACATGGCGATGACGAAGAGGAAGAGCACGATGGCGAAAACTGGGATGGCAGGAGACAGATGGACAGCCAGGTACGGACATCTGTAGGAGAATGAAGATAGAAAAAAAGATTAAGATCCAGTCTAAAAGCAGGTAAAGGTTCTCAGAAAGGTGAAGAGGGGAAGCTGTGATGTCACAGTTAGGCTACCTCCGGGTCTGAGAAGTGAAGCCAATGCTGAAGTGCCTTAAACCTGCATTCTGTCTAACAGCCAGCAGGGGGCGACTCCTCTGGTTGCAAAAAGAAGTCTGATTGTATAGAAGTTAATGAGAAAATAAGCCTACTTCTCTCTTGATTTATTACCTCAGTAAACATTGTAAACATGAGTTTATGGTCTCAATCGCTAGTTTCAAGTCTTCTTCAATACAGCATGATGTTCATTTAGTAAATTATGGTCCCATTTAGAGTCAAATAGACCATAAAGCAGGGGATGCTTTAGGGCGTGGCTACCTTGGGATTGACAGGTCGCTACCACAGCGTTGTCCGGTCTGGGAGTTGTCTGTGTTTTTGTCTTACAACTTTAAACCTGATTAAATCTTATTCAGCGTTCAGTTGTACATAGCTCCACCCTCTCTTGTCACTTCTGGTTGCAAAAAAAACCAAGATGGTGACGACCAAAATGACGAACTCGAGGCTCCAAAACAGCAGTCTACAAACCACTGGGTGACGTCCCGGTGACTACGTCCACTTCTTATATACAGTCGATGTTTACAACAGAACTGTAAGTGAAAAACTTTTGTGTCTTGCTTCGTCATGATGAGAGCTGCTACGTTTAGTCCATAAACGAATGTCAAATTAAATTAAACGGTCGCAAGATTATTAATCAGCAATTATTTCCATAACTGATTAATCGTTTATGTAATTTCTTTTTCTGGTTCCAGCATCTACAATGTGAGTATTTGCTGCTTTTTGGTTTTGTTTTACATCATTGTGAACAAAATATAAAATTTTGTAGGGTTGGTTGAACCTTTGTCACCTTGGACCTGAGGAAATGAGATGGACATTTTATAGACAAAACATTTAATAACTGCCAGATAAATTGAATCATTAGTTGCAGACCTAAATTTCATACCAAAAGTCATACTGTTTGAAGTAAAATATTAAATATTTTTGCATCACAGCTACACATGACGACTGCAGACAACAACCTTAACAGAGATCAGGCAGGCGAGCTCTGTTTTGTCTTTCAAATCTCTTTTAAATACGCACTTTATCAGAATTGTTTTCTCTTAAATCGGTTATTATTATGATATTATTCTACTTGTTGTAACTGTGTTTTAATGCTTCATACCTTGCTTGTCTTTTTTACTGTATCA
The DNA here is from genome assembly GCF_015220745.1 of Sebastes umbrosus. Taxonomy (NCBI): domain Eukaryota; kingdom Metazoa; phylum Chordata; class Actinopteri; order Perciformes; family Sebastidae; genus Sebastes; species Sebastes umbrosus. The sequence goes on along the minus strand of NC_051277.1, from coordinate 4,495,499 downwards.
ACTCTATTTCTATTTATACTACCTGTTAATTTGTGCTTTTTATGTCTTTGTAAAGCACTTTGTATCTTGTTTTTGAGTGCTATGTAAATAAAGTTATTATTATTATTAACAGAGGTGGGAGAGCGTTCTCACAAAGAGCATGTGCAGAGAGAGGTCACAACACGACAACGTACATATTCTGAACTGGTGTTTCAGAGCAGAAGGTCATGAACCGTGTGAGCTGCCCTTTCTCTGGACCGTGTGTGGAAGTCGTGGCCGTGAATAAACAACGCAATGCCACACTTCCCCCCCTCACCTTCTGGAGGAATGAGCGGAGAAACATTAGCATAACTCCGTTTGCCGTGGCCATTGAGATTAGAGCCAGCAGGGCTCCACCGAGACGGCCTGCTGCTCAGAGCGATAACAGATGTGAGCTGCAGAGCAAAGTGCTGCGACAGAACAGAACAGCAGCAGCAGCAGCAGCAGCAGCAGCGAAGGCTTCTGCATGAAGTTATTAATAGTTAAACTGTGCGGCCTCATCTCCCTCCCAAGTGGCCGGGATCATATATTCATAATGCAACGCCAATGTTGCACTACAGGGTTGCAAGGTATTGTGCCATATCCTGTACAAGACTAACTTTTGTACTGCGTGTCATGCATAAACCCTGCACACACACACACACACGCACACACACACACACACACAGATGACACACACTCTGCTTCATTTCATGGAAGATGAGAATTTGCGTTTTTTTAGTTTAGTTTAGCAGGTTGTCCGCTGTGTGTCTGCCCGGCGTAACGACACTCTGTCTGTCCGGATTAACGATAGCGATTATCCTACAAACAGTGTGTGTGTTTGTGCTACATTAGCAGCTCTAGCATTGCCGATGGCTCCGTGCTCGCTGTAGCCACACACTTACGCTCCGTCAGCGGGGCGGAACTTCAGCGAGTTTCCGACAGACTGTGTTGTCGGTGGCGTTCTAGCTGTGATCGTCGGTGTAGCAGACAGTGTGTGTACAGTTTATTTGTCGGTGAATAAATGCTACGAGGCTACAACTCCTCCGCTCAAGCGAGCTGTAGACGGGAACTAACTTCCTGTATCTGTAACGCCAGCTCCGCCTCTTGAGGTGGACCAGCTTTTCTCCTTAAAGTGACGCGTTTTTCTCAGCTTTTTAATTAATTATTAACATTTCTTTTAACCGTTTTAACCAATATTATTATTATTATGATAATCAACTGATTGCTTAAGTTGTTTTTCAAGAAAAAAAATCCCAGAAAGTCTACGGTTCCAGTGAGAAAGAGCTGCTTTGCTTTGTCTTAAATGATAATAAACTGAATATCTTTGGGATCTGGACAAAACAACTCACCGTGGGAGGAAAGAAACCAAAAAATATTCAAGTTTAAGAAGCTGCAATCAGCAATTTTTTTCTCTTAAACAGATTAATCGATTATCAAACTAGTTGACGATTAATTTAATAGTTGACAACTAAACGTTGCTACTCCAAAATCGATTACTCAAGAAAATAATCAGCAGATAAATAGGAAAAAGAAATAATGATTAGGAGCAACCTTAAGTATCAGCAATAAGGATTTTAAAAGACACAAAATTGGTACACAAGGTGCATTTGAGTGGAACATAACATCTCATATGGACAGCAGCCATTTATCGGTATCACATATCAGCCAAAACACGGCAGATACGGTTACATAAATGAGTACGACCTATATATTATTCTGGGTGGCCGAAACTGCTTGAAAGCAGCGGCAATGTATGAGGATGTTTTTATTACTGTGTGATTATTTTTGGTTGAGTTAGGATTCGTTTGATCAAACTTTACTCTTATAGACATTTTTTATTTCAATTCCAACGAGCTGAAGTACAGAGCCAACACAACAAAAAGAGGTGTATCTGTCCAGATACTCAAAGACTGCACTGTATATCAGACATCCATACTTGCCAACCTTGAAACCTAAAAAATAGGGAGGATTTGGAAACTAAAATGATGGGTGTGGCATCATCCTCAAAAAAAATTGGAGTTTCAGAGTTTGTTTTCTGCATTCTGGTGACTTTTAAAGAATGAAAATTGCAAAATAATTATAATTATAACGTGCACTGCAACAGCAGTTTTATGTTAAATACTTTTAATTTTACTTTTAATTCTCAGGAACGAGCTCGTGTGCTTGAGTAGGTCTATTTCTTTTTCCTACTCTCTATATTTCTCTCTTCGTCTCTCACTCACTGAAGGTCCTTTCAGACACAACTGCAACAACGGCACCACTGCGTTTTGAAACCTGTCATTTCCAACGGCTTGCGCCACAACGGCCTCTTGCTGCATCGAGCAAAACCCAACTTTGTGTGCAGAGTGCACTGAATCCGTGAGAAGCTCTCTTCCCCCCAGGAAAAAAAGACATTAGGTGTCGCTGTATTGTGACTTTTACACGCTAAGCAGAACAAGAAACGGGTTGAGATAACGAAAAGAAGAAAAAAAAGGTGTGAAAATTTGTCATAAATCAGGAGAAATACGGGAGAATTGTGACCACGGGAGGAAACCGGGAGAATGCGATGAAAAGCGAGAGTCTCCCGTGAAAATCAGGAGAGTTGGCAAGTATGCCGACATCCACAACTGGTCATTTAATCGAATCAGCAACTATTTTTGATCAATATTAAAGCGTACAAGTTGGTTCCACTTTCTAAAAAGTGAGGATTTGTTACTTTCCTCTGTTGTATATCATTTTTAAAGGGACTATTTGTAACTTTCTTAAATGCTTGTTAACAGTGACACCTGTGGCCGTGAAATCAACGAAAGTCAGCGTCGAGCTTGCGCTTGCTCGCTCTACATAGACATGTACAAGCATCGCTCCAAACAGTGAGACGACACACGTCAGCTAAAACCACAATATCACTCTATATTTCAGCTGCTTGGCAGTAATGTTAGCTGACCAGACGAAGGTCTCTCCATGAACATGATTTAGATCTGATCCTAGTGTTGGCTTTTCCTGCCTCAGCGCAGGCTGATGCAGCGGGGCTCCGCAGGGTGTCTCTCTGCTCTCTCCGCCCGCAGCCGGAGGAAACAGGGAGACACCGGAGTTTTGGTCGGAGACGATAACCTTTCTCTCTGCGGAGCCCCGTCACTTCACAAGACACGGGAAACCTCTGTTGGTCTGGAGGAGCTGCAGCATTTATTTCTGCACAAGCGTCCACTGTACATTCACTAGATATTCTCAGAGCTAAACTAACTCTTCTGCAGTGTGGAGTGAGCGTGCGTTCACGTCTAGAGGTGGAGCGAGCTGAGCGAGAACGCGCGCTGTCTGAGTGAAGGTGAGCAGGCAGAGGAGGAGAGGCAGTGGCTACACGCGAGCGCGCATAAGCGAGCGCGCATGTGTCCCGACCCGGTACATTCATATGCTTAAAAAGTTACAAACAGTCCCTTTAAATTGATCATCTTTGAGTTTTGGACCCTGACAATCATCTACGTCATCATTTACAGTTGTCATACATAATATTGTCTTGTCTTCTCTGGGTTGTCATCACACCCACACTGACACGCGGCTAACAGGAAGTTTAGAGGAAAAGGATTTGGCTGAGTAAGCACCTGCCAGTCAGCACAACATGTCAGAGAACAAAGTCCACCTGTGTATTCATACTTCTTCATGTTACAGATACACCATGCAGGTACGTCAGCATACCTGTGCACTGATGAAACAAACACACCCTCACACACACTCAACACCTGCTGAACTGGTCTGAGCAGTTTTCCCTGCAGTGCCTTTTTTCACACTAATGGAAACTCGGAGCAGAGATCAGATCAATAGAGATTTCCACTGGACCAGGCCGGTGAAGTATGTTTGGCCCATTTGTTAGAGCAGAGAGCAGCCAGAGGATTCAGACTGAGGAGAGGCAGTCTGCCGATGAAGTGTAATTCCCGTAATGATGACTGGTAGGTATTGGAGGCACACTCAATCATCGCTTCCCATCGTGCTCTGCAGCACGTCCTTCCTGGATGTGACCGTTTCCCTCTGCCGTCGAGGAGCAGGGTGGTGCTGGCACCGTGACGCTGTGTGTGTTCATCAGTCACCGCGGAGGCAGCGGAAGAGGAAAAACTGGACTTAATCAGGCCCCCGTGTCCATGTGGAGAGAAATGTTTTCATCAGCAAGGCGATCGATCAGACCGCCAAGTGACACTCATGTGCCACTTACACATTCCCTCTCTCTCTGCCTCTCCTTTTAGGCTCACCATAAACTAGTTTCCGAGGTATAACTAAGTACATTTACTCGAGTGCTCCAGCTACAACATGAAAATGCTGCTTATGTGTTAAAGTCTGTTTATAGACGAACTATGCAATATGTAAAAAAAAGTTGTGCAAAACCTTTTGAGGCTCCAGAGGGAGCTGTGCGATGTCTGATAAATTGCCTCAAGTGATGTCACATGAGTCAGCGATTGTTAGGGGCTGAAGATGAAAAAAAAATCTGGGGGTGTGGAGAAAGAAGTGAGCTTCCCAGACCTCTGTAGCCCGCTCCTCATCTCTTGAGGCCAACGACTAGAGGCTACATTAGCCACTACTAGAACAAAACAACCAAATCTCAGACCAATACCACACAGACTAATTGCGTTCGTTCGAGAGGAACTGTGCCTCGCCTGGAAAGTAGACGAGATCAGGCGGCAGCAGCAGGGGATGGTGACAAAAAGCTGCGGTCAAGTCGGACAGTTTCCAGCCGTTTCGAGCAACCTTCACGGAATTTACAGGAAGTCACAGAAAAAGTAACTTCCTGTTAGATCCGATCTGTAGGTTACTTGTAGTTTTCAGACCACGTTGGGATTTATTTATATTTGTTTGTAAATCTATGTGGAAATGTGGGTGTGTCTGGCATTGGATTCTATCCTTTGTTATTTCTATGTCCGCCTTGTAAAGCACTTTGTAATGAGCACTCGTTTTGATAAGTGTTATATAAATAACCTTCATTATTATAATAATTATTATTATCAACCACACAAGATGTGTTTGTTAACAGATGAAACCATTGTACAACATGAGACTAATACAATCTAGCGTTAAATATCACAATTACACAACACGTGGTGTTTGCTGTCAAAACTAAGAGCCAATCAGCTCTTTGATCAGGCGCGAGCCAGGCGTTTCCCAGAATGCCCTGGGTCTTGCAGTCGGTGGAGAGCAACTGCGGCGCCTGGCTCTAAAAACTGCGGCCGCCTCGATCTCGTGAGGTCATCGTTGCCCACGTGTGCATGACGTCAGAGCGAGTCGGCATCAAGTAGGACACAAATCTAACCGGCATACATTGCGCGGCGACTCTGGCATGGCTCATCTCGAACGAGCCTATTGTCTGCAATCAAGTTGCATGGTGGGTAATGTAGGAAGCAGGTTTTGACAAGGAAGAAGAATGTGTGAAATAAAAAAGGATATTGAGGGATGATATGTTTACTAAGGGTACAACGGATCACAAAACTCACTGTTCGGATCATATCGCGTTTTGAGTCACGGATCGGATCAGCAGAAAAACAAGGGAGCAAATATAACTTATAGCCCTGAATGAATATCGTCCGATAACGATCGCAGTAAAACTTTATTTCACTCCCAGAAAAATATATTTTTATTACACATCGGTCTACCAGAATTAGTATGCAAATTAAGTGTTTCTGCCATATGCTACATTCCACTTTATTTACTTAATGAGCCCCTACACAACTGCCATAAAATCACTAAAGGAGTGACCATTAGAGCTCTTTGAATATAGAAAAGAGATTTTTAATAATCGGTACCCCATTAGCTGTAAAAAAAAACTGCAATCAGCTGCTCATAATGGACAATAATCACATTAATACAAAACAGTTACACAGTGTTACATAAGAGATATGTTACATGATGATTCTGCATGGAAAGTGTGAAGTTCACTCTCATGTGTGCGTGTGTGTCGGGCATTAGATGCATTAGGGTGTGTCTACTGCAGACTTTGATCCAGAGGATTTCCCCTCTTAACTCAGGATGACACGAAGCTCAAAGATGAGAAGCTTCTAAAGTCGGGATATCTCTGAATTACAATCACTCTCAACCTCGCAGCAATAAAACCACTGAACCCAGGATTAATACGTCACCGCGCCGGCGTCGGTGACTCATGACACTTTACCGTTGTGGAACATTTCAAGCACTAACCTCTATTAATACTTAACAGTTGTAAGCTGTTGTGTGTTGAATGAATCATACTACAGATGAATTATGCACCATGCTGTGCTGTCAGATCCACAGTGGGCCTCAGCAACAGCCCTCTGTCATACAAACATCTGTAGACGGTGACTCTGCCCATTTCTACGGCACTGCTGAAAAAACAAACTAAAGCTCACAAACTCTACATGCCCTCTCCCTCCTTCTCCACAAACTCCATTACCCAACTTGGTAAATATCCTGAGTAGAGGGAGGTTTCGTAAGACCCTCTGCGGGAGGAATTTCAGACAACTTTTGCCCTTTTCCACAGAAGTAATTGTGCCTCTCATGTATTGTTATAACATTTGAGTCACAGAGATAAGCATACGCAGTACTCTTTGAAGGTCGTTAAACATTTACTGCTGGTTCTTAAAGTATTTCCAGAATCCTTTTCTAGTCTTTTCCAACCATCTGAATGAAAAAATACTCAGTCTGCTGCATGATAAAAAAAAAATGCTTGCACTGTATTTCCAAATCCAGGTAGCCAGAACACACAAACGTCCTTTTGAGCAAGAAGATATGTAATTTCTGGCTATAGTAGAAAGTAGCGCCGAGCACGGCTCCAAATCTTGAACAGTATCGGGTGCCCGGTAGTAAGAACAGATGAAACAAATCACCAGCACTCACAGATAAAGGATCTTTCTTAGTTTCAGCTATAAGCCATCATCAGCGTCAGAAACATGTTCATCTTTTTGCCCAGAATAAACTAAGAAAGAGCTTTTATCTGTGAGTGCCGTTGATTTGTTTGTTATGTCTTTTCTGTCTACCATCTTTGATTGGAGCAGTGGTGGAAAGTACATTTATATAAGTATGTACTTTACTCGAGTATTTCTATTTTTATACCACATTACAATGCAGAGGGAAACATTGTTTTATGCCACAACATTTATTTGACAGCTGTATATACTAGGTACTTTTCACATTAAGATTTGAAATTAAAAAACATATGATGAACTTATAACTTATACTAGAATGGCACTCGGAAAGCGCAGACCTCCGCCAAGCTGCCCGAGTACGATTGCCCCCCTGTCTCCGTGCAGCATGCGCCATCATCCACGTGTATTTTTGTCTATGTTGAGATGAGCTGTACTTAGCGGAGCAGCGTAAAACACTTCATTCAAACTGGACAGAAACAAAATAAAACTCACTCAGTAACTCGTTGTTACTCTTTCTAACAATCACCAAGTGAGCTTTGGTCGAACTCAACTGTAATTTCAATGTGAAAAAACGTAGATTCAGTTGTCCCCCCCTCGCTCTCTCTCTGAAGGAAAGAGGCGGGGTCATGCGTCATGAACGCGTCTTCAGTTACACTGCACATGTGTTATACCCAGAGGTCTTAATGTTCAGGCTGATCGTAATGCTTAAAAACATTCCTGATTCCAGATCATGATTCGGATCGCCACCAAAATCTAATGGATTGTTCATTGTGCCACACCCCACCCCTCCAACGAATTTCATTCAAATCCATCGCAGACTTTTGGAGTAATCCTCCAAACGGACAAACCAACAAACCAAAGCCGGTGAAAGTATAACCTCCTTCCTAGGCCTTCGGCCTTGGCGGAGGTAAAAATGCATGTTAAAGATTAAACCAGTGGTTCTCAACCTTTTTGGCCTCTCACACAAAAAAAAAATCAATGTCTAGTCGAGACCCTTTGTCGTGTTTCAGATGTCTTTAACGGTGCAGCCCCACTGTAACCAACCAATTTGCATAAAACCGCGTCCGCCCTGCCCCGCCGGTCGCTTGTCAAAACTACAATTAACGCTATTAACAGTTTATCAAAGAGAGATTTCCCCTCTAAACTTCACAGATAGTTGCATTTAAATAACGGTTCCTGTTCCAGAAGAAGTAAAATGATCCGTTATTTCACAAAAACAGCAAAGATCAGAGAATATGTTTCTTCTTTCCTCTCCCATTAATCATCTCACGACCGCTCAGCTTCACTTTGTGACCTGTTGGAGGGCCCGACCCCAAGGTTGGGAACCACTGGTATTAAACTAACTCACTGTATATAAAGCACATTTAGCTGATATGTACTTTTACTTGAGTAGCATTTTGAATGCAGGACATTTGCATATAATGGAGTATTTATTTAACAGTTGTATCTGCTGTAACTTGGATAACCGGTTAAACGTTTTAAAACCAATTTGTACAGCGTCAACTAAAATGCATCATCAGTTATATTGGTATATATTAACAATATTTTATGTTTTTATTCAAAATAATTCATATTTTCCTTGTGTTGTACAAAAAGAGCAAGGACATTTGTCAGTTCTGATACCTGGATAAGCAAAATACACTTGAGAAAAATCTATTTTAGTGTCAAACAGATAAAGAGTCTTTGATGAATCTGTAAATATCTTCAGAACAGCAGAAAGTGTTGGACCTCCTTGAGGTTTTTTAAAAGATCGCCAGGTATTTTTTCTTTTCAGAAAACTGAATGCTTCATTCTGTGACTCAAATGTAATGGTAACACAAATATCAGACCTTTAAAACTCTTTGAATCCTAATCAAATATATGAGTGAGTTAAACACTAAAGCTCCAGATGACGCAATCTGTTGTCCGGTTTAAATGAGTCTTCCTTGTTATGCAACACTTAAATACCATATGAGAGAGATGAAACATGAGAGCCACGGTCAAGGTCCTTTTTACCGGGATTAAAGCTAGGATTACAGATGTTGCGTCATCGAATATTCACTAAATGAAATGAAGAATAATGATGATTTAATATCAGCCACATGAGAAACAATACTAGTGATTTAACAGCACGATTATAGGTGCAGCCATCTCTACACATTTCTAGGAGAGCAGCTATTTCAAGCCGAATAGATCAAGACAAAGTGAGGAAGTATGCCTTCTCTGTATGGCACAGGATGTGGGCAAAACCACACGTCGCCCTCAACAGAAAAGCTGCCCTCTCCTCCTGCCAGAGAAGCATCCAGAGAACAAAAGCCTGTGGATCACTGTTACTGTAAATGGTGCATGTACTCCGAATAGGGCATAAATCATGTTATTGCTCATTTAGCGAGGGGCCAGCAGCCGCTTTCTGATTGGCCTAACAGGGAGATAGGGTGGGGTTAGATGCTGAGGGAGGCTCGGGGGGGTCGGTTACAAGATGACTGCAGCCGGTCGCTCTGTCCTCAATAGATCCTCACATTTTATGAAGCTGACTGGAGGAAGGACAGGAGGTCAGTCGGACGCACTGCACGCAGCATATGCAAGGATGTAGATTCACGTACAAACAAACAAAGAGAAAAGGATCGGTCTCATTACACGCACATATGCTTCTCTGGCCTCGCAGCTCAGCGTCCTGGGGTGGACACACACAGATGACACACTGTCCTTGTGTTCCAGTTCCTTCATCCAAACTCCATAGGTGGCGATCCACATGCACATATACACGCATACACGCACACCACATTCACATTTTCACAAAACGGGAGCCAAACCAGCAAGCATCCAACTGTGAGGAAGCCTTTTGCTGATATATAAACGTTTCTAAAGCCTTTTACACAGCATAGGTAACATATAAATATGTAAAATCTCCTTTTAAAATTAGATCAGTGGATATTAAATGGGCTGAAAACCAACAGGGCAAGAACACACTGTCTTAAAATTGATTCCGCCTATAAAGGGAAAAACAGGCCGGGCCCATCTCCTCCCTGAATAATTTGTTTAGTTGTTCCTAATGGGTCTTTCCATTTGTGTATTCGGCTGCTCGTTTCCGCAATTTAGCACAAATTAAAGCACAGGGAGGACTCCCCGCACGGGGTGCCGATGGCTGGTGATAAAAGTGAGATGTCTGCTCGGCTAGTGTTGGATGTGAGCCAGCCCACGCCGGGACACTGCCCTCTCTGTTCTCCCCCATCACTGCCCCGGTGCAGCTCACAGCTCAACCTCAAGCCAGCATGTCAGGAACGAATCCTCCAAAAACAAGGACACTACGCTACAAAGATGGAGTATGTGATAACAGAGTGATGAACTACAGTTTAGTGCACCAGAATTAAACCGACACAAAAAGCTTTGTTTCTTAATATTAGATTATAATGATGCGGCGTCGCGCAGTAGACTGTCGTACGGTTTTTAATCAACGCCACGCCTTTTACAAATTGAGTTTTTGATAAATTATGGCCACTGTATGATGTTTTGGAACAGTGACGATATCATAAACCATATTAGATGGAGCTGTTATTAGTCGATTTATTGATTGGTTATTATTTTCGGCTATCGGTCTGACGACGGATAAGCCTCAAGACCTTTTTTTTTCCGCGCACTGCTCATTGTTTACAGTCCGATTAGCAGCTTGAGATTCGAGACTGGAGTTGAGAGACGATGTGTACGACCAGATTGTTTCACAAGTAGCCAGTTTACAAGCTAATTTTAAAACCAATAAAAAGCTAAATCATCGTCAGGCGATATTCGGTGGGTTCAGAGTTTTGCATTTCGGCCGATGCGTTCTGCCTCTTTTGGTCTCCACACGGACTCTTTACCTGCATTCAATACTACTCGGACTACAAAACGATGCCAAAATTGTGTCCCGTTGCCTACAGATTCTACATGTGAATGCAGAATCTGTTTATAAAGATTACTATTTTGGTAACAGATAAAGTAAGTGTGTCACTCATATTTAGCACAAGATGATTGAAACAATCCACTCTGACAAAACAAGACTAAGCGTCTGCAGTGATGCTACAGCATGCTAACATTTGCTCCAAGGCACTAAACACAAAGTACAGCTGAGTCTGATGTCATTACATTTGCAGGTATTTAGCCATAAACCAAAGTAGTGCACAATAACAAATTTGACCTGATGATGGCGATCCATTATCGTTGCTTAGCAGCGGTGTTCTCACGACTTAACCACTTGAACGCCGAGCATATCGTGTACACGACTTCCCATGTTGTAAACACGACCTCACGAGTTTCATTTGAAGGCAATATACTGAATACCTTTGGGTTTTAGAGCGTCACTCAGACAAAACAAGCACTTTGAATATGTCACGTGAGAAATCATGACGGGCATTTTTCACTATTTTCTGACATGTACAGAAAGAAAACAATTAACCTATCGAATGAGAAAATAATCTACACATTAAATCGGCCGATTTCAGCGTTAATACTACCTGAGGATATTCCACTCTACAATATTCATACAGAGATTGGACTTATAGTTGTATTGCTTCTATTAAATGTAGTTGCAAATGGGCAGTTTGTGAATGCATTAAAGCTCTTTGTGCAGAAGGCCATTACTCCGTTAGAGGTTTAAATCAGATATCAACATGCCGTGTAATGGCGAGTTGGAAAATTACCCCATGTTGTCTGGGCTCCATCTCTCCGTGTTAATATCCAGCCCCCCCATGAGAGATAATTATGTTCAACTGTAATATGAACATAGCATGCTAACAACCCTCCAGCCATTAGTCACCGCAATGCCTCCTCTGGGCTCTGGATGTTCAGTGTGAGAAGTATCATCTCTCTCTCACGGACAACAGCTCCTTCTGTCCGGACTCAAACGCAAAGCAGGAGGCCATTAAAGAGCAGAGCAGATAGGAGATGGGAAGGGCCTGCGACTGTGTGAGAGCAGCTACTTCTCTTCTCTGCTATGCTCCAAATCCATTTGGCCTGGTCGCTGCATACACGCCCACAGTCAAGAGAGGTTACGGCGTTACAGAGCAGCTTTTTGTGCTAAATCATTGTGCCTGATGTGTCATATAAAAACTGGCAAGAAAAGAGAGAAGAAAGAGGAAACTGAAAATTACCATAAGCTGAATGAGAAGCAGCACAATCATCATTCAAACGCCATGTTCTTCATTTAAAAAACAATCTCTGTGCAGCCTTAGCTGACACGATATCTGGGTTCACGTGCTGCATCCGAGCCAGAGTTCACGGTGCTAATGAGTCCACTGGGTTTGTGCGAGTAGTGGTTTGAGACAGAACTGCTGAGACGACTAAAAAAAAAAAAAAAAGGCAGCTTTCCTTTCTTAAAGCAGAGGAGAAGCTGGACAGCGAGGGCGATTAAATATTTAACACCTCAGTATGTGGTTGATCATAAACCTTCTCTCTGTCAGGAACTGGATTTTGAGCAACATGGATCCACAGGGTGCGTGGGAGCTTATCAAAACAGAAATTCTTGCTTGTTACAAATGAACATAGCCTTACCGGAGGATACAGATCAGCTTACAGCGAGACAGACTGCACAAGAAAACACCGATCCAAAGAATCACATCACCTTACATACATTTAAGACGCCTACAAATGTCCAATACTCATTTAAAACTATTATCTATCAAATACATACGACAGAAATGGTTTAGATGAGACTAAAAAATTGGAGGTGGAACCAACTATTTAGATAACTGATTAAAGGGCGGGTCCATCTGCGGTCTATTACGTTTTGTTCAAATGTAAAATGCCCACTCAGCTGTTGCAAAAAGCGGTGATGTAGGTTACCGAAGTAAAGTAATAAAAGCTAATCTATAAGGTTATGGATAATGTGAACACTAGCACTAGCTGAGTAAAAGTTGGCTGTGCTAAGTTTGGAAATAACTGAAAGGGTTAGTTCAGATTTTTTGAAGTAGGTTTGTACGTATAATCCGCGGTAATTACTGCTTTCGTGAATGTAGTCTGGTGGCTTTGAAGAGAGCGATAGAACTGCTTCAGTTCCCCATCAGAAAGGGCTGTCTGACGGCGAAGTAAAGCGGCTGTAAAAACGTATTTTAGCCCCCTAAAATCAGTATGTTTGGATTTGAATACATGAGGAACACCACTGGGAAGCTACAGATTGATATTAAAACCTAAACCTGGTTCAAGCTCATCAAATGTGAGGAATGTTTTTACCATTTTCTCTGTCATACATGATAGCAACCTGAAGACAAGGAATTTCAATGCAACACCTTGAGTTCTGGGAAAGGAGGTTATTTTTTCACTTCTTTCGACGACAAAATGATTAGTCGATTAATTGGGAAAATAATTGCCAGATCAAGCAATAGTAAAAAAAAATCATTAGTTGCAGCCCTATACCTAAAATGATGATGATTAATCTACATTTCGTGGATTAAACGATTAATCATTCAGTCTATAAAATGGTGAAAATATCTCTAGAGCTGCAACAATTAATCGATCAGTCATCAACTATTAAATTTATGGCCAACTATTTTGATAATCTATTAATTGGTTTGAGTCATTTTTTTTTTTTTAAAGTAAAAGCTTCTTTTACTTTTCAGGTCGTCATCTTGGGCTTTGAGAAACAGTGATTGACATTTTTCACCATTTCCTGACATTTTATTCCTGACAGAACAACTGATCGATTAATCAAGAAAATAATCGACAGATTTATCGACAATGAAAATAATATTTCTTTTACGATTCATTCAGTCTTCAGATGTTTTATTTTGCCCAAAACCAGAAAGATATTTGGTTTACAATCACAGAGGACAAATGAAACAAGGAAATATTCATATCTGACGAGCTGGAAACATATTTTTTATATTTTTTCTAAAAAAAAAACTGACAGGAAACGATTAGTAGATTATCAAAATAGCTTTTTTAGTTGATCATTTAATCGATTAGACTGATTGTTTCAGCTCTAAAGTTGGATAATGTCACCATCTACTATATACATACACTATCTGCAACCATCTTGGACTCTAACCAATGTTGCACTTTACACTATACATCCTATATACCACTTTATAGACTGCACATATGTACATACTACATGTATTTATTGATGGACTGCACACACTATGTTCACCCATTCACTCTGTATCTTTTATATCTCTATTATTGTTTTTATAATTTTTGTATACCTTTATACCTCTCCTGTGTTTCACTCTGTTTGCTGATGTTGCTGCTTTGACACCTGGGATTAATAAAGGTTCATTTTATCTTATAAAATATTGGGAATTTGGAGATTGGAGATTCTTAAAGTGACTTAAAGTGAGCACTTTCTGGAGAAAATCATAATTGATCATTTCCATTATGGGAGTCAGAGACAGGAAATGAAACTTACTCGAAAGCGAAGAAGAGGGAGCATGTCCCCACGATGAGGAAGAGGGTCAGATAGAAGACTCCCTTCTGTCTGGCCATCATCACCCGACCGTCACAGCAGAACGAGTTCTTCCCAGGAAGCTTCTCCCATTTTCGCACCTTTCTAGTGATCATCACCGCCGACATGATGGATGATCAATCCTCCTTCTTCTTCTTCTTTAGGGGTTAACGGCAGCTGTTATTCTGAGAAACGATTCACACAATAAGCACATCTCACAAATACTCTCCAGTCAATGTGGTAAATAAAAAAAAACAAGACTTACTCTGTTATAATAAAGATTTCTGCAGAAGGAGATAAAGCATTTTCCTGTTGGTTGTAAAGTGTCGCAGTCACATCCTCATTGCTTTTCTAATCCATTATTATATCCAGGTTTCTTCACTGCAGCATGTCATTCCCACAGAGAAGCTCCAACACCAACAATCCTCTCACCAGGTAATTAAAATATATATGTTATTAGATAATCATCCAAACGCTTGAGGAAGATGTTTCCCAGCAGAAGAAGGAAAATCCAGCTGCATGTGGAGCTCAGACCTTGACCGACTGACATTCATATCATCTCGATAAATCATAAATCATAAATGATCTTGCACAGACATTAAAGAGCTGCTGGACGTCTCTTCTATAGAATAATAAAACAATCCTTTAGAAATAAGAAATAAGCGCCTGTATGGACGCAAACATGTGAAGCTGTTGGATGCTTTTTTCCCCCCTGCAGGATTTTTTAGTCAATGGCAGCAGGAAACACGCCTAGATTGAAATGTCTAATCTTAAAGGGGCAGGACAGGTAAAACAGAAAGGAACAAAGGACACAGATGAAGGTCCTGTTGGATCACATTAATATGCTGAACTGCTCGCCTGTAGTATTACCCCCAAAGGGAGGAGACTGTGAAGGAGTATTCATGGAGATAATTAGGTAAAGACACCAGATGCATTAATCCCTCAAGTGTTTGCTCCAGAGAGGAAAACACTGCAGAGGTCCTCAGAGGAAAATCACTTCTCACTATAAAAACACTATGGAAATAACATCTCTTTTATTAATTTCATGCATATTTCTTGTGTTTCATACTATTTATCTTGCACATGTGGAATTTGCACATTCATTTTAAAGAAAAACTGTAACTTAAAGTGACACTAGTCCGTATACACTGTAAAAAAAACATTTTGTTTACAGTTTTTTTCAATACATTTTACATTATTTGTCTGTATTTAAAATGAAAGAATTTTTTTTTAAATTACATGTTTCATTTGTGATTTATATGTAAATGTTCTTAGATTTACAGTATTTTTTGAAATCACAATCGTAATTATCTGTATTTAAGCTTTTTCTTGATCATTTTTAAAGATAATAATTCTGTTTTTTAGAGGTTTATGACCCTATTTTAACAATTAGTTTATGTTATAAGAAAAGGATTACATGGAATTCTAAAAATATTTCTTGTAAAAATACAGGTTTTTTTTGCAAAACTTCTGAGTTAATATAAATTTGGGCTTTTGCAACATAAAATTACATGTTTCATTTGTGATTTATACTATGGAAATAACATCACTTTTTATTAATTTCATGCACGTTTCTTGTGTTTCATGCTATTTATCTTGCACATTGGTTTACTACCTCATTTTACATTATTTTAAAGAAAATTTTGTAACTTAATATATAAATTTAGTATGTCGTTGTACACTTTGCTATTCTATATCCTCCTGTGAACCGAAAAAAAAAAGTGTCTTACAATTTCTTTTTTTGTGTGATTTCCTTCCTATTTAGGGTTAAAAGTAAATCTTACAATTTAGGCTTTTAAAAAAAAAAAATTTAGAAGATACAATAACTTAACACATTATGGCTGTAGAGTGATATTAAACCAAGAATACATTCAACTTGATTAATATCACTGGAGCCCAGGATGTCCTCTTTACAATACACCAGGGGTTGATAGAGTAGGTCAAAAGAGTAAAAGGACATGCATGGTGATAAAATGTCCACTACAGAGGACACATGTCAATGGGCTGGGTCTCAGGAGGATATAGTATGTAATTGTTATTCTATATTCATATTTTCTAAGCTAGTTGTAGTAGTCTGGTATATTTATTGTGTATAGTCTATTTTTTATTTATTTTTTTAAACTCTCTACCTCAGTTCTTATCTCGCATTATATTCCATGTTTGAAATTTCTTAATATATAAATCTTTGGCACTATGGAACTGTGATGCTGGAAACTTGAATTTCCCTCAGGATCAATAAAGTTAATATCTATCTATCTATCTATCTATCTATCTATAGTTTATAGATATTATCTCTGGTGTTGATATGTATATTTATAGTATGTTTACTGTTCCTGTACATTGTCTGGATAACCTGCTGCTGTAACACAAGAATTTCCCAATTTGGGACCAATAGAGTAGATCTATCTATCTACTGTATCTATCTATCTATCTATCTATCTATCTATCTATCTATCTATCTATTTATCTACTGTATCTATCTATCTATCTATCTATCTATCTATCTACTGTATCTATCTATCTATCTATCTATCTATCTATCTATCTATTTATCTACTGTATCTATCTATCTATCTATCAATCTATCTATCTATCTACTGTATCTATCTATCTATCTATCTATCTATCTATCTATTTATCTACTGTATCTATCTATCTATCTATCTATCTATCGTTTACTGATTTATTGTAGGGATGCACCAATACCGATACCAGATCGGATATCAGGCAGATACTGACTCAAATAGCCGGATCAGGTATTGGTGGCAATGGGGGGCCGATCTATTAAATTCAATTCTATGTTTATATACTGGAATTTGAATTCCTGTTTAAGTTTTGATCAATTTGTTGCTGCATTTAAAAAGGTTTACAGCTGAATTGTAATTGCTGTTAATTTTGAAAGATTTTGATACCAAGTTGCTGGTGTACGATTTATTATTTTAATGATAAGGAGACATGTTATCAGATGTGGATATACAGTATTTACAAATGGAACTTTACAATCAATAAAAATAAGCACAAAATTCAGGCAAAAGATGTGCAACTCTCATATATATTCAATATTTACTTGCTCAAATCTTTGCAAAAGCTCTTTCATATTATTAATGGTGATACAATTATTTGATATGTTGCATTTGTAACAAGCCAAGGTCATGAAATTCACACATTTAGCCTAAAATTGACGCAAAGCCAATTTGATTCTAGTTTGAAGTTATGAAGATGTCAAATCATTTCACAGATATCATTATTGATCTATTCTTAAACAGTAAGTCCCTTGGGTTGTGTTTCACTCAGAAGCCACACTGCAGTCACCAAAGAGTCTGTATTTATCTCAACCTTATCCTTTTTTTATTTTTGTAACTGTAAACTCTGCATGAGCTTATAATTTAAAGTCTGTGGTTATGTGTTTTGTGGCTAGTAATAATAATGACATTTACGCTGACCATACCAGCTGTATAATAGCCCTTCCTAAAGACATAAAAAGTGATATTATGATGGTTCAATATTGGCTCAGCTCAGTCATACAGCCATTATAGCTTCCTTACTGCAACACAGAGGCAAGAAGATGGCAGCTGCACAGGGAAGGGCGTGACCATAAACGACCCGGAGAGTAAACCAAACATCCCTCACTCTCAGTCTGTCCTGCAGTTATGGACCAGAGGTAGAAAAGCTACTGTACGTCTCCTTTAGCCAGGATCCCTGCTGTTTGATATCCACCCCAGAGGAGAACATTATTAATACAAGACCTGTCAGATGTTCCTTTGACCAACCTGCCAGCTCAGGTTCAAATATTATACTCATGACTGCAGACAGCTTAAAAATCTGAATTTAAAATCTGGTGCCACTTCTCATTACAAAAAAAGGAGATATCAGAGAGGACGAGGTTGTCCTAGTTTGATCTTACTGCAAGCAGAAAGCTTAACTGTAGTGTTACTGATCTAATGTGCAGCAGATAAATACTGTAAGATGAGATAAAACTGAACTTTATTTATCCAAAGGGGAAATTTTTGTGCAGCAGCAGTAGAAAGTCGGAAAGAGTTCACATATAAATCATCAATTAATATAAAACATCAGGAGAGGTGCAGATAACTTTATCCCCCAAAAAGGAAAAAGGTTTGCTATATGAAAGACATACCACCTCTACAACAAACACAACCAAAGGACAACAGTCAGGTCAGGAGTCAATACATTAATAGTAGGCCTTTTCACAGCAACAGCCATTTCGACATGTCATAGCAGGATAAACACAGGTATAAGTGATTATAGTCTCATTCTATTTAGTGTGTCACAGCCAGGGAATGAAATGGAATAAATGTTGGCTGTGGCAGGTAGAAATTGGCAGATTCCTTTTTATTAAGAAATATTATTTTTAAAAAGCATTCCTAAATTAAAAATAGTCAGAGATTAAGGTTATATGATCCATATTTCTACTGTCTGTTACCACTGACTTACTGTTTACTAGGGGTTGACGAAAATATTGAATATTGCAATATTATGTTTTGTGATACTGTATCTATCAATTCTCAAAAACTCTGTATTGAATTCTAACATTCTTCAAATGTAGATCCTACAATTCTGATTGCATAAAAAAAGTAAACTTTTTTTTTTCTCAGATTTTATGCATATGGCGGTGTGTTTTTTATACTATGACAGTTTTCCTAAAATTCGATTTTTAAAAAATTGCGATATATTGTCTTGCTTACAGTATATCGCAATATATTTTACATTAAGTAAAATGAGTAAATAAGATAAGATAAGTAAAATAAAAAAGGTAAAATAAGCTAACAAACGGAAAAATAAGTAATATTGCACATGTTGGACATTAAAGGTCCCATATCATGTTCATTTTCAGGTTCATGTTTGTATTTTTGGGTTTCTACTAGAACATGTTTACATGCTATAATGTTCAAAAAACCCTTTATTTTCCTCATACTGTCTGTCTGAATATCCCTGTATTCACCCTCTGTCTGAAACGCTCCGTTTTAGCGCATTTCAGCGGAAAGGCAACGGAATTGCGTTGCTATGCAACAGTTTGGGTCCATATTTACTTCCTGTCAGCTGATGTCATTCACGTACACTGCAACAGGAAATAAACTGGGACACATATAGAATGTTTACGTTTAAAACTGTGAAATTGGTCTAAATATTGCATATTTGTGACATCACAAATGGACAAAAATCCTGACGGCTTGTTTCAAACGAACAGTTTCTGAATATGGGCTGTGTGTATTTCTCCGTATATTGGGTGTTTTGATGCTTTTACAGTATTTATATAGCACTTAAACCTGCTTTATAATATAAAAGACATGAAAATCTCACTTTTTACAATATGGGACCTTTAATATTGCACATAATGAACAGTGATATTGCACATAATGAACAGTGATATTGCACATGTTGGACAGTGATATTGCACATAATGAACAGTGATATTGCACATGTTGGACAGTGATATTGCACATGATGAACAGTGATATTGCACACAATGAACAGTGATATTGCACATGTTGGACAGTGATATTGCACATGATGAACAGTGATATTGCACACAATGAACAGTGATATTGCACATAATGAACAGTGATATTGCACACAATGAACAGTGATATTGCACATAATGAACAGTGATATTGCACATGTTGGACAGTGATATTGCACATGATGAACAGTGATATTGCACATAATGAACAGTGATATTGCACATGATGAACAGTGATATTGCACACAATGAACAGTGATATTGCACATAATGAACAGTGATATTGCACACAATGAACAGTGATATTGCACATGTTGGACAGTGATATTGCACATAATGAACAGTGATATTGCACATAATGAACAGTGATATTGCACATGATATTGATATTATATTTGTACTCAGTGTTTTCAGCTGATGCAGCCAGATGACCAAGTATTACCTTTTTTTCTTTACTGTACTTTAACTTTACTTTTCTTTATCTCGAAGCCATGTATTTAGGTTAAAGTTAGTGTTAATTAACAAGTTAATTAAGTCACCCTGCTGTGTTTTGAGCAGTTTGTCTCCATCTGTCGACTTTATCCAAACTAATACTGATTTATTCCCACTAAAGAGCTTCGTTCTCTAACAGAAATGTAATATAAATAAAGACGTAACGTTATCCATCATCTTTTATAGAGAAATTGCTCCTCTTTAGCGTCAAAAACAAGTTTAAAACTGTTTAATTTCAGACGTAAAATAGCTAAAAAGTTTGACCGAGCCTTTTAGTGTTGACAATAAAGTTTTGTATATTTGAAACGTCCGCCCGGCATAATAGTCCGACTAGAAACACGCGTTGTTATTGTTTTGAATCGCTTCCGGTTATCTGTCATTTCGTTGTAGGCTGAATTACAGCTTTATGAAGCGTCCAAAAATGAATACAGTGGATTTGTTTGTTACCTGTAGATGGAAGATGTGCCTTGGCTTCGTGTGTCGCAGTGTTACGCGCAGCAGTTCAGGTAATCAGCCATCCAGCTGCTTATGATAAGTTATCTCATAGTAAGCATAGGAACATTTATCTACTGTATATGATAAGATAAGATATTTGCAGAAATGTGCAGTGTACAGCAGCAAAGGGGATAGTGCAAAACAAGAACAAGATGCATCATCTAACACAGTAAAAAAGAGCTAAACAAAGTGTAATAAATATGAACCATTTAAATAGAAGGAAGTATAACAATAGGAGCAGTATATACAGTGTTGATAATAAACAGACTATTAACACAATTGCACAAGTGTAAAATGATATTGCACAGTGAGAATGAAATGAAATTACACCTGAAAATATTGCACAGTATGAATTACAACTGAGTAGTAATAATGATAATGATATTGTGACCTAATACATGATGTGCTATTGTATGCAATACACAGTATACCTTCATATTCTTTTAGGTTATAGAGGTCAGATTCAACTACAAAACACCTTATAGTCAAAGTACCTCCTCATAGTCAGTACTACACATGTATCTATGATGTTTAATTAAATTGTACCCAGCAAAGAAATAAAACAAAACTGGAACTTTAGCTTCTTACATTTACATGAAAAAGCATGTTATGGTTATAAAACTGACAATAACCTGATATTTTCAGGTGGAATTTTATTCATTCTCACTGTGCAATACCATTGCACAGTGAGAAAGGATCCTTGCTGAGTTTCTGGAATCAAGTAACATTAACACACCGCTTAGGTTCATTTGTACAGTTAGTTATGGATGGATAAAAAAGCAAAAAACAAGCAGCATCAGCTAACACAGGAGCTAAACAAAAATTGAACCATTTAAATAGAAGGAAGTATAAAAAAAGGAGCAGTATATACAGTATTGACAATAAACAGACTATTAACACAATTGCACAAATGGAAAATTATATTGCACAGTGAGAATGAATGAATGAATGAATGAATGAAAATCCACCTGAAAATTATTGTCAGTTTTTTGGTGGGTAAGTGGTCTACTGGGAGCTGTAGTATATGATGGGAACCAGATACAGTGGTGGGAACCAAGAGTACTGTGGACAGACTGTTTGATTGACAAGTTAAATGTGGTTTCTGTATTATTTTAATAATATTTTTTAATTAATCTTATATTACGTTTAAACGTCTTATTTTACAGGAGATATCTACAGTCCAAAGGTGCTCTTGATCTGAGCTTGTGTTTACTGAAAGACTCAGATGAGACAGTCCACTTGCCCATTTTACAATCCTGTCTGCCACAACTTGATCTGCAATCTCTCAGAAGCATGGGGGCTTCAGACGGTGCTTGTGATATAGTTTGGAGTCAGGTAATTAAAGCACTTGAATACAATTAGCAGCAGACTGTACTATGCTGCAGCTTTAAAGGTCCCATATTATGCTCATTTTCAGGTTCATACTTGTATTTTGTGTTTCTACTAGAACATGTTTACATGCTGTAATGTTAAAAAAAATCCTTTATTTTCCTCATACTGTCTGCCTGAATATGCCTGTATTTACCCTCTGTCTGAAACGCTCCATTTTAGTGCATTGCGACGGAATTGCGATGGAATTGCAACAGGATTGCGTTGCTAGGCAACAGCTTGGGTCCATGTGTACTTCAACCAGGAAATAAACTGAGACACATTTAGAATGTTGATGTTTAAAACTGTGTAAAGGGTCTAAATATTGTATATTTGTGACATCGCAAATGGACAGAAATCCTGACAACTTGTTTCAAATGCAGAGTTTCTGAATACGGGCTGTATGCATTTCCCTGTGGATTGAGCGTTTCGATACTTTCACAGTATTTATAAAGGACTTAAGACTGCTTTATAACAAAAAAACATGAAAATCTCACTTTTTTACAATATGTCCCCTTTAAAGGATCTTCTGTCTGTTCTGTTCTCACCACAGTATCCTCTGCAACCAAAGAAGAAGAGAGGAGGGATGTGTGGTGATAAACTAGAGAAAATCCTCCAGGAGATGTTGGAATCTCAGGGTGAAAGATGGACGGAGGAGCTGAGGAGGGACGTCCCTCGCAGCTTCCAGAGGCATGGAGACCTACTGGTGCTGGGAGACAACTGCTTCTCCCTGCCACTATGGAAGAAAATAGGTACTGTTCTCAACTGTAACCACACTTTTCTTTAGTACTATGTGAACAAAATATTTCATGAGGACATTTATTGATTGCTTTTTACTATATTAGATCGACAGCTATGGAGTGCAGTAGCCAAAGGATTGGGGGCAAAGCGCCTGGCAAAGATGAGTCGAATATCCAGCGATGGATTTAGGTCTCCTGTGGTGACGATGCTGTTAGGAGAGCATGGCTGGGTCAAACATGTGGACAATAGGATTAGGTCAGCCTCCTAATCAATTAGAGTCATTTATTTGCTGGTGCTTTGAATGGCACATGAATGAGAACATTAAACTATGACTAAAACATGTTTGAACTTATAACGTCTTCACCTTTTGTTTCAGTTATGAGTTTGATGTCACCAAATGCATGTTCTCAGCTGGAAACATAACAGAGAAGCTCCGGGTGGCTGGATTTGACTGCAGAGGGGAGACTGTAGTGGATTTGTATGCAGGTGGGATAACACGTTAATGTGTGACAGGTTTACTTAAACATCAACAAAAGAGGAAACAATAAAACGCATGTCCTATATTATACAATCCATATTGAGGATGTTTGAGTGGATATCTATGATGAATTTTGACTTTAGTCCAGGTTTAGATCCCCATTATGTTACTTTTATTGTGTTTATCTAACCATTGTACTCTTCAGTAGTAATTAAACATAGTTTGAATGTCTCACTTGTGTCTTGCGTCAGGTATTGGATACTTCACCCTCCCATATCTGGTTCACGCGGGGGCCAGTCATGTTCACGCCTGCGAGTGGAACCCTGACGCAGTTGAAGCTTTACAGAAAAACCTCATGGCAAACGGGGTGTCTGACCGCTGCACCGTTCACCAAGGAGACAACCGACAAGTAATGTGTTTCTACCAATACTGCTTATGTGACACGTATTGTTTACACACGTTACAATATGGGATGAAGTCGATGGAGTGTTGACTTCTGCCCTCTAGTGGTTGTATTACTCCAATCCCATCTCCACTGAAAATCATGGCAGCAATTATTGGAACCTCAGGATTTAATGTCTGTAACTCCACAGAGAGAACCAATAAAGGTTCACTGAAATATAAGTACTCTCCTGAGTTGATATCATAGTAATTAAATGAAATAATTCTAGAATTCGGACCATTTCTGGGGAAGAAACTCAACTATTACAGTGTTTCTGTCACTGTTGTCATACAGTATACCTCTAATAATTCTAGTTTTTCTTCTAATATTTCAGAGGAAATATATTGTGATAATACAATAATATAATATAATATTTGGATACACAATTATGTCATTTAAATTGATAACAAGCTAATTTTATTTCAAAACATTAACAAAATTATATATTATATATTTTTGACATTAGCTTATTGTAACCCAGCAACTCTGTGTGATGAATAGTGAATAGTGAATAGTGAATAGTTTTGTTTCTTTCTATGCGAGTTTTTAATACTTAAAACTGATTTCAACTATATGTCTCAGTTCTAACCTCTTCCAGGAGCTTGTATTTCAACCCTTTTAATTAGATTTTACGTCATGAAACTTGAACTAGATCGACCCAAAAGAAAACAACTGATTTGATTTTTTCTGGGATTTCTGCCATCTTTGACACTTATTATCTTTCTATCTATCTATTAACTATTAGAAAGTTGGACAGCAAAAACACATACCTAATTTATTCCAAGTGCAGTCTGGTTGTTTCGTTTTTGTTTTGCTTAGTTTTTTCTCTTCCAGTGTAATTGCAAACACATTTTTGGCATCACAGCAGTGGAAAATTTGAATCGCCCTTTTCAATAATTTCCTCACAGAGTACAAGACATCTCAATACTCTGTTGTTATATTTTGTTTTGTTTTTTAGCTCCAGCTGTGTGGCATCGCTGACCGAGTGAACCTGGGTCTTATACCGAGCTCTGAGGACGGCTGGCCTGTCGCCTGTCGACTGCTGAAGAGAACAACCGGTGGCATTTTGCACATTCACCAGAACGTTACCTCAGCATTACCGAACACTGCGGCCGCTCCGGCAATCAATGAGGCGACTCAGAGGGTTTCTGGGAAGAAAGCTGACAGAGAGGCGTGGCAGGCCTGGGCCGATGACACAGCACACCGCATCGCCTCTCTTTTAAAGGACATCACTGGTGCAGCGTGGACAACAAACATCCAGCACATAGAACATGTGAAGTCATATGCACCTCATGTTCACCATGTTGTGCTGGACTTGGACTGCAGACCACCCTGAGCTGAAGAGATGGACACAGATACTGAGAAGTATACAGAAGTTTCCAGTGCAACCAAACACTACACCAGCTGGTCTCTATGATTCATCTGACATGTAGTAAAATCAGCTGCTGCTGCTGTGTTTTCATAAACCTTTATTTATCCAGGGCAGGTTCCCTGAGAACAAACGCTGTTTTCTTTTTTAGAAACGCCCTCTTGCCTCACACTCATGCAAATATAATCCCATGTGGACCACAACCCCAGCCTTATCTGTTGGCCACTGGACAACAGTTGTGGGTTTAGCTGCCTGTTGTGTTATACTCGCTGAATTTCCCTCCGACTTGGCTGAAATGTGACTCACATCCACAGCTCCTGACTCTCACATCATTGAGCTGGTAATTACAGGAACACTCAAACCTGTAAAATGACCCCAAAGTTATTTGAACAGGACATGGATATCATATAGACATACAGTACTACTCTGCCTTGTCAATATATCTTTGGAACTTCAGAAGGCAGCAGCCAATTTAATCAATACTAATTAATTAATTAATTTATTTATTTATTTATTCAATACTACATGATATTTCACTCCTGAGCTATAGACGGGTGATATATTAAAGGTCCCGTGTTGTAAAAAGTGAGATTTTCATGTGTTTTTTATTACAGAGCAGCCTGTTTAAGTTCTATATAAATACTGTGAAAGTATCAAAACGCTCAAATCACTGAGAAATAAACACAGGCTGTATTCAGAAACTTTATGCCTTCATACGAGCCGTCAGGATTTCTGTAATTTTGTGATGTCACAAATCTACAATATATATATAGGTTGCATCCGAAATTCCATACTAACACGTTATTTAATAGCTAAAACAGTACGTGAGATTTTTTTAGTATGCCCCAAAACCTTAGTGTGAAACCATTAGTACATGAATTGCATACTATTTCTGATGAAATATTACAGTATGCAACGCTGGCCACTACGGTGGCATAAATATCCCACAATGCAATGCGGCAGTGACGACAATATTCATTAACAGACGTTGACAGACAGCTCTGTAACATCAATAACGCTTCAATTTAACTGTAAGTATTAAGATTTCACTTTGCTATATGTAATATATATTTCAAATTAACAAACCGTCGCTTTCATCACAGGTTGGCACAGGTTACCATGGTTACATGTCTCCAACCCGCAAGAAGGCTCTCAGGAAGTGATGACATAAATTATTATTATTGCTCAGTGCCTCCGAAAAGGAAGATACTACTGTGTTTATTCACACAAAAGTACGTTGAACGATAGTACACATATTGGGTATGTAGTGCGAAGTATGCGATTTCGGACGAAGCCTACTGTATGTGAATGACATCAGCTGCTGACAGGAAGTAAACATGGACCCAAGCTGTTGCCTAGCAACGCAATTCCGTTGTAATGCGCTAAAATGGTTTCAGACAGAGGGTGAATACAGGCATATTCAGGCAGACAGTATGAGGAAAATAAAGTTGTTGTTTTTAACATTACAGCATGAAAACATGTTCTAATACAAACATAAACTACAAGTACTGTATGAACCTGAAAATGAGCACGATATGAGACCTTTAAAGGAAAAAAAACATGGATAAATGAGAAACAGAATGGCTATGCGTACATACCTTGAGGTCACTGATTGGTTTCATGATGTGAATCATATGATGTGGCCTTCACAGTCAGCAGGTCTGACCCCTTATTGAACAGCTATGGGGATTTTGGACCCAAATAAGGGATCGTCTTCTGGATGAATAGGTGTTCATCCTTCCAGTAGAACGCTCTGAAGCTGCTCTGGAGACTCGTGGTCGACCAACACTGTGTTACTATGTTGTTTTTCTTTTCCTTTGTCACACATCTATATCTGCTGTGGATGTAGCAGAGGGGGTGAAAGTACATAATATGTCTTTGCACGACTTGCCAAGAGAGCCATATTCAGCAGATACAGTTGGATTTTCTCAGAGAGTGATGATGGCCCATATGAGTTTTGCCTGAAGTGTCGTATTAATCATATGAAAGTCAGCAGAAATATCCAGGGTCACCTCTGTCTATTCTGTCATGCTTGACACCTCA
Organism: Sebastes umbrosus; assembly: GCF_015220745.1. Taxonomy (NCBI): domain Eukaryota; kingdom Metazoa; phylum Chordata; class Actinopteri; order Perciformes; family Sebastidae; genus Sebastes; species Sebastes umbrosus. Next base: position 4,468,348 of record NC_051277.1, on the reverse strand, counting down.
GTCTATAAATACATGGAGGCACCTGGTTGTGCACATTTTAGTTTAGTTGGCAGAGAGACTAAAAAATAGCAGAGCGATATCATCAGCCAATCAGGTTTTTCAGCCGTAAACATTAATATATTTTTTTTCCTGTAATAATTTAATGGGAGGAACTACAGGTGTACAGAGACATACAAATGATTGTCCCTCCATATTTTGGTATTTTCCAACGCCTTGACAATAAACAATAGGGTGAGTGGGACACTGCATGTGGGACACCTGAGCTCCAGTGGGTCTCCTGTAGGTCTTCCTTAAACAAATAAAAGTCAATAAAACTGTTGATATTTAATGTCTTTCTAATATGCCTAAATGCTTCAAAACTATTATTTATTTATTTATTATTATTATGAAAGTCTTATTGTTTGTTTGATATTGTTCGATTCTCCATGTAACATCCACACATAAGCCTACGTTTTGTAACATCAATAACATTGTAAGTGGTAAAATGAATGCACATTAAGCCTTGAGCGTTTCCTACATTAATTAAGGTTATTTTTAGCATCTTTTAACAGACCTGTCTGTGCCACATTTCAGACATGACTGTCCCACATTAAGAAATAAAGATTTGTCTGAGATAACTTGGCACTGATATGCCTACTATTTCTTTTATGAGTGTGATATCTGCATTTTCTTCTGATTAAGACACATCCTGGGGATGTTGGAGTGACACTGGGTTTGAATTTAAAGGTCCCATATAGTAAAAAGTGAGATTTTCATGTCTTTTATATAATAAAGCAGGTTTAAGTGATATATAAATACTGTGAAAGTATCAAAACGCTCAATATACGGAGAAACACACACAGCCTGTATTCAGAAACTCTGCATTTGAAACAAGCTGTCAGGATTTCTGTCCATTTGTGATGTCACAAATATACAGTATTTAGACCCTTTACACAGATTTAAATGTAAACATTCTAAATGGGTCCCAGTTTATTTCCTGTTGCAGTGTATGCAAATAACATCAGCTGACAGGAAGTACACATGGACACAAGCTGTTGCCTAGCAACGCAATTCCATCAAAATGCGCTAAAACGGAGCATTTCAGACAGAGGGTAAATACAGGCATATTCAGGCCGACCGTATGAGGAAAATAAAGTTTTTTTGAAACAAAGTATGTAAGCATGTTCTAATAGAAACCCAAAATACAAGTATGAACCTGGAAATTAGCACGATATGGGACCTTTAACCCTGCTTTATAATATAAAAGACATGTAAATCTCACTTTTTACAATATGGGACCTTTAATGCATAGGCTGAAAAAAAATGTCCCACATTAGGCTAATTCGCCCTAGCATAGTGTATTATAGGGAACTATCTGTAGTGGCTTTTTTCTCATTAGTATTTGTTCACTGACTGTATTTCTCAGGTTTATTGTCTGACACAGTGAACTCCTTTTCTTAAAAAAAATAAAAGCCCTGCACTTCCTGTTACTGATTGGGATCAGGTTAAAGGGAGCAGAGCAAATTAATGGGCTGTTTCAATCTCAATGGGTCGACTTTTCCACATCCAGCCCTTAAACGCACCTGTCATGGAAACTGTGGAGAGGCGCTCCTGAAGCCGGAGCTGCAAACTTCCCTGATCTTCCGGTAGTCGGGACTCCTCCGGTGAGCGCAGAGTCAACACTGTCTGGAGAAGACGGAGAAGAAGAAGACGTTAGCGGTGGTGAAGTCGACTTCTAACAGCAGGTGTGTGTCAAAAAGGGTGTAAACTTAACTCTATTTTGTATTATTTATCAGCCGATTTCACACTTAAACACATAGTGAAATAATAGAATCGTTTCCTTAAATCTTAATCCTCCACAATCAGATAAAAACAAACTGTTTAGTTAAAAACATCGCAAAGTTTAATGGAGTAACGTTCTCATTTTAAATGTGTCAGTTGGTAACGTACGTCAACGTTCGACCGTTGGAGTCGCAGCCGTTAGAGATCTGTAATTTAAATCTGACATAGTTTAATCTCAGTTTGGTGGTTTGATCTGCTAAAATAAGACGTATTATTATAGTAGTTTCACTCTTTTAATGTAACTTACAGTTTATAAAACATGCTACACCTGTTTCAGTCTCAATGTTTGTTTTAAACTAATCAATTCTTTACAGGATTACTGTAGTTAGTGCTCTACTATCTGTGTGTCATCTGGTTCAGAGAGCATGCGCCATTTCCTTGAAGGTTAAGACACCTGGCAGGTAGTTCTGTTATAGAACTACTGCTAGCTGCTCCAGGCACTCAAACAATGAGGAAAACAACAAGTGTCAAGTTTTCAATGGAAGTTTTGAATTGCAGCTTTTCTCTACTTAACAGGAACTATTTCCTCCTCACTTTAATCTCTTTTGATGCAACTCAAATGGAGCGTAAAGTTTCTGATGGGAACACGACAGACATGGTTAGATTATTAGACAATGGGCCCCTGGACACAGACAAGGGCCCCACCACCCCTCCTACTGTACATAGGAGCAAGACACACAGACTTTATAGATGTTTACCCTTCTTTTTGGTGTTGTTTTGTGTGTCTTTGTAGTTGTTTTGCATCTCTGTGGACATTGTGTGTCTCTTTGTAGTTGTTTTGTGTCTCTTTGTAGCTGTTGTGTGTCACTTTGTAGTTGTTTTGTGTCACTTTGTAGTTGTTTTGTGTCACTTTGTAGCTGTTTTGTGTCTCTTTGTAGTTTTTTTGTGTCTCTTTGTAGTTGTTTAGCATCTCTTTGGTCATTTTGTGTCTCTTTGTAGCTGTTTTGTGTCTCTTTGTAGTTGTTTTGTGTCTCTTTGTAGTTGTTTAGCATCTCTTTGGTAATTTTGTGTCTCTTTGTAGCTGTTTTGTGTCACTTTGCAGTTGTTTAGCATCTCTGTGGACATTTTGTGTCTCTTTGTAGTTGTTTTGTGTCTCTTTGTAGCTGTTTTGTGTCTCTTTGTAGTTGTTTTGTCTCTTTGTAGCTGTTTTGTCTCTTGTAGTTGTTTTGTGTCACTTTATAGTTGTTTTGTGTCACTTTGTAGCTGTTTTGTGTCTCTTTGTAGTTTTTTTGTGTCTCTTTGTAGTTGTTTAGCATCTCTTTGGTCATTTTATGTCTCTTTGTAGCTGTTTTGTGTCTCTTTGTAGTTGTTTTGTGTCTCTTTGTAGTTGTTTAGCATCTCTTTGGTAATTTTGTGTCTCTTTGTAGCTGTTTTGTGTCACTTTGCAGTTGTTTAGCATCTCTGTGGACATTTTGTGTCTCTTTGTAGTTGTTTTGTGTCTCTTTGTAGCTGTTTTGTGTCACTTTGTAGTTGTTTTGTGTCACTTTGTAGCTGTTTTGTGTCTCTTTGTAGTTTTTTTGTGTCTCTTTGTAGTTGTTTAGCATCTCTTTGGTCATTTTGTGTCTCTTTGTAGCTGTTTTGTGTCTCTTTGTAGTTGTTTAGCATCTCTTTGGTAATTTTGTGTCTCTTTGTAGCTGTTTTGTGTCACTTTGCAGTTGTTTAGCATCTCTGTGGACATTTTGTGTCTCTTTGTAGTTGTTTTGTGTCTCTTTGTAGCTGTTTTGTGTCTCTTTGTAGTTGTTTTCCATCTCTGTGGTCATTTTGTGTCTCTTTGTAGTTGTTCTATGTCACTTTGTGTAGTTGTTTAGCATCTCTGTGGTCATTTTGTGTCTCTTTGTAGTTGTTCTATGTCACTTTTTGTAGTTGTTTAGCATATCTGTGGTCGTTTTGTTTCTCTTTGTAGTCATTTTATGTCTTTTTGTAGTTGTTTTGCATCTTTGTGGTCATTTTGTGTCTCTTTGTGGTTGTTTTGCACCTTTCCATAGTCGTTGTGAGTCTCTTTGTGTCTTTTTGCAGTTGTTTTGGTCTCTCTGTAATCATATTATGTATCTCTGTGGTCATTTTGAGTCTCTTCCTGTTTGGTACGTGTCTCTTTGAGTGACATTTTGCAGGTGAAGCCGGGGGGGGGGACCTGGACCTGGACCTGTGCCCAGTATATACTGTAGGCCCTTTCTGTAATCCATCCATAATGACAGATCATGTTGGGATTAAACAAATCGTTAAGCTACTGAACTCCACCCTGTTCTCTGTATCCTTAGAGGGTGGGAACCCTTCATATTAGCCAAGCTCATGTTGTTTTGCCTGCCGCACTGAAAACACAACCTTTCACCCTCGCAGAGGCTTTCTGTGGGATTTTTTTTAAATCCTCCAACATCCTGGTTTAGTCATTTATCATTTTTGGCACGCTAGATAGTTTGCTCCAAAGTTGTAGACTAATTCCTGTCTTCGCATGAAATGGAAACAGGCCTAAGAGTCGGTCTCTGTTGGTTTTGTGTGGTTATCTAGATTCCCATGGACAATCCTTGACTGATGAACATGAGACTTTTTAAATGCAAGAAGGAAGCTGCAACTTGTCCTCCAAAACTATCCATCACATAGTTGCTGTACTGAGGTTTCAGTGTATGGAGGCCAACAGGAAGAGGGAAACGTGGCTCACTCGTATATTAGTCATTTGATTAAGACCACACAGCTGAATGTCTGTACCTTCATCACCGCAGGGCATCACGTCAACAAGTTCCTCTTCTAACTGCATGCTGCTCCCCTCAAGGTTTTTTTTGCAGTTAAATCTGCCAGTTTTTAAAATACAGGTTTTGTCATTATTCATTCAAACTTGTTTACAGTAACAACAGTGGAGAGTTTATTCCTGACATTTTGGAGATCTTCTCGATGCGACAGCGACTGAGTTGAGCCAGTTAACCTGCACTGGATGGTTCATGGTCGAAGGCACGATGCCCGAGGCCGCTGACATGATCAACCTGGGCTTCCTGTCCGACTCAGAGCGGGAGCTGATCCAGGAGGTGCTGCAGCGGGACGAGGAGCTGAGGCAGGCTGAGGAGCTGCGTGTGCGGTGAGATGACAACACTTCCTGTTGATAGTACTAAATAGTTAACTTACTTCCTTTAGTTTTCCCCACTTATTATTGATAAAGGTACCAAGATATGTCAGGTATTTCCAATACATTTAATTCAAACTAATTAATTCAGTTTAAGTATAACCTAACTTGCTCTGTACTTCACAGATATTAACATGTTTTTTCAATGTATTTTTTTATATATATTTTACGATAAGCTTTGATAAAAAAAAAACAATGTTATGTGCTTATGTAGGTATTTAATATCTATTTATTATAGTATGTCTTGTTGTTGGTAGGGCTGGTTATTGAACCTCAGTACTTTTTAATATCATCCAAAATGTGTCCGTAGAATCAAGTATTAAAAACTATAGAGTTGCAAGGATTAATCAATCAATCCATCAGTTGTCAACTATTAAATTAATCGCCATCTATTTTGATAATTGCTCAATCAATTTTAATAATTTAAGAAAAAAAAAAAGTCTAAATTCTCTGATTCCAGCTTCTTAAATGTGAATATTTTCTGGTTTCTTTACTCCTCTATAACAGTAAACTGAATATCTTTGAGTTGTGGATAAAACAAGACATTTTGAGGACGTTTTATAGACCAGTACTACTAATCGATTAATTGAGAAAATAATCAACAGATTAATAAACATTGAAAATAATTGTAAGTTGCAAGTATCAAAAGTTGGGATCAGAAACTTAGTCAGATTTTTATTCTTGTTTACTTGTTGTTTGATAATGATGTTATATATCTAAATTATGATTTTAATTAAATAATTATTTTTATTAACTGTGTTCTTGTACAGCTGCTTGTATTAAGACATTACAGTAAACACTGCACTGAGAAAAAGTAAAAACATGTTTATATTCCTCAAACTACGGTAGTGAAAAGTATAATTTTGGTATCTGTACCGATACCCAGATATGTTATTGGCACCAGTATCAAAGAATTCAAACATTACCCAGCCCTATGTGTTGGGTGTCGAAGACAAATTTACTTTAGAAGCCGTGTGGTGGACCACAGAGATACAGTTTATCTCATATCTTATCGTAATATACAGATGTTTGTGTTGCATTGTGCACTACCTTGGTTTAGGGCTGGGAGCTAATTCAATATTGTCATTTATCGATGTATTTGTATCGTCATGATATGATTTAAATTCTGTTTTTCGTCTTACAAGAATCTGCCAAAATTAGTTTTTAAAAGATTTGCTTTACATTTTTGAAGTTTGTCTGTTGTAATGCACAACTGAAAACATTTCATTATTTATATATATATATATATATATTTTCTTCCTTGTGTAGATGACAGGCCTCTACTTTCACAACTACTGTATATGTAAAACCCCAAAAACGAATGAGGTTTATGTCATTTATCTAAATGTCGTCAAGAGTGATAACGGGAAATCTACAAAAGGTTACAATATTTTAAATCACAGTTTCTTCTCTTTTTTTAATATTTCTGTTGTTGCATCTCAGGAGTTTGAAGACCGAGCTGCAGGATGTGAAGAGGAAAGGGGCCAAACGTGGCAGTGGACGATACAGTCAGCGGAGTTGTGGCCGATGTCTGGAGCCTCTGAGCCGGCTGACTGTTTTCTCCAGCCAGTGTAAAGTTTGCAACCACGATGTGTGCAGCAAGTGCCGAACAGCCCTCCCCAATGGATCCTGGCTGTGCAACGTGTGTGCCAAAGAGTCGTAAGAGATTTTGTTTTGTTTATACTCTCCTTTAAGAATAATTAGTCTTGAACAATTTGTCTTTAGGGTTTATATTATTCAGATTGTCAACAAATCCTGAGAAGTTCCCAGCCCGTTCATGCCTAGTGAAGATGGAAAAGTCACAAGTATATACTTAAAAAAAGATTAATACACATTCGGTGCTGTAAAGAATCTTTTCGGCATATTTTGATGTATGAGGGATTGAATCAAAATAAACTACAGTGCTCATATTTATGGCGATAAAGGGACCCAGCGCAACAGTTCAATGCCACAAGAGTTGATGGAAATTCATGCTGTCTCATTTTTTTTTCGGTAGTGATATATTATAACTAAAAAAACCTAAACCTGACATGAATTTACGTTCATTTTTATTTTATTTTTATTAGTTTTTTTACCCAGGCAACATCGTTTCAGTTTAGTTTTTTCTAAAAGGATTTAGTTTTTATTAAGTTTCAGTTTACTAAAAATATTTTTCACTGCTTATTTTTGTTTTAGTTAACTATAATAACCCTGTATGACACAGAAGAATACACTGTTTCAGGCTTTGGATACACAGATAATACCTGTTACACTCAATTCGTTGTGGGTTTTGGTCTGCTCATGGGATTTAATAAGATAAATAAATAAAATTAAAAACAAATGCATAAAATCCTTTAAAAATAAATAAATGGCCATTTAAAAAATTATTAGTATTTTGTGCTTATATTTATAATCTTGAAATTTATGTTTGTGTTATTGGTTAACAAATATTTAAAATATGCTGCCCTCACAATTACCAATAATAGCATGTGTTGCTGACTGTACTAGATTTATCTCTGAAAACAGTACACAATATGTCATAAGAATATTAATGACCTCACAGAGTGACGGGTAAACATGACCCATTTTCAAATCTGTTATTTAACTGACGAATGAGAGAAAAAAAAATCTTATTTAGACCTTTTTAAAAAGTCTCTCTGTTCTGCTTCTAGGGATCTAAAGAAACTGACAGGTGACTGGTTCTACGATCAAAGGATCAACCGTTTCTCCACGGCGCCTGGTCACGACCTGGTGAGAGTCTCCCTGAAAAAGAGACCGCAGGGTGAGTACAGGAAGAGGAAGTGGGTATCGACCGCTCAGCCAGGAATGTAAACAGCTCTCAGCCGAGGGCCGAATGAAATGCCCACAGTCACAGGAATGTAGTCACAGTTCAGTTGATTGTTTAACTGGTGTGTGATTTGTTCTGTGTTAAAGGGAAGAAACGTGAGACAACAGGAGAGAAGCTGTTAAAAAATACTGAAATGAGCCCAGACCTTCCCACTCCTGTGCCGCGGGTCAGGCAGAAAAATCAGATAACAGATAACAAAGGGTGCGTCATCATTCTTCACCTCAGTTTGGTCAGTTTTAGAAAATGTAAATGGCTTCTCAACCCTTTGGTCGTATTTCATTTTTTGTTACAGTCATTCAAAGGAGAGTTCAGTATCGATTGTTTCGAGGGAATCCGTTGAATCGAAGGAGGAAGTTTTGTCAAAGTCAACACGCAGTGACACAGAGTCCACAGAAACCATCAGTAGCAGTAAAACAGAGTCTGGCTCTGTGAGCCCTGACAAACAAAGGTAAACTCACCTGTAGTTATTCTAAAAAGGTACAAACACAACACAGTAGCTTCAAAGCAACGTTTGAAGCAGGAAGTAGCCATTTCTAAATACAAACTGCATTGTAATTTCAAGTCAAGTCAAGGCAATTGTATTTGTATAGTCCAATATCACAAATTTGCACCAAGGGTTTACAAGCTTTACAATCTGTACAGGATACGACACCCTCGGCCCTTTACAGTACGACCCTCTCATCGGATGAGGAAAAACTCCTCAAATAACCTATTTTAAGACGGAGAAAAAGACAAAATCCTTTAAAAAATCAGATAAATCACAATATTTATTTTTTACTACACATTTGGATTAGTTGGCCTGCAGCCTAAACCTCATAGTTTCCTCTAGAATAAGATAATTCTGTTATATTGGAGATATAAAATTCAAATTATGTTATTTAAATAGCAGTAAAAAGATTGCAGTATATGTAGTTTTCAATCAAACTTAACCTAAAAAGTATTTCTGATTCATTATATGTAGATGGGTTCTGAACAGGACGGCCCTTTTAATGAAATAATTTACTCGTGCATGGACGTAAACCTGCAGACATGTCTTAGGATGAGAGTCATGTAGACACTCGGTCACCCACAGAAATTTAAAAAAGTCTTTTTCTATGTATGTGAATGTAAAAAGTCGTAGCTGTAAATAATAATGATTCGTATCATCACACAGGAGAGAGAACCGCTCGGCTACGTCCAGCCCAGCAGGGTCCAGTGTTTCCAGTCTGACCGCTCCAGTCCACATTAGCGTCGACGACGACGACTCGGAAGCTCACGCCGTACGACTCTTTCAAGTCACGTGGTCGTGTTTCTGTCTCAAAGTATTTTTAATATCTTCTTTTCTGTGACTGTGACTCTCCCCGTTTCTGTCACTACTACAGGAAGTGAAACCGGTCGGTCCGAACCCGGAGATAGATGTTGACAGACTTTTCAAGAAGAGCGTCAAACGATCCCAAAAACCCTCTGGTTAGTATCTAATATTACCAAGTGCAATCCTGTTGTTCTTCCTCCAGAATCCAATGAAAAACAGTGTTTGTATCGCAGCTTACTTGTTGGTCTGAATGTTTGTATCAGAGTACACATCGACACTGGACCTGCGTGATGGACGTAACAAACCTGAGGCCTCGATGGGCAAGAGGAGTCGTTCTGTACCAGGCCTGGACATACAGGTCAGGACTCTTATAAACTGTTTTCCCATGAATCTGTTATGTTGACATTGTTACGTTGACTGAAATGCCTGGAAGTGGATTTTTTCTTGCCATATTAGTAAAACATTGGCTTCTGTTTTGCACCAAAATGAGGAAACCTCAGTGTAGGAACCCGCATCTGATCCTTCTACTATTTCTTTTCTTTATGTTTTTTTCAGCATCCCCAGCACTACTACATATGAATGATGTTAGATAAAGCTACCATGCAGCAATAGAGCAGAAGGTCTCCAGTAGGGCTGCACAAATTAATCCAAATTTTATCGAATTTGCAATATGGCTTACTGCAATTTTCCAATCACAGGAAGTGTAATATTTCTTAAAAAGGCGAAATGTGTGTCAAAATACCATTTTAACTTAAATATTGCCGTGCTGCAGAGAGGTCCCGGCCTACACATCTACAAACGTCTTTGTTTGGTACAGATCCCTGCAAAAATCACATAATAATCATTTTAATTTTTCAATGAAAATAAGAATATTAATGTAAAAAATGATCATTCCCTCTAATATTGCAAATCATATTGCAATATCACTCAAAATAATTGCATTTAGATATTTTTTTTTAAAATGGTTCAGCTGTTTTAAAGCCTCTTACTCAAAAGGCAATTTTCAGGCTATTTTTTGCTTCTTCTGTGGTGGATAATTTCCTGTGTTATTTGTTGAACATCATGATCAAATGGAGGCCGTCCTCTGATTGTAAGAGATAACACTAAAGCATTTGATGTTTCAGAGAGTTTAACATTTTTGTGCTATTTAAGTTGACTATAATTTCACTAAAATAGTGTGATTATTGCAAACCACAAAAATCTAATGAGGGTAAGAACAAATCCCAGTGTGTGTCTAATGTTCATTATGTTGCCACAGGAAGCCGGAGAGGAGGAGGAAGATATCGACAGCTTGGTTAGCTTTCATAAAAGGACGATGGCTTCCAGCTCCTACAGCTTGCACAGCTCAAAGGTAAAGTATTGACATTTCTCTCACACAGCTCACATTTAGTCCTCTAAAGGCCCTTTGAAGAGCAGCTCATTATGTCTCTCAGAACGGAACTAATGTTAGATAATCTCAACGAGCAGCTATAACCTCAGGATATCCTCCAGCGAGCTAGGAAGTGTGAAATTGACGTGTAAAAGTCTACCAAAATGTTTCTATAGTTACCACAGCAGCCTCCGGAGAGCAAAGCTGAGGCCAGCATGACTTTCACGCTGTCACTCTGGATTTAGATATTGACAGAAACATGCTGATCTTTGCTAATTTGTTTGTCCCCTTTCTGTTAACCCTCCAGCATTTATGTGTTATTTCTTTGTTTCCATGTTATTCCTATTATTTTCAGCAGTGATCTGAAGCCTTTAGTCTGTCCAAACATGATCAATATTTGGTATTAATGAAACAAACACAGGAGTTGTTGACGATTATCTATTTAGTTCAGGTGTATGTATGTTTCTCCAGAGCACGCTGGGCAGCCTGATGAGTATTTACAGCGAAGCAGGAGACTATGACAGCGTGGAGGTGAGCGGAGACCTCGTCTTCTCTCTGAGCTACGACGAACACACCCAGAGCCTCTACGTCATTATCAAGGAGTGCAACGGGCTGGCCTGCGGGGATGCCTCCAAGCAGCTTTCCAACCCGTAAATATTAAAAACGTTTTTCAACCAAGATTAGCTGTTAATGTGAAGCTGCGCGAGGCAAAACGCATCATTTTGAAGCACAAACTTTGAGCCTTCAGAGAGCAGATTGTGGTTCTGCAACGGACACATTGTTCCAACCGCACGCATACACACCCGTCAGTGATGTTAACACAGCTTTGATCAGTGTAGATAAGAAGCTGCAGTGTTTACTAAAAGTCTTGATAATCACATCCCAGAGGCGATTACTTGAGCTTCACAGGAAATTGAATGTCAACAGATATTTTTCACAGCATATAGTGAGTAAATACAGCAAAAGAACCAGCAGCCATGTATCTGTTTCTGTGTTTCAGTTACGTCAAATGTTATCTACTTCCGGACAAATCCCGCCAGAGCAAAAGGAAGACGAGCATCAAGAGACACACAGTCAACCCCGTCTACGACGAAACACTGAAGGTGATGGTTTATAAGTGGCACCGCTCTAACTGCACGGCTGACTGTTGACCTTATCCTGTTGACTTAATGACACTCCCTGATTAGTGACCTTGCGCCATGCCTGCTGCAAACAGTGACCACGCCTACAGAGATTGATATTGACATTGCAGATTAGAATAGCTGTTGTCAAATATTGGTTTTGGTACAATGTGGAGAGACAGCTTAAATACTGTGGCAAACAAAATTGCTGAAAGGGAAGCGGCCGGATGAATCAATTTGTGCAGAATTAAGACTGTAATTTTGGATTTGCTCTTTAAAAAGAGGAAGGTAAATTATTTTAGATGCAACTAAGATATGAATTCATCTTCTGCTTTAATCTCCATGATTTATTTAAAACTCACTCAGCACCAGAGCATTGAAATTATGTAATGTTTCAGTATTGAGACAAACCCTTTGATCAATCCCATCTTCTCCTCCTCATCAACAGTACTCAATCAGCCGCACTCAGCTGTCCACCCGCTCCATGTTGATATCCGTCTGGCATCACGGTCGCTTCAGCCGCAACGCCTTCCTCGGAGAGGTGGAGATCCCCCTGGACACCCGAGACCTCGACACCCCGTACGTGGACCGCGTGGCTCTCATGGCGAAGGTACTGTAGATCAGAGAAACTGGATGTAGTTTTTCTTCAGCAGACTATGACGACCTCTTTGCTAAAGGTGCCCCGTGAAGTTTTATGTTTACATTCAGTGTTGCTCACCCAATCGCATTATGTTAAAGGTCCCATATTGTAAAAAGTGAGATTTTCATGTCTTTAATATTATTATTAAGCAGGTTTAAGTGCTATATAAATAATGTTAAACTATCAAAACGCTCAATATACGGAGAAATACACACAGCCCGTATTCAGAAATTGTGCGATTGAAACAAGCCGTTAGGATTTCTGTCCATTTGTGATGTCACAAATATACAATATTTAGACCATTACACGGTTTTAAACGTAAACATTCTAAATGTGTCCCAGTTTATTTCCTGTTGCAGTGAATGTTAATAACATCAGCTGACAGGAAGTAAACATGGACCCAAACTGTTGCCTAGCAACGCAATTCCGTTGAAATGCGCTAAAATGGAGCGTTTCAGACCGAGGTGAATACAGGTTTATTCAGGAAGACCGGATGAGAAAAATAAAGTTTTTTTTTTAACATTACAGCATGTAAACATGTTATAGTAGAAACACAAAATACACGTATGAACCTGAAAATGAGCACGATATGGGACCTTTAATACATTTCGTTTCTCATAAAAAACTTCTATGTAGATGTGTAAAACACTTCTTGTTCGTAAACACGGATGTGCCGTGTTGTTGATGTTTACTACCAAGCAGTCTAATAGAGGTGATAAACGCTACAGGATACCTCTTGAGGATGGATTTGTTGACATAATGTAAACATCTCCAGGACATTTAAAGGCGTCTGTGGAGTTTGTTTCTACACAAAGTTTCTGTTTACTTTCATTTTTTTCAACCTTTTATTTATTCACTGAGAGCAATGCTCTCTTTTCCAGGAACAACCTGATGATCACATTCACACAGTTACACATTCGCACCTGGATGTTGTCCAGTACAATCATAGTCTGTTGCTCAAAGGCACCTCAGTGGCGGTAATAAGGAAGGGGCAAGTGCTGCTTTTCACTTTTCCCCACCCTGATTTATCCTGCTGTTCCGGGGAATTGAACCGACCGGTCACAACAAGCTTGCTTCTCTAACTAGGTCACCACTTTGTGTTTATCCTCGCGGTTTTAAACATTGTGTTGAATGTATTTCCTTCCTCATAAAACATTCGCAAGAGTTTCATTTGCGATTTTTCTTAAAACCTGCAGTCTTCTTCCGTGTCTTTGCTGGTGTATTGCGGTGTTTTCATAGTGCCGTGAGATGTAGATCAGTAGAACAGTGTGAAACCATTGGCAGTAATGTCAAACCACGTCACCTGCATCCACATGCAACTTAGTGTTTGTGCACGAGATCAAACAAAAACGGGACCCACGTGTAAAATATTGCTGCATAGGGGTACCTTTTGAACTTGTAAATATGTATTATAAATATTGTTACGAACATGTTTAATATTATGTGGAATACCGTTTGTCAGAGAGAACTAAAGTCTGACAATCAACACTCTTAAGTGAGTAGTCAAATGAACACACAAAGTGTTCCAAAAAGGTAAACTCATGTGTGCCAAAATGCACATAGACTGGGTATAAAAACTGGATAGATTGTCTGCCATATTTGACAGAACTAATCAGTGCTGATCAGATGATGATCAGAAGCTATGATAAAGAAGCTGTGTTTTTTTTTGTTTTTTTTACCGGTGCACTTCATCGTGTTTAAAATGACACTGAGTGGCCCAAAGGTCAAATCAAAACAAGGTGAAGCTATTGATCAGCTGTGAGGAGCAGAGACTGGCCTGTATATAGGTCTTGACTCACAGATATATGGACGTCAAAGTATATGCTGGCAGATGTGCAAAAATACTAAGATTGTGTTTGAGGTCATTTAGAAAGATATTTTGTCGAGCTAAAAACTCTCGTAACCTAAAACAGATGTTGGTGAATTGTTAATCTGCACACTTCTTTTTCTAGTCTAGTAACCAAATTCAAAGAAACCTTTTATAAATATGGTTGTTAAATGTCAAATTTCGGCATCAACCTCAGCCATCCAGTGTTTCAGGTTTTAGTGTAGAGGCCTACATGTTAGTATATAGTGTTTCTCGTGTCCTAAATATAACGTACCTTTCTTAAACAGTCAGCCTCTGCCGGGCCGTCTTCAGCTTTCGCCCAGTACAAAGGAGAGTTGGTGGTCTGCTTGAAGTATGTCACACCTAAAAAGACAGCAACGGAGAAAAGCAAAGGTAAGACTATGACAAGAAGCTCTGACTGTGTTTGATACACTTTGCCTTCATTTTCTAAGAGCGTCCTTCTTCTTCTTCTTCTCCTAAGGCAAAAAGGCGGCGATGGAGGGAGTAGGAGAACTGCACGTCCTGATTAAAGAGGCCAAGAATTTGATGGCAATGAAACCAGGAGGCACCTCAGACAGCTTCGTAAAAGGGTTAGTGATAAAATGACGCGTTGCATTCCCCATACAGGCATTTCTCTATTCAGGACCTGACTGTGTGTGGTTGTGCAGGTATTTGTTCCCAATTACAGCAAAGAGCACAAAGAAGAAGACTCCGGTGGTGAAGAAGAACCTGAACCCCCACTATGACCACACGTTTGTGTACAAGGAGCTGGCTCTGGAGCAGCTTCAGGATATGAGTCTGGAGCTGACGGTGTGGGACCGAGAGGCCATATCCAGCAACGAGTTCCTGGGAGGAGTTCGTCTCAGCTCCGGAGAAGGTAAAAGAGATTTTCCTTTTTTTCCCTTTCCTTTGCTTTTTAGGGCCTACATGTATGAAGTGGTTTCACTCCTTGTGTGTTACTTAAACAAGTGCTGTTCTGTGAGATCTTGTTAGGCCTGTTGGTTAACTGTGTGTATCGTATTGTAAATAGATGAATCCACCTTTAGTAAATGGCACTATAGCTGTCGGAGTGAGCCGCCGTTTATTTTAGGGATTTAGTGAATGTCTTTTTGCTTAACTAAGATTTTTTAGGAGGTAGATTCTTTTGTTTGTTGTTTTGGCCTTGGTTCACCCTGGATTATACTGCTCCAACCTTTTTGTGGTAGTAAATATTTGATTTGGGTACATTTTAGGGCTGCAACTAATAACTGTTTTCATTGTCGTTTAATCTGTCGATTATTTTTCTTGATTAATCGATTAGTTGTTTGGTCTATAAAAGGTCGGAAAATGGTGAATAAAGGTCGATCAGTGTTTCCCAAAGCCCAAGATGACGTCCTCGAATGTCTTGTTTTTTCCACAACTCAAAGATATTTAGTTTACTGCCATAGAGGAGTAGGAATCAGAAGTTGCTTGTTCACAGTGACACCTGTGACCGTTAATTCAACGTCACAAGACTGAACGTGATTGACAGGCATGTTGATTAACGTCAGCAACATTAGCCAGCTAAAACCACAATATCACTATATATATATATATCACATGCTTGGCAGTAACGTTAGCTTACCAAACGAAGGTCCCTCCATGAATCGAAGGCCCGGCTGATGTCGATTCTGCAGTGTTAACTTTTCCTGCTTCACCCTCCCGACGGTGGTCAGAAGGAATAGGGGAGATGCCGTAGTTTTGGTCTCCTGGGCCGGAGTCGATACCGTTACTCGCTCTGGAGTTAACCCCCGCTGTCACTCAGCTGCAGGGAAACAAGACACATTTCTGCACAAACTGAAACTTCCACTGTACATTCACTTGATATTCTCAGAGCTAAATGAACTCTCTTCTGCTCCACTGCTGGCAAGTTTCGCCGCCGCTCACTCTCTCTTGCTTCACCACTCACTTCCCAGGTGCATTCACACTCCCACAACACTACTCCACCCTGCCCCCTTCTTAAAAAATTACTCAAAATAGTTGCCGATTAATTTAATAGTTGACAACTAATCGATTAATCGTTGCAGTTTTAGTACCTTTTTTAATGTTGCACTCCTACCCCCTCTAGATGTGGGTGTAACATTGGAGTAAAGGAGAATTTAATTAAGCTCCATAAAAAGAGAAAGTAATACCATATCTACCCTTCTGTAGTTTATAGCATAATTGCCTTTGTGAGAGAGACACACGCTTAATTTTAGATTACTGCTGAAGCACATAATAGAGCTTCCATGTGTGTGAATATATTCAGTGAGTAAAAGGAATTTGTCATCATTAATAGTAAAAAAAAAAAAGACTTATTTTACCTTCAGGATTACATTCATGTAATCTTCTCTCCTGCAGGCTCGGTGAAAATAGGGAAAGTGGAAGTGGAAATGGACTCGGTTGGAGAGGAAGTCAGTCTGTGGATGAAGATGATGCAGTACCCGGACTCCTGGGCGGAGGGCACTCTTCCACTGCGCTCCACCATGACGGCCAAATGAGGACAGCCTGGACCCTGAAAGAGTCCAGAGAGACTGAGAGGGGGGGGGGAGCTGTGAGACAAATATATGAGATTGTGGATTATTCTATTTTTTCAATCTTATTAGACCAGAAGCGTGTCTACTGAAGTGAGCCAACGCAGCTGATTGAAGCAGACACACAGTTCACTGACCACCTGCCTCTCTGTGTGGGGTTCATCTTTAGCACCGTTACACCTCCTCCCCCCCCCCTCTTCTGACCGCAGGCTACTGTTGATAAATGTACCAAAACACATCACAACACTAAACTTTATTTTAAGAGCATTGACACAGTCATTTTTATGTTTTTATGTTTATATTATTGCAATTCAAATTCATGCAGACTTAGCAGAGAAAGATTGTTGCAGTTGTTCTTTATAATTGTGTACAGAATTACGCTGATGCGTGGGAAAACAAGTCATTATAAAACTGGTATTATACATTTTTATTTCTGGTGTTGCATCCAACAGATTGAGCTACAAATTGTAATACTATCATGCAAAGAATTATATTTATAGAAGTTGCATATAAACCCTTTTTTTGAAATTATTAAATTTTGTCTATTTGCAGATATATAAATGTAGATTTTTAACTTTTAACTTTGTGTGATCAGACTGGTGTTTACCTCGAGGTTGCCATGAATATTCTGTTCACCCAATAAAAAATGCACTAAACCACAAAGACGTGCTTCATCGTCCATACCAGCTGGATTTAAAAATCAAGTGTTCCTCAGTAGTCTTCTGTAGAAATGGTTTTCATTAAATATCAGATCAGAACAGGGGCTCCTCTGCAAAACTACTA
Organism: Sebastes umbrosus; assembly: GCF_015220745.1. NCBI lineage: Eukaryota > Metazoa > Chordata > Actinopteri > Perciformes > Sebastidae > Sebastes > Sebastes umbrosus. Next base: position 4,451,025 of record NC_051277.1, on the reverse strand, counting down.
ATCATGTATCCAACCTAATGTTATGGTTCAAAATGTATTTCTTTACTCAAGCTTGTCTGTATTTCCTGGCCTCCGTGTCTCTCAGATGATTAGATAACAGTGCTAGCACTTCAGTGTTGTTTAGTGATCACATTTGAACACGAGGAACGTCCTCTTTTTCCCCTCCTAATGTCTCCCTGGACCTGGTTTCTGGTTGTTTGTCCTCCTTCCTCGTCGTGTGTTTAGTTAATACTGATGAGTTTATCGCTGTGGCAACCGGGGACGTTTATTAAATCAGTCACAGAAGTCCCTGTGGAGCTCCAGCTTCTCTCGCTCCTCCTCGTCCAGCAGGAAGCTGTCGACGTAGGAGAACAGCTCCTCCGACCCCATCGGGTGGATGAAGCGCTCTCGGTCCATTCCGAACTTGTCCAGCAGCAGCATGCTGAAGTAGTATCTGGAGATTCTGAACACTTGTCTACGGAGAGAGACACACATTTGATAATTAAAAGGAACACTCCAACAACTTTGATAAAGATATTAAAGCTGCTATAATCAATATTTTTGTAACAAAGGGATTAGGGGGTTGCTCATAGTGACCGATCCACAGATGATTATTATCCCACTCTGCAGTTTCCCCTCAGCTCTACAGAGCTTTATAATGTCTTTCACCTCAAAGTTTTGGTTTTCTGGTCAGCACCTTAAAGGAACAGTGTGTAGGATTTAGTGACATCTGGTGGTGAGGTTGCAGATTGAAACTAATTTAAGCCTGTCCCGCGTGCCAAGCGTGTGGGACAGGGGTCAGCAACCTTTACTATCAAAAGAGCCATGTTAGGCAAAAAAATAAAAATCTGTCTGGAGCCGCAAAACATTTGATCGTTGTGATGAAGGTAACACAGTTTATAGTATCTAAGTTTAATGCAGTGAGGGCCAAAGTGCAAATGTACTACGGAGTATTACGGCCACACTGAGGGAAAAAACATCTGAGATTTCCAGAATAAAGTCATAACTTTATGAGAAAAATTGGAAATTACACGTAAAATTACTATTTTATAATATTATGACTTTATTTTCATAATATTCTGACTTTTTTTCTCGTAAACTTTTGACTTTATTCTCGTAATATTATGACTTTATTCTCTCTTTTATCACATTCATGGTGATATCCTCTGATGTCCCTGTTCAGATGTAAACACTTCCCTCAACTACTTCTACCCTTAGTGATGTCTGATTGCCTACATTTCCCAGAGTGCTTTGCATTACACTAAAGAATGTGCCTCAGTATGCAGCTCTCACTCTGCTGCTGTGGGGATTTTGTGTGTCAGTGGAGAGACTGAAGAGATTTTCCAGTCTGGAAAAAGTGAGCAGCAGCAGCACCCCTTACTCACATTACACATTTGGTGGAATAAAAAATCCAGATAAACTAATTCCTACATGCTGGTGCAAACTTTAAAAGAATCTCTTACTCAGTGATTCTCATGACAACCAAAGCCAGATGTTTACTATGGATGTTCTGTCAAAATCCCATTACTGCTATTTTTAACAGTGTTAATCCTTCAAGTGGATTTTTTTTCCACAGAGGATACTTTTTATTTGGAGGCTTGACATTTAAATAGAGTGACGAGAAACAGCTCCTTACTATTAATGAGAATGGGAGTTATATAAACTAAATGAACCCCCCTCCACACACACACACACACACACACACACACACACACACACAGAAAGAACTATAAAACTGCTGAATAACTAAGTGATGAAGTGTCTCACTGTTACCTCAAACCCTCGATGACCTCAGAGCTGAGCAGATTCTCTTTAATGCGACCCGTCTCTCGAGGCGGAGAGCCCAGGAGCTCGATCACGGTTACATGTCGCAGGTCTAATCCACAGTCGGATTTCTGCTCGGAACAAGAAAAACAGATGTTGAGTTTTTCTCTTTTTTTTGTTGTTTTTTATTTAAACTTCCTGCAGCAGCAAAAAAACATGTCCTCACTTGTATCATGATGTTCTGCAGCTGGTAGTCTGGGTCAGATATGTTGGGCGCAGACAAGATCAGCAGCCTCCTCTTCTCATAGAACTGATCCAGGAGAGCGGAGAACGTCTTTACGTTTGATTCAATCTCCATCGCTACAAACACACAAAGTCACATCCTGCATTTATTTATACCGTCTTACATTTTATGTTTATGCAGCAAATTCCTCAGCATGATTTGCAACTTTCGTGCAGACTCACGAACACACTCGGCAGGCTCTCCTCCCCAGTTACGGTTGAACTGGCAGACGCGACTAGAGACGCCCCTCAGTTCATATCCTCCGTCGCAGTGGTATTCACACGTTGCACCGTAGTTGTTCCCGTCAGAGGAGCAGGTGAGGTAGCCGTACAGAGGCGCAGGTAGAGCTGAACATCTTCTCACTGGAAATAAGAAATCCAATGTGTCATCCAAGTTATAATGCTGTCTTTAAGTTGAAGAGGACCTATTGTGCTTTTTCCTTTTGTGTAGTTTTTTGTGCATTTAAAAGGTCTGCAAATTTACACAGCCCAAAGTAGTAATTTTACGTGTTATTTTCTTTTTTTTCGTAAAGTTATGACTTTAATCTCGTAAAAATTATGACTTTATTTCTCGTAAAGTTATGATTTTATTCTCATAATATTGCGACTTATTTCTCGTAAAATTATGACTTTATAATCGTAATATTACTACTTTTTTTCTTGTAAAGTTATGACTTTATTCTGGAAATCTCAGATTCTTTTTCCCTCAATGTGGCCCTAATACTCCGTAGTACATTTGCACTTTGGCCCTCACTGCATTAGACTTATATATTATATACTTAGACTATAAGTATACCTTCATCACAATGATTTTTTTTTTTTCTTTGCCTAAAAGGTTGCTGACCCCTGTTCTAGTAGAAAAAACCCAAATACAAGTATGAACCTGAAAATGAGCATAATAGGTCTTCTTTAATGTGTAGTATTTAAACTCATTTCATAAGTCAACTCACCCTCAACACGTACTATAAACTTGCAGGCCGCTCGGTTCCTGGCTTGATCGTACACTTTGTATCGGATAATGCTCGCTCCCTCTTTAAAGTCGGTGCCCGGCTCCTGGCCGACTAATATCACTCTGCAGAGAGAGACGAGTACATAGAAGTGAAGGCTGAGTGTTTTATGCCATTTTCAGGTGAACAGGAAAGGAAAGTAGAGACATACTCAAGTAATTTATCAGCAGTATCTTTAGCAGCGGGCGGGTCCCAGGTCACCGTAGCAGAGAGTTTTCCAGGCTCGGCGACCTTGAGTCTGGACGGAGGACACTTGATCTTTGGAGGTTCTGTATCTGAAATAAACATTTGGAAAATTACAACATTAGGAAGTTTATCCAACTGTAGCAGTCGTATAGAGCAGAAGACTGAAAGACAGCAGCTCTGGATTCAATCCAAAGAACAGATGAGCAGGAAATACGCTTGTTGTTGTGTGACTGGACACACACTGACTTGTGAAAGAAGAATGAAAAACTAGACCGCAACACAGATGGCCTCCATGTTGTTGGCAGTAAGTTAAGTTGACAGTTTAAACATCTGGTTAGCTTTACATCTTCAAAGATACGACCTCGATTCATACCTTCACAATTTGGCTGTCCTCCGCTCCACGACCCCCCGCGCTGACAGGTGCGTGAGTGTTCGCCCTCGATGCGATAGCCGCGGTCGCAGGTGAAGCTACATATGGAGTCCACCATGAAGCCGTGAGTGCAGGTGTATCGGCCGTATGGAATGGGGTGCAGCACACGGCAGCGCATCTCTGGAGGAACATCAACCACACAGACAACACAGTATGTTGAGGTCAAGGGTCGAAACAATCACAGAATCAATATACTGTATATCTTAAAGGATGAGGCTGCAACAAATCCTGTTAAAGACCAAAACCAACATTGTGTTCGTCTCAATACTTTTCCGACTGACCAAGTTTATCTGTTGCTCTAACCGTCCCAAGCTTTCGTGCCTACTGAAGACGTAAATCTTTATAAGCAGGTCATGAATTATTACTTCCATTTTCAAAAAAAGGCTAAATAATTTCCTAAAACAGCTGGGCACTCTAGGTTTTAGCAAATGTCAATCAAACACCAGCTGTTAATAGTGCGTTTGTTGGGGACTATTTTTAGCAGCGGATGAATACACATTTTGTGCACTATTGAGATTTGACCATAGACTGTATATAAGAAATGGATATAGTGACCGTGACGTCACCCCACTGGTCTGTGGACTGCCGTTTTGAAGCCTCCAGTTCGGCATTTTGGCCGTCGCCGTCTGTTTTTTTGCAACCAGAAGTGACAAAAGAGGGTGGAGCTAAGTACAACCGAGCGCTGAATAAGATGTTTTTAGGCGACCAAAATGTTATAATTAACTTTCATGAACTGACAATACACTGTGAAAGAGTTAAACACGGACAACTCTCAGACCGGACAACGCCGTGGTAGCGACCTGTCAATCAGAAGGTAGCCCCGCCCTAAAGCATCCCCTGCTTTATGGTCTATTTGACTCTAAATGGGACCATAATTTACTAAATGAACATCATGCTGTATTGAAGAAGACTTGAAACTAGTGATTGAGACCATAAACTCATGTTTACAATGTTTACTGAGGTAATAAATCAAGAGAGAAGTAGGCTCATTTTCTCATAGACTTCTATACAATCAGACTTCTTTCTGCAGCCAGAGGAGTCGCCCCCTGCTGGCTGTTAGAGAGAATGCAAGTTTAAGGCACTTCAGACTTGGTTTCACTTTTCAAAACTGGAGGTTGCCCAGTGGATTTTACAGCAGCAGGATGGTTTATGTGGTATCGACTCAAATTAAAATACAATGGAAATGTTTATGGTAATCGAGGGAGATGTCAGCTAGTACGATGGTACGTTTTGAATAAGGAAGACGTAGAATATCTCCAGATTCATCCTCATATGTGAATTTAAAGTCTCAACGTCCACATACGGCGGCAGTAAGCGGTCCCGGACCAGCGTCGGTTGGCGAGGCAGTGAATCGAGCTCTTCCCCAGCAGTCGGTATCCTCGATCACAGTTCATCTCGCAGCGGGTGCCCAACGTGCTCGTGTAGGCCACGCCTCGAGGGGAGTGGCAGGTCACCTCGCCATTGGTCAGACCCGGAGAGTGACACCAGTTAGGGTCTGCGGTTAAAGAGAAACCAACATCTGTGTGAAGCACTAATGGTGGAAAGCAAGAAACTGAAGTGTCTTATACTTGGATATCAAGTATAAGGCTAAACCACCACAGAGAGCTAATAGAGCAACGACCAAGCAAAGAAAACACTGAAATTGTCGAAAAAGAAGCCTACTAAATATGTATGATTGTTAAAATTAAAAAGACAGAGAATTGTATTCCTAAAAATAATAGGAAAACTAATTTCTGATGCAATATTCACAGGCAATAATGTCCTCAAAATCCATCCAAATCTTTTTTTTTTTCCAACCTTTTGCAGTTATTGCGTTCACTATTTGGGTTAATTGTACAATTTATCGGTTGTTCTATATAAAAATTGTTATGAATTGAATGTAATATGCAATATCCCTAAAATATGTCACTTAGTCAGGGGTCATCATTTTACTCAATGATAGAAAAGGGGTCCCTTAAGTAAAAAAGGTTGGGAACCGCTGCCCTAGTGAGTGTGTGTTTTTCCATATACTCACTTTTGTAGTCTAGTTGAGGAGTGTGGTCTTCTTCTACAAAGTCATTGTAGCCGTCATACTCTGTGGTCCCAGAGCCAGCTGAAAAAACAAACAGACAAACCTTTAACATTTCTTATGTGACCACATGATCTCGTCTCCATAACTTCTTCTCAGGTTTCCTTTTAACTCAAGCTCAATAACATTCCTGTCCACAGACACCTGGATTTGCAATCAGTGATGCTGACAGAAACTCACTGAAGGTTTTTAAACCTGAGAGCCAACATTGTGTAGAATACTGTTAGGTGCCTACTACACTCACTAGTAGGTTTTATCATCTATTCACATGGTAGATGACCGAAAGACAGCGACCTCTAGTGACCGTAGTAGTTATGACAGGAGCATAAGTCAGGCGCTGTAGTGTAGACAACGTGAAGCTCCATATGTAGTGGAGGGATTTCACCCAGGAGACCCATCCCGTTTGAAACCCACAATGTGTAGCTGTCTTTGTGTTCATAGTTATTTTAACGCAAAACAAACTGTTTTTTTTGCCTAACCCTAAAGAAGTTGTAGTTTTGTTGCCTAAACCTAACTGTTTTTTTTGCCTAACCCTAAACAAGTTGTAGTTTTATTGCCTAAACCTAAAGAAGTTGTAGTTTTGTTGCCTAAACCTAACGAGTAATATTTGTCTGTGTTCAAAACATGACGTTTCATTCAGTTTTACGTGTTAGAACGTTTTGCTTTTAAGTTTCACTTTCACTTTTACAACGTAGTAGGCGTAGTAGGCCCCTACTGACCCACATCTATGGTGCTTATAGCGACTGATAACGCATATTTAATGGCCTGATAACAGTCGAATCGTGTGCAACACCGAGGGCTAATTTTACAGGAGGGAAACTACTATACAAATTAGGACAAACTGCACGTTTTCATTACTCACTTCCCTCTTACTCATCACTATTCATGTAATGAGCAGAAGGGCGTGTGTACTGTACTACGACCTTCATTCTACATTTCTGCACAATAAATCCTTTTCACTGTCATCCTCCTCGCTCAGCAGTTGTGGTTCAGGCACATAAGGTCTCCATGTTTAGAGCTGAGAGCCAAACTTTCCAGCCTGTCACCCTCCCACCCCCGTCTCGAGGCAGTTCCTGCTTCCTTTGCTTCAGCTCTGCTTTCTGGCCCTCAACCAAACAAAGTTAACTTTTAACACAGTTTCTATTAATAATAATAGTTGTAATAAACAATGATGCCTCACATTAAAACTTCCCCTTCTCTGGAAGCTGCTTCAGATGTTCCAGCGATGTGCAGATTAAAGCTATCGTCAGTGCTTTTTTCCTCATAATGAGTCCAATGTTCCACTCAGTAACACTTCTCCAGACTAATATTTCCCCAGTCCCCCTCACAGAGAATTAGTCAGAGGAAATAAACAAGCTGAGCTCATCAGTCTGATGGTCTCAAGTAGAGACAGACATTACTTCAGGTGCCATGCATCATCATGCATATGGCAATTAAAAGTCAGTGTTTTTAATTACATGCAGGTAAAACTACTGCAGGGCTGAAAGCACATTAACTCAAGGACTGTATAACTGAGGTACTTATACTTTACTTTACCATTTTAATCTACTTGTACTCCATTATTTCAGAGGGAGATTTAACTGACAGCTCCAGTGCATTGTTAAAGGAACAGTGTGTAACATTTCGGGGGATCTATTAGCAGAAATGGAATATAATATTCATAACTATGTTTTCATTAGTGTATAATCACCTGAAAATAAGAATTGTTGTGTTTTCGTTAGCTTAGATGAGCCCTTCACTAACGGACAAATCAAACACTGACTCTAGAGAGAGCATTTCGCGTTTTTACGTTACCTGAAGGCCACCGTAGTTCTCTGACACGCTTGTGAAACTGCGGTAACGTGAGCCGCAGAGTGAAAAACCCTGATACCGCCAGCCGCCGTCTGTTGCTCCTAAAGTCGTGTTATTACAGCGTTACCACGGTTTTGCACTCTTTCTTGCTCACGTTACCACAGTCTTGGAAAGGGAGGGGTGAGCAGAGGGGTACTCAGTTAGTTGCTACCACACCACTAGATGCCGCCAAATCCTACAAACTGTCCCTTTAAATGTTAATCCAGTGGTTCCCTACGGATTTGTTTTACAAAAAAAAGCGGAGCTGCTTATAATGTCCCACAGCCCAAGCTGACGTCTTCAAATGTCTTGTTTTGTCGGACCAACAGTCCAAAATCCAAAGACATCAGTTTACTATCATGTGCAACAAAAGAAAACCAGCAAATGTTTTGGTATTTTTTGCTTGAAAAAATGACTAAAGCATTTTATGATTATCAAAATAGTTTTAATTTTCTTGTCGTTGCAGCTCTAAAAAAAAAAGCAGTGTCTCAGGCCTCTTGCCATGTTTCAGATGTCTTGAGTTGTTCCACCAAAGAGAAAATTTCCTCTATTAATTTCAATAACTGTTCACAAAAAAAGCAAAGATTAGAGAAAAATCCCAAAAAGTGAATACAATTTTGTGCAGCAGAACTTTTTTTTTTTTCTTTTCTACTCCTTTAATTATGTTGCAACTCCTCAGATTTATCATGTGAGCCTTTGAAGGGGCCCGACCCACAGGTTGAGAACCACAAAACTGTATTTCAAAAACTAGCTGCTTATGTTTTGATGCATCAGTATTAATATCTAATATATGATAATCAGTCGCATTTTTCTGCAGAACTAGTACTTTTACTTTTGATACTTTTAATACAGGATTCTACTTGTGATGTAGTATTTGTACATTGTTGCACTGGTACTTTTACTCCAGTAAAAGATCTGAATACTTCTACTACGAGTGTAGAATACCAGGACTCTGCATCATGCACCACAGAGACATGTACACACAGAGTGAGTCCATGCAGCCGGGCTGAGTCACTCCAGAGGAAGGAGTTACAAAGGCTTCATTTATCTCTAATGACAAAGCTGACCAGCATTCTTTCAATCCCCCGCATCATCATCTGGAGCTTCTGGGTGTTTTCTCAGGTCACGCTATTATCTCTGCAGGATTAAACGAAGGCTTTAACACGCTCGGCCCAGAGAGGAGGGAGGGGGATTCCTCAGTAATTAACTGGCAGTGATTGGAGCTCAGCTGTAATCAAACTGCCTAGTCAGCAAATCAAAGACGGGCTCCTGGAGAGGGAGGCAGCTCAACTACAAGCTTCATTTAAGCTCATTTTTACTGCATCAGCTCCTCATTCCTGAAGGGGAGGCTCTCCATTTGCATTCATCCAGTCACCTCAAAAATCCAGCACATCTGCATCTAATACAGTTGTTATTACCGCTGAGATGAAGGCATTTCCCTGCTGCGGGGACCGGGGAGGGATTTGGATGGTTGAGTGACTTGAGCAATCATGATATGAGATATTTTTACAACTTTTTAGAGAAGATTTTTACAAAGAATTTCCGGACTGAAAGGAAATAATATTCAGAATTCACACATAACTATAGAAAAGTATTGTTTGGACTCACCTGTGAAGTATAAGATGAACACAGCAACAGAGCGTGCGAGGAGCATGTCAGAAACACACATGACACTCCTGGGAAAAAAAAAGTTGTTTTTTTTGCTCAGGTTGGTTCAGATCCCAGAGTCCTACCGGAAAAGTACAAAGTTATAATCCAGAGAAAGTTAACAATTGGTATAACAAATGACTTTTAAAAACAACTATCCCAGCTGAGGACACAGAAGCACTCCCTTCATACCAGAGTCTCCGTAGTTTTTGAAAAGGATCCTTCTAGTTCTTCATCTTAGTAAAACACCACTTGGTGGAGCTAACGGACCTCTTAGTGTTTGTGTTTCCTCCCACTGCTGCATTAAACATGATGATTGAGCCATTTTATTATTCCCCGCCCCTCCAACAGCTCATAAACCCAGAGAGGTTATTATAGACCACACGTGAAAATATAGAAAGGCCTATACCAGGGGTCAGCCACCTTTACTATCAAAAGAGACATTTTAGGCAAAAAAAAGTTAAGTCAAAGTATATAGTATATAAGTCTAATGCAGAGTACTGCGGAGTATTAGGGCCACATTGAGGAAAAAAACATCTGAGATTTCTAGATTAAAGTCATAATATTACGAGAATAAAGTCATAACTTTACAAGAAAAAAGTTGTAATATTTTGAGAATAAAGTCATAACTTTACGAAAAAAAAGTCGTAACATTACGAGAAAAAAAGTTGTAACATTACGAGAATAAAGTCGTAACTTTACGAGAATAAAGTCATAACTTAACAAGAATAAAGTCGGAACATTACGAGAATAAAGTCATAACTTTACGAAAAAAAAGTCGTAACATTATGAGAATAAAATCTTAACTTTACGAGAATAAAGTCATAACTAAACGAGAATAAAGTCGGAACATTACGAGAATAAAGTCATAACTTTAAGAGAAAAAAATCTTAATATTACGAGAGAAAAAGAGAAAATAACACGTAAAATTACTACTTTATAATATTATGACTTTTTTCTCGTAATTTTATGACTTTTTTCTCGTAATATTATGACTTTATTCTCGAAATCTCAGATTTATTTTTTTTCCTCAATGTGGTTCTAATACTCGGTCGTACTGTCGTACCATAGACTTAGAACAATGATAAATAAAAATAAAAATATAAACAAAAAACAGTTAATAATTTCCATTTTTAAAAATCCACACGGAGCCACTGGAGAGGGGCTGAAGAGACGCAGGTTGCTGACCCCTGTTCTATACGTTGATATCAATATTATTTATTAACTGATAGTGTGACTAATGAGATCAGTGGTGACTTGTAGTGATTATACATTTTTAATTTCTCAATCCCTTATGGGAACTTTACTGTTATTATAATAATAATGCATAATATCTTTTAGGCCTGTGTATATATATATAACTTTTCAAAAACAAGTATACAAAGTGCTTCAAAGACACAGAAAATACACGATACAATTATAAAATAGATTTGATAATATGTCTAATGTCCACTAACACGATTTAATGTAATACATTGTTGTTTTCAAAGTGTCATCACATTTAATTAATGTTGTAATATAAATAAAAGAAATCTTCGTGTTTATCTTATGAACGCCTTGTTATGATAATTTTATTGACCTAGCTGATGTAATTTGGCCCATTCAACTGTGTCACGTCACAAGAGGAATAAAAGGCTGCCCTTTATTATAAAGTCAGACAGCACGAGACAGGAAATAACACTACTGCCCTCAAAATAAAAGCATACATTTGATTTGAAGAAAACTTGGTGTTAACTGTGACTGTAAAACATTAAGCAATGACAAAGTAATTAATTATTTGACATTTTAATGGGCAATAAAAAGAAGAATTATAACATTATAAAAAATAATGAAATTGTTATTTAGTTCATTTATTCATAGATTAATAAATACATTTGTAAACAAATGTATTAATGCCTATTTTTATTGCGCAATTAGTTATTAATCAATTAAATGCTTTATTACTTTTTACGTGACTCTTGTGGTCCTCATATTTACCAGGATAAATTTATGAGATATTGGGTCAATTTTTTACCTTCTCATTAAAAATTGTCAGATGGTATGGCTTAGGTCTCATAATTTTGACATATATGATGATTTTGAATCTATTTTCATTTTAAGTTAAGTAAAGCCTAACATTATATTAAGATTTAATAGGGAAGTTTTACAGAGAAAACCTCACTAAATATTCCTCCTCAAATAGTCATAAGTGTTTAAAATAATGTAGGGTTTTCAGTTGCTTTTTTATTTTGAAAGCTGTACGTTGCTGTTTTATTTTGAAAGCTGTGTCAGTGTTTTGTTTTGAAATCTGTCCATGACGCTGATATATAATATAAATGTCGCTGCTGACTCGACTCTGGATTGTTAAGAGCTGTTTTATTTTGAAAACTGATGTCGGTGTTTTATTTTGAAAGCTGTATGTCAGTGTTTTATTTGGAAATCTGTACTTTACGCTTATATATAATATAAACGTGGCTACTGACTTGACTTTGGACTGTTTAGAGCTGTTTTATTTTGAAAGCTATATCTTGGTGTTTTATTTTGAAATCTGTGCTTGACGCTGATATGTGATATAAATGTCGCTGCTGACTTGACTGGACTGCTTAGAGCTGTTTTATTTTAAAAACTGATGTCTGTGTTTTATTTTGAAAGCTATATCTCTGAGTTTTATTTTTAAATCTGTGCTTGACGCTGATATATAATATAAATGTCGCTGCTGATTTGACTCTGGATTGTTTAGAGCTGTTTTATTTTGAAAGCTATATCTATGTGTTTTATTTTTAAATCTGTAATTGACGCTGATATATAATATAAATGTCGCTGCTGATTTGACTCTGGATTGTTTAGAGCTGTTGTACTTTGAAAGCTGATGTCGGTGTTTTATTGTGAAAGCTGTGATGTCGTTGTCTTATTTTGAAAGTTATATCTTGGTGTTTTATTTTGAAAACTGTACTTGAAGCTGATATATAATATAAATGTCGCTGCTGACTTGACTCTCGACTGTTCAAAGACGTTTTATTTTGAAAGCTGATGTCGGTATTTTGAAAGCTGTATGTTGGTGTTTTTATTTTGAAATCTATGCTTGACACTGATATATAATGTAAACGCGGCTGCTGACTTGACTCTGGACTGCTTGGAGCTGTTTTATTTTGAAAGCTATATCTCAGTGTTTTATTTTGAAATCTGTGCTTGACACTGATATATAATGTAAACGTGGCTGCTGACTTGACTCTGGACTGCTTGGAGCTGTTTTATTTTGAAAGCTGTATCTCAGTGTTTTATTTTGAAATCTGTGCTTGACACTGATATATAATGTAAACGTGGCTGCTGACTTGACTCTGGACCACTTGGAGCTGTTTTTCCCTTCAGGAAAGTGAATCTGGGTTAGTGACGACACTTCCCCCTCTCTCTCTGATTTCTCCCTGAAGTTTTCTCCCCCTCTCCTCCTCTGTCCTCTCCTCCTCTCTCCCCTCCAGGGCGCTGTGTGAACTCAACTTTTCACTCCTTTTTTTCCTCCAGTATAAAGTAAAAACGCCATCATGTCGCCGCCGTCTCGACGGCTTCAGACGAAGCCGGTGATCACCTGCCTGAAGACCTTCCTCATCTCCTACAGCCTCATATTCTGGGTGAGATACATGTCATGTCATGTTCATGTAATGGGGGACAACAAGCTAAAGGAGCAACAATGGGGCTAAAAGAGGTGGAGGAGGCGGCGGTGCCAACAAAGCTGCTCCTCAAATCACGACAGAGAGTTAGAGATCTGTTGAGTAAACGTCCTCCAGCTGAAGTTCAGATTGTTTAATGTTGCCTTAAAGAACAGTTTACCGGCCGTTGGAGCCGTTGGAGCCGTTGGAGCCGTTGGTTTTCAGATTCAAATTCAGATTTATAATTAACGTTCCATCGTTCTGAAAACAGCCGTTAGCTCTGTTCTGTCACTGATTTAAAACAAGATATATAACCTACAAAAACTACAGTTTAACAGATATTATAAGTGATATATTTTCCGTTTAAGGTTAGATTTAACACTCTTGTTCTTGTTGTTCTACAGTCCAACTTAATTATACGTTTAAACTGCAAAGATTTAGTCGATTAACCGATTGACAGATAACGTTATTATACACACAAGATTAGAATCACTAACGTTCCATCATTTCCTCTAAAGAGATAACATTAGCATTAGAGCAGCAACAATTACTGTCACTATTTAATCTGTATTGTTTTCTTGAAATCGTTTGGTCTATAACATGTCAGAAACAGGCAAAAAATTATATATATATAAAATATATAACGTTACACATTTGAGAAACTGAAAAGAAAAAACTTTAGCATGATTTAGAAAAAAAGAAGACTTAAAACAATTAATTTTCTGTTCGACTAATCAGTTGATCTACTAATTGTTGCAGTTGATTTAGCAGACTGTATAATTTGCAAGGAAACTATAAAATATATAATTATTATTAAGTAGTGTTTGGTGTTTTTACTTGAGATATTAGTGTTTAGATTAAGATTAAGATTAAGATTAATCACTTATCAAAATAGTTGCGGTTTCATTTTCTGTCAATTGACTTGTCTCTTAAAGGTCCCATATCGTGCTAATTTTCAGGTTCATACTTGTATTTTGTGTTTCTACTAGAACATGTTTACATGCTGTAATGTTTAAAAAACACAATATTATTCTCATATTGTCTGTGAATATATCTGTATATACCTCTCTGTCAGAAACGCTCTGTTTTAGCTCATTTCAACGGAATTGCGTTGCTAAGCAACAGTTTGGGTCCATGTTTACTTCCTGTCAGCTAATGTTATTTACATACACTGCAAGAGGAAATAAATTGGGACATGTTTAGTATGTTGAAGTTTAAAACTGGATGAGTGTTTTGATACTTTCACAGTATTTATAAAGCACTTAAACCTGCTTTATAATATAAAAGACATGAAAATCTCACTTTTTATAATATGGGACCTGGTAATTTGGTAGCCTACTAATTTTAGGGAAAACTGGAATTTCCTTTAAAGAAGAAGTTGACGTAACAGACGTATGTAATTTGCAAGGAAACTAGATATATATTTTATAGTTTCCTTGGTAATTTGGTACTAACTTTAGGGAAAACTGAAATTTCCTTTAGAGGAAAGCTCAAACATTAGGCTGTTTATTCATTTAATGTTACGTTTTTATTATTGGAAACATTATTCTCCATATATGTTGAAATGTATGCTCGCCTATAGGCAAATTTCACAACTTTTTATAATGTTCAACTGAATTGAAATTGAAAATGACTATATATTTTTAGTAGCTTCTGCTTTTATATTAGTGTGAAGTAGATTTGGAAAGTTTTTATGTACAACTGATGTACTCACTTGGCTAGCATTAATTGGAGTTAATTAATTAGAGGTTTAGTATCATCACTGTGTTTCTAATAATAGTACAAAGCTGCATCATTCTTTCCAGGAAACTTTCCAGTTTCCTATAGCCTAAGGAGAAATCTTCAAATGTGTTGTCTTGTCAGACCAACAGTCCAAAAAAAACCAAAGATATTCAGATTTATTGTCACATAAGACAAAATAAAATCCTCATATTTGAGAAGCAAAGACAAGATAATGTTTGGGATCTTACTTGAAAAATGACTGAAAGATGAATCGCTTAGCAAATTATTAATTTTCGAATACAAACTGATTAAATTAGATCGTCAGAATAATTGATAATGAAAATAACTGCTAGTTGCAGCCGTTATATTAGATGTTAGGAAAATGTAAACATGAGCTTGTCTTGAGAAGAAAATGAGCAGTTATCTCCCCCCCCCCGCCTCCGTTAATCTTTGTACTGAGCAAACAACAAACAGCCACCTCTGCTCCGCTGCTGCTGCTGCTGCTAACACAAAGTTCAGGTCAATGCTTTTATCTGGCAATTTATTGCTCTTGGCTGGTTGAGCTGATGCGTCCCCTCAGGCTAATGACTGGTGTGGGCTGTCATAAAGGAAAAAAGATGCTGAGACGATTAAACCTCAGGCTGAGAGGTTAGTGGCGGATCCCAGGTGTGTGTTTTTACTGAACAGGTAAATACATAATCTGCAGCATCTGAATCATGTATGACTGAAAACAAAGGAGCGTTTATCAAGTATATGGTGGTTGTGAACAATACGGGCTTTTACTCACCGTGTGCCGGAGCTCCAACATCCCCCTCTGCTCCTCTTCATCTGCACTTCCTCCTCTGAGAACACATTAATAAAGGAAATCAATGAGGGAAATAGTGTTGTTCCTTAATTAAAAGTATCCCAGATAGTCGAGCAGATTCAGTGCAGACCAGCGGTCTATCTGAGGGTGCATTTTAACAGCAAAATGTAATAGTTTTAGAGGCTGTGTTGCAAAGCGTTTTCATCAAAACATGATGGGAAGAGGTTTATTTGATTATTTATAAAAATTCAGAAAATAGTGAAAATGGACATCACAAGTACCCAGAGCCTCGAGGTGACGTCTTCAGGTGTCTTATTTTTTCCGACCAACAGTCGAAAATCCAAAGATATACAATTAACTCTCATATAAAGCTACAACTAATGATTATTTTCATTGTTGATTTATCTGTTGATTATTTTCTAGATTAACTGATTAGTTGTTTGGTCTATAAAATGGTAAAAAAAAAATGTGGATCAGTGTTTCTCAAAGCCCAAGATGACGTCCTCAAATGTCCCGTTTTGTCCACAACTCGAAGATATTCAGTTTACTGTCATAGAGGAGTAAAAAAAGCTTTAAGAAGCTGCAATCAGAGAATTTTTACTTCTGAAACTGATTAATTTAATAGTTGAACTGATCGATTAATCGTTGCAGCTCTACTCTCATATGTCATATCTCACATTTATGAAGCTGAAACCAGGAAATGTTTGGTTGACAAATGATTCGATTACCAAATTAATTTTCTTTTATTCCAGTTTTTATTTCCGATTATCAATTTAATTTTGGAACCAGTGACAAGTTTGTAAAAAATATCTGAATTTCTTACAGCTCAAATGTAATAAAATCCTGTTTCCTCCCGGTTTTTATTAGCAAAAAATGTACCAAACATTCAGGTAGTAATTTAGCTAAATATCACATTTATAAAATCTGTGATGCAAAACTTTTACTTGTCTGACGTGAAGTTATTTAAAAAAATTTAAATCATTGAAAGAAAAATACTATATATAATATTTGATTAATTGCTCCTGTACTCTAACTGTACCAGGGTGGTTTTGAGCCCTAACACCCTGCTCATCTCTCCTCTCTGCCTCTCCCTGCCGTCGCCTTCAGTTCACAGGCGTGATCCTGCTGGCCGTCGGCGTGTGGGGGAAGGTGAACCTGGAGGCCTATTTCTCTCTGGCGGCCGACGAGAGCACCAATGCGCCATATGTCCTCATCGGGACCGGAGCCATCATCGTGATTTTCGGACTGTTCGGCTGCTTCGCTACGTGCCGCGGCAGCCCATGGATGCTCAAACTGGTCAGTGACGGTGCAGTGAGGTCCCTGAACTGTTCCCTTCAGATGTGACCTTGTTTAATTGTCTTCTCGTTATTTGCTCCCTCCAGTATGCCATGTTTCTGACCTTGGTGTTCCTGGCCGAGCTTGTGGCCGGCGTCTCAGGCTTTATCTTCAGACATGAGGTCAGCACATATGTTGTTTTAAATGGATCACATCGACTCACTGATATATATAATATATATATAATCTTTGTTTTGAATTCACCAGATCAAGGCCAAGATAGGTGTCGCCTATAAAAACGCTGTGAGGACCTACAATAGCACAGACAGCAGAGGCGCTGCTGTTGACTACATCCAGATGAATGTGAGTGGGAGGTTTTCCATTACACTAATGGTGTTACTCTTATCTGACTGCGTTTGTGTCTCACTGTACAAACCACACTGACTTTTGTTTGTATAAGAACATTTTCAAAAAGGGCAACTAAACACTAAACCCACAGAGAGCAGAGAAGTGCTGCTCTCTGTGGGTTTAAACCAGTGAGCTTGTGTCACTGCAGGTGTTTTCCCCAGTAGGCGATCCAAAACATCTGCAGTGACCTCACTCATTGTATTGTGACCACACAACAAATAGCCAGCTGGCTTTTCTTGTCATTATTAAAAACACTTTTTGACCCGTTTTTCTGTCGTATAAAGACATTACAACATTGTGATAATTGTCTTTTTTTTTTTGTCCATATAGTTGCATTGCTGCGGGGTGAACAATTACACCGACTGGGCCGAGACAGATTACTTTAAAGAGCATGGCATCCCTGTCAGCTGCTGTAAAGATAACACCAAATGCTCACCGGAGACCCTGAAAGACCTCGACAAGGCTAGCACAGAGGTGTTCCCGGTGGTGAGTAACTACATTTGTGTGGTTTTAATGGCTTTAAGTTTGTTTTTAGGAACAAGCAGGGTAATATGTTGCAGCTCAAAAACTGTCTGTGTTTGTAGAAATCTTTAAAAGCCTCTCTATAAATGTGTTTTTCTGCTGCAGGGCTGCTTCACAAAGGTGACCACTACGATGGAGTCCAACCTGGGAATCATCGCAGGGATCTCTTTTGGGATTGCATTCTTCCAGGTACATCACATGTTGTTCTTTCAGATACAGAACAAATGGGACATACACATTTTATTTTTATTTTTTGTAGCTGTGGTTATGCAGTGACGCAGGCAGCAAGGGAGTCTAGTAAGGCAACATCTGGACAGATGACTTTGTAACATCTGTCCAGGGGCTACAGATGAAAATGGACCTTTTGGCTAACTCTGTCGCTTTACAGCAAAGTTTATTAATGTGCACCATCCCTATTAAATAAGCAATAAGTGAATAAAATAACTCGAGCAGTCAGCGTCCTGGTGGCCGAGGGGTTTAAGACACTGACATTGACCATAGTTCGAGTCATCCCCCATTCTCCCTCCTCTCCCCTCATGCCCTGTCCACGGCATACTATCTAATAAAGGTAAAAATGACCAGAAATATGTACAAAAAACATCCTACAGTCGTTGCTCCTTCAGCCCTCTGTTAAATAGTGTTTTAAATATGCTGATGGAGAGGGTTCCAGCAGAATTTGATGGAGTAGCTACCCTTTAAATATTGTTACATCACCTACTATGCACTAAATACTCAATACTATCGTTCAACATACTTTAGTGTGTATAAATAGTAGTATGTTCCTTTTCGGACGCACTGAGCAGTAATTTACGTCGTCACTTCCTGAGAGCCTCCTTGCCGGATGGAGACTTGTAACCATGGTAACCCGTGTCGACCTCATGTGACCAAACTGATGGTTTTGTGAGAATCAAAGTCTGAATTAATTTTAAAATATATATTACGCCCTAGCAAAGTGAAATCTTAATACTTACAGTTAAATTAAAGCGTTATTGTTCGCCAAACGTCCGTTATGAACGTTGTCGCCACTACCGCATTGCATTGTGGGCTGTTAATGCCGCCGTAGTGTCCAGCGTTAAATACTCTTAATAATTCACCGGATATAGTGTTCAATTCACGTAATATTGGTTTCATACAAAGGTTTCGGACATACCTAAATATCTCACATACTGTTTTAGCGTTCTAAATAGCGCGTTAGTGAGGAAAATTTCGGACGCAACCTAAGTGTTTAATTTGTAATCGTGTCAGTCGAGTCCTCGTGCACAAGTATAAACAAAACCGGGACAGGATATCTTTAATTAAAGTGTATTTACCGTATCTAAAATCTCAGTTTACTGCTCACTAGAGAATCAATTATTAAGTGTTTATTATATATAGGGAGCAGTGAACGAGCCTGTAAAAGCAAATGTGACCACATCAACATGCTGATTCTAATCAACCAACACATTATAAAACTAAGTACAGCAGGTCAAAAGTTAACCCAGATAGAATCAAATAACATTTACAGTTAGTAATAACTAACTTTCACCTTTGATTTCGCAATGAGAACATGGTTTAGATAATATAGTTTATAAGTTTACTAATGTGGGCGCTGTATCTGCAGTCAAGTTATGTAATTTGGTGTGTTTGGAATTGAGTCCGTTTTAATTAATCTATATTTTGTTTGAATGTGTTTCCTCTCAGCTCATTGGGATCTTCCTGTCCTGCTGCTTGTCTCGATACATAACCAACAACCAGTACGAGATGGTCTAACAGTGACCTTCCACAGGTGAGATTTGTTTTCGGCAGAGTTATTAAATATTGGGGAAGTGAACTGTTCTGTGCTGCTGTTCCTAAATCATGTACATATTGTACTAAGCACAGATTGTGAACCATCCCGCCCGAGAAACTGAAGCAGTGGTTTAATGATTTAATGATTTAATGATCCACATGCAAATTAGCTGCTTCACGCCGGCGTCCAACAACCCGTCTGACGTGTTTTTCCTTCTGACTCTGCAGGTCACTGATGGGCGGCTCCTGATGCAAACTGAGTTGAAAGAATCTCCTGTGATTTTTTAAATATTGTGTGCGTGTTAGTTGATATTATTTTAGAGAGGGAAAAACACTCACTGCTTCTTCTTTTTATTCACCGATGACAAACGAGCAGGAGGGAAACGACGTGAGAGGAAATCCAAAAAACTAAAAAAGGGACGTCATCTGCAGTGTAGTTTGACCAACAAATTTAAAGGGACCTGCACATTACGGAGGTCATTTGTTACTCCTGAGGTTTATTTAGGGATTTCTATTAAGTAGATGTTACTTTATGAGTTCATTTACTCGACCAATTGTCATTTCTTGTGTCTTTGTATAATGCAGCTGCCTTATTTTGTAATTATGCTAAAAAAAAAAACTAGTCTGTAGCCGAGCAGATGAGATCTAGATGATAAGCTGTTAAACTTCTCTGCAACACTAAGTGAATTTCTGTGTGTGTGAAAGCGACATAAAGCCTGAGAGATGGACGAGAAGAGGTCGCCACCCTGAAATCAAGTGTGTGATTCACAGTGAGCACTTGAAAAATGAGCCTTAAACTGATGACGTAGGCCAGTATTGTCGAACGCCCGCATTCATGTGTGCCGATTAGTCGCACAGCCAACTTCGTATCACAGTCTTCAGTGTTAAATTGTTTTGTTCTTTTGTGGATGCATGTGGAAAAAAATAAAAATAAAGATGAAAGTTAGTACCTTTTAATGGTGTGCATGCTCAGGATGTGTCCGTCTCACAGCTGTTTGCTGCTACGATGAAAAGATGCAGAAGTACTCTGGCAGGAGGAGACACACATGATTCAGTTATTTGGGGCCTTGTGAGGGATCCATACAAAATACAACATGTGAAAGATATTAAGTTTCTCAATATGCTTCACTATCGCTGAAGGAGTTAACAAAATGGCCAACTAATTTAAGTATTGCAGTATTTATATATTTTCCATTATTACAAACTGAGTGGTGACATTCCTGGAAAAAAATGGTTGTATTACAGTTTTTCTCCCCACTGTATACACACACACACACACACACATAAAAATGTAGTTATACAAACAATTCTGAAAACTTGAAGCTCAAATAGAAACTCTGAAGGATTTCCACTTTAAGTTCTATATAATGACAATATTTGAGGAAACCTATGATGCATTCACGGTTTACAGTCACTTTTCGGTAAAAGAAGGCTTTTTAAGATAAATGAAGATTACACTAATCTAGAGCGCAGTATGTAAACCAGAACTCACACAGCATTTATACATCAACACGTCCAGGTTCATATTCTGACATGTTATGACTATACTACTATAACACTGTGTGTCTGTGAGTTTTATGATGAACATTTGTGAGTATGAACCCGAAAGTAAGTTATCAACAACAACAGTTTTCTGACTAATAACACAACATTAGTCTTTGATTTTTAATTTTTATGTTGCAATGAGTAATTTATTTATTGATAGAAACTATAGCACGGCATGTGTGTATTCTTCAAGTGACATAAGTGAGTACTACACCTATATATTATTATTATATATTATTATTATTATATCTTCTCATAGCATTTCTTACATCTTCTTGTATTATCATATTACAGCTATACTACTATTATACTATTACATTACACTACTGTATCATGCACTATAATATACACTACTATATTTAGTACTCTTGCACTATTTGCACTACCATTGGCACACTGTCACTTCACTGCTGTACTTATGTTATCTTATTTTTATTTTATTTTACTTTATTCGATTTCATTTCTTTTTAAGGTGTATTGGTGTTAGGACGTGTTGTTTAAGCTACTGGATGCCTAAATTTCCTTTGGGATCATTATCTATCTATCTATCTAAATTAACTTGTTGGGATCCACCAAAGGGCTGCAAAAGAAATATTATGTGTTGCCAGATAATTAACAAGATAAGAAAAGTTTAAAAAACAAAATTACGTTTTTCTAAACTATGCCTTTTTTTTTTTATATATATATATATATAAATTAATGCATAATTGTTCCTCCACAATAAGCTTCTAAAAAATATATTCAAATTGAGTCAAAGTTCAATCATTGGCTGACTGCTGGGACTGGTTGCCACAGAGCAGGAAGATCACAGGTGTACCTAATTACCTTAATGACTCTGCCACGCCCATCGTCATTCTTATAATTAATCAAATACACCTGTGAGTGTGCTCTGCTCTCACACATGCAGGTAAACCTGAAGGACTGACACCTCAGTGTGGAGGATTAGTGGCACTATTTCATGTTAAAGGTGAAGCATTATCAGGTACAGGTAAGACCAACACATTTCTTTCAGAACATTTTAGTGGGAAAATAGTTTTATATATATATCTAATGTGATTGATCAATGCATGGTGAGTTTGTGTGCAGACACAAGGTGGCAGTGCTGTGTAACTTAATAAACATGCAGCTGAAGAGAGACATGAAGTAAAAGCTAAAACTTTGCATATTTTTCTAAACACAAAAGGCCAAACATGTTTGGTAAATTCCTCACCTGATGGGGAGGATGTACTTTCCTGTGCTAACTTGCATCAGTTGTTGCCTTCAGGCTGCAAACGGCCTAGAAAGAAAAGAAAAGAAAGGATGAGAAGTAAAGAGGCTGCAGACAAACCTGCACAAATAGATTTGAGTGGCAGCTGTGATCTGGCCTCTGATTGGTCGGTTTAGGATCAGATGCTTTTGAGAGCCCGCCCACTTCCTCCATGCTGTCCAATAGAAACACACCAGAGGAGGGAGGCTGTTACTCTCTTTCTCTTCCACTCCCAGCCGGCTAGTCGGGTATAAAAGCAGCTCAAGTCGTCAGTCTTGTTGGGGAAATATTGTACTTTCCTTCACGGCGGGTGGTGAGCAGCAGAGAGGCTGAAGAAGACTTGAGTTTATCAAACCAGCAACACCAAGAAACATCCTCTCCTCAGGTTACCTCGTGGTTCAGGTCAGTCTGCATTTATTCTATTCAAGGCCTCTGCAGGAAATACTCTTTATATATGATGCAATATGAGGAAGTCAAGGTCATATTGATGTGAGTTGGGATTTAATGCAGCAAAATGAAGATTATTATGCATGTAGTGTGTTTTTTGGGTGCAAAAAGTCAGGTTGTTTCTGTGCAGATGAGCTGAGAAACAAGCTGCCTGTTTCATCATATTTCCTGTCTAGCTGCCCTCCTGTGTGTGTGTGTGTGTGCATCCATGCTGAATGTGTAAATCTGTGTTTTTAAAGGTGCATAACATCTGGATTTGTTTGTGTACCTTTATTCCTGCATGCTCATGTGTCCTCTTCTCTTGCAGCTCTGCCTTTTCTAAAACTACCACCACCTGCCAGTTAACCAAGCCAAGCCCCCAAAAAAGCCTTCAAAATGATGCAAATCGACTCGGCCAGCAACAAGCACTCCCTCATCAACGTCATGCACCGCTTCATAGCAGCCGCCAACAACATGGACGAGACCATCATGGTTCCCAGCCTGCTGCGAGACGTGCCCCTGGAGGAGCGTGCAGCCGGCGAGACGGAGCCCAACAACAACAGCAGCAACAACCGCCACGATGACGACAACCTGGAACCGCCGTGCCCCAACAAGCAGAGGGACATGTACGAGCACTACCTGCTCCTCAAGTCCATAAAGAACGACATGGAGTGGGGTCTGCTGAAGAGGGAGATGAGCGGCGGCGCCAGCTTCCTGGAGATGGCGGTGAAGCAGGAGGAGGTCAGCGGCGGGGAGCTGCATCCCGACGACAACTCGGACCTGGAGAACCAGTTTCACTATCACCTCAGGGGACTGTTTGGAGTTCTGTCCAAGCTCACGTTGCAGGCCGACCACCTCACCAACCGGTACAAGAGGGAAATCGGAGGCGGAAACTTCATGAGATAGAAGTCACTACATTTTTTCTTCTCTTCCCCCCCAACCCCCGGACTGCTTGACTTGCACAATGGGATGTGTTGAGAAGGGACCCCCCATCTCTTCCTAATAGATCTCAATGGACGGTGAACTGACCAGGGCAACCACTTTGTGACTTCTCTCACTCCTCCTGAGCACTCCAACGATCCCCTACCTGAAACCGGTGACGCCTGCACCGACATGTCCCTCCTTACAGTACGGGAGGTCGACACTTACGTGCACGGTGGAGGTTTTTATTGAATCTGTTCCCCAAAAAGTCCAGATGAAGCGCAGCTCTGGTTTATGCAGACACTTGCCCTCTTTTTTTTTTTTTTTTTTTTTTTTTTTTTTGTCTTTTCATTTCAAAAGTTTGTTACCAGATTGAGAATAAAAAGAAGGTTTCTGACTGTATAGGAGAAATTGAATGCTGGTTATTCTGTCCCTCCTTTTCTTTTCTTTTTAAATGATTTTAGCGCTGAGCTGAAGGGCTCCTCTTACCTGCTGAGGTTTTAAATCTTTCCACTTACTGTAACATGGCGTGCCTTGACTTTTTGTATACCCCTCATGCCCTGTTCAGTTACTCCACCATTGTCTCGACTGCTAAAAACGGTTCATCAAAGGTGTTCATTATTCATTTGTTTGTCCTTGGATATTTCAAAATTTTATATTAAAGTAGAAATAAATAATTGGAAACTTTGACTGTTTGTTGTGTCACTGCTGCTGCTAACAGGAAGGACGTCGGGGGAGTTTCCGCCTTTTTTTTCTCAGTTAGAAAACAAATGTTTGTCTCCGCAGCTTAAAGGCTACTCAGGAATTCGTAGTAATGATGCATTTTGACGTGCCTTAACACGTCACTGTTCCTTAAATAGGGCAGGTTTAGCAGCTTTATATAATTGGAAGGATTTAAAAGTGCTTTGCTGAGGATTTCCCTAAAAGGATAAGATCTATAAAGAGGTGCAGCTAAAGAGGTCACGGCTCTTCAGCAGCACAATTTGTTAGATAAGATGCATTTTGCATCATCGCCGTTTAATGCAAATACGCACTAGTGCTGAAAGACATTTAACCTGTAAGACGAACATCCTGCAGGATGCTGTAATGCAAATATTTGTGAGGGGGTTTCTTGCCTACAATGTAAACACAATCTAGGACCACAAACATTGCATGTAAATATTGCTTCAATCTAAGTTAACTACTTGCTTTTCTTCAGAAAACGTCTGATTACAGAACAGAATTTGAATGGTATTAGTGGATTTTGTGCACATTTCCTTACAGATCAGCTTGTTTTTTAAGACGAATTACAAAATATAATTGTGCCGATATTGGTTCACATGTTACAAAGTGTCACGGTGTAACAAACCCCGTCAGCACACGGCCTATTTTTTGTTTTATTACCTGTCTTAATCTAATTTTATCGACATTTACAGTCCACTAATCATCTCAGACGGTGGGAACAACAGCTGACAGACGGTTATAAAAGCTGTAAAGTGCGTTGACCCGTCAGAAGTGATAAGACTTTATTCAGGTGAGACGATAAACTTGATTAAAAAAACTAAATAAACGGCACCCTGATGGCACATGACCTTTAGAAACCTCTGCAGGAGTTTGTCTAGATTTTAGAGGGTCACATATTCCTGCAGCTTTGTCACATTGAACATGACGGCAGTGGAGTATATAGTTGAAGCATTAAATTGATATATATATATATGTTGCTCAAACTGGTTGCCCCCACCACACCGGCTGCCACATCTATCCATCACTGAGTGAAACCCTCCCCTTAGCAACAGCTCCACCAAGAGCAGCCAATCCGCTCGCAAAGATTTTTTTTCCCCTCTCAAAGGCACAGCAGTGATTAAGAGATTGTGGTGTGATGAAGGGCATCCAGGAAGCGAGCGGAGGGCAGACACGGTCAAACAAACCGATGCTCCTCCTCATCACCAGCAGCAGCAGCGAGCACGCCGCCCAGCCGGCCGGCCGACTGGGGTTTGTGAGAGTTTGCATAAAAAGTGCTGCTGTGGTTCGGAGGCTGCAGCACCTCTTTTTTTTTTTCTCCACTCACAATGGGCCTTACAAATGGCTGCAAATCAAAATGGCTGTGCTGGTCAGTGTGCCTCAGCCCACTCAGATAAACTGGGTCACCCGAACTGGTGGCAGCTGGCCAGACAGGGAATGTGAATAAAAACGGGGGTTTTCTATTGTTAGAATATTTTAAACTGATCTAAAAATACAGCAATCAAATTGACAAATTTACAAGTCATTTAATTTATTATTGAGTCTAAATTAAAGCATCAGTAGGCGAGAGTGGAGCAAATATGATTAAAGAAAGTTATATTTATAAAACGGTCGTTATATCGTGACAGCAGTACATGAAACGGGACCTGAAATAAATCATGTCCCTCTGTGTCCTCCAATGTCCTCCGGTGTCCTCCGGTGCTCCTAACGGCATCTGCAAGATTTCCCAGACCGGAGGCAACCAAGGTAACGACTGATCTGAGGTCTGCTGTCCAGCTGCTGTTTATGAGAGCCGGCTGTCAATCACTCTGAACTCCGACCAAACGGTCAAACTAGGCAGCGCTGATCGAATATGAATCAATATTATGTTACGTTAATGCCTATTTCTCTCCTCAGATGTTTTCAGAATCATCTTGTAGTGCACGGTTTAGCTGTAAAATGAGAACGTTTGTGACGCCGCCGCCATTGTAAAATCTGTTGAAGGAACGCCAAGTTCTGGTCACATGACCGGAGCACAGCCAATAGGAACGCTCTCTCAATGAAATGACCTGTGATTGGTCAAAGTCTCTCGTCACGGGCTAGATGTTCTAAAGCCTGAAAACAGAGTCATGAGGAGGAGCAGAAGTCTAGTTATCTCTCAGAACACTTGAATTACAATATGCTGAAAGGTTATTATGAGATTTTTGCCCAATGATGCCAAAATATATACTGACTACTGCAGCTTTAATAGTATAATATGTAACATTTCATTAAAATGTCTAAAAATTACTATGACATGGCTAACTCCCATGATCCCACGCTACTTCACAACGTCATCAAACTACTCCTTTTCTTATTGTTTTGATTGAGAGCGTCCTAGCAGGAGAAATTACTGTGCGTTTAAAGTGAAATCTCAACTTATTCGCTTTCTTGCTAAGAGTTAGAAGAGAAGCCATTTAGCTTAGCATAAACACTAGACACAAGGAGAAAAAGCTAGCCTGGCTCTCTCTAAAGCTCACTAATTAACACGTTACATCTTGTTTGTTTAGTGCGTACAAAAACCAAGAGGAGCAGTTGCTAAGCAACCAGTGGATGCTCCAGGAGGTTTCCGCTCCCAGCCGAGAAATAGTCCGGCACACAATCTACGTGGGTTTTACTCTTCAGTCTCTGTATGGGTTACAAAAATGAGATAACATGTGTTAACTAGTGAGCTTTTAGAGGTTACCTTCAGACAGAGCCAGGCTAGCTGTTTCCCTCTGTTTCCAGTCTTTATGCTAAGCTAAGCTAACTGGCTGCTAGCTGAGGCCTTTAACGGACAGATATGAGACTAATTAGACTGCTCCTTTAACACTATGAACCGTCTCGACCACGGGTAATATTATTCTGGTTTTAAGAAAAATATATCATGAAAGCTACTTGTATATGAGAATACATTTTTTTGTTGGATATTTCTTGCAGTAAATCTCCTCTAATATGCTTTAAAGTTGTTTAAAATGTTCCGCTCCCACCCAAACAACAATCTCAAAGGTCTTGAACCGTGACATTGATATTCTGTAATACAGCTCCGACAGCCGGCATGTACCAAGTCTCCCAAGTCACGTTAATGTCTTGAGAAACCTGAGAGCAAATCGTTGCAACCACTCAGGACATTGCAGATTTGAAACGGCTCCAGAGTTGAGAGGAAGATGTGCTGTTTCATCGTGGCACGGCAGCTGTTTACAAAACTGGTTCATATTCTGATGTGTCTGAATCTTAATGTGAACAGTTGTTGCTGACGTCTGATATTTTTGTCGATGCTGGTATGTTGCAAAAGGCTTTTGGGTTCAGGGCAATGTGACCGACATATCTTGTTGGGACATGGCAGACATTCGGTGTTGAAAGGCGCGTTGGAGCTCTGTGTGGTTGCCAGGTCCTCGCCTCACCTCGCCTGCCAGCATGAGGCTGCGTGATCAGACTTGGCAGACAATGTCAGCGTCTACTGACCCGTCTCTGGCAGTGAAGCTGCTTCATCTCTGTTACTCAACGGCCATAAAGCTCCTACCTGACAGATAAAGCTCCAGACAACCAAAGCACAGATTCATTACTTTACGAGGAGGGTCAAACTAACTTGATACAGGTGACTTCTAAAGGTCAATAACGTGATCTTCTAGCTGTGCACGTACAGTCCCCAATATACCTGGCAGCCACACCTGCCCCCTGTTTGTGCTTATCACCTGTTCAGCCTTATTCTGCACTTTCCCATGGCAACAGCACTGTTCCCTGAGTAAACACCTGAGTGCACACGCTGTGGTGTTTGCTTTAATATCCAGCGACGTTTACTGAGTCAACTGTGAAATCAAACAAAAGAGACAAATATGTGACCGTCGGCTCTGAGGATTTGAAGAGGATTTGGATACATAGGACACATATTGCTTAATTTAAAAAGGCCTTCAGCAGACTTTTAACCTACAGGAAGTGGTGGAAGTTGTATTAAAGCTGCAGTAGGCAGTACATATATTTGGCATCATTGGGCAAAAATTCCATAATAACCTTTCAGCATATTGTAATTCAAGTGTTCTGAGAGATAACTAGACTTCTGCTCCTCCTCATGGCTCTGTTTTCAGACTTTAAAAAATCTAGCCCGTGACGGGAGACTTTGACCAATCACAGGTCATTTCATTGAGAGAGAGCGTTCCTATTGGCTGTGCTCCGGTCATGTGACCGGAACTTGGCGTTCCTTCACCAGATTTCACAATGGTGGCGGCACAAACATTCTCATTTTCCAGCTAAACCGTGCACTACAAGATGATTCTGAAAACATTTGAGGAGAGAAATAGGCATTAACGTAACAGAATATTTATTTATATTTGATCAGCGCTGCCTAGTTTGACCGTTTGGTTGGATTTGGCAAGTGATTGACAGCCAGCTCTCATAGACAGCAGATGGACAGCAGACCTCAGATCAGCTCTTACTGCTTGTTTCCCTCCGGTCTGTGAAATCTTGCAGATGCCGTTAGGAGCACCGGAGGACACAGAGGAACATGATTTTTTTTCAGGTTACCTGTTTCATGTACTACTGTCACGATATAGCGACCGTTTTATAAAAATAACTTTTTTTAAATCGTATTTGTTCCAATCTAGCCTACTTCAGCTTTAATATCCACTAAAAGCTTTTTTTTTTCCAGAGCTTTTGACCACATCTTATGGAATTTGCTCTGGTGGCCGTTGAATCCGGTTGAGAGCTCTGGAAAAAAACTTGATTGAAGATTGAACCTCCAACCATAGAACAATTCCTTCTCATATAGTAGGCTATAGTAGAAGTAGCATAAAACGGAAGCAAGCAAAGTACAAGTACCTCAAAATTAAATCAAATCTGAAGCTGGGGCCTCCTGCAGGTGTTTCACTGGGTCTCAAGGTAACTGTTGCTTGTGATTAAAACAGGTTTTTTTCGTTATGTAACATGATGTGATGTATGTTGCCCGCATGTAGTGGAGTCATGCGTTGCTAGGCGTTGCCATGGTGTAAAATCGTCTCATGTGGAAGACGCTGAAGCCCACATCATTGTGCACGGCTCAGACTCACAATACGCTGCCTTGTTGGCACTGCAGGAGTAATAATGAGAACCAGCACGCTCACTGATGTCATTAACATTTCTGTGGGTTCGAAGTCTCGCTTGCAGAAAACAGACTTCTCTATACAATCAGTCATTTTATGTGAGGATTACATTCATAACTCAGAGAGTCTCTGCTGCAGCTATGCATGATTACATTTAATAATGAAGTGTCTTTTAACAGAATAGAATACAAAGTATGTACAATACACAACTAGACACAGATCAACCACATAACAGGAAGTGAAACTGTGTTTTTGTTTATCTCCATGTGAACTTTGTATCGTGATCAATGACGATATTAATGTGTTATCTAACGTCTGAATGGTTTTAGCTTCAGTCAATAGCTACTGTTTTGAAATGACATATAGGCTTCGTCTAGCATAGAGGAAAAGACTTTAGTTGCGTGTGGCACTAATATCAGATTATTCAGGTTGATTTACTGAATCAAGTTGCACCGTTAAAGCTATTAAAGAAATGTCTTAGCTAGTAAAAAACTAAAACTAAAAAGTCACACTAATGTAGCATCACAAACTAAGATAACTGACGCTATTTAAGAAATCTGTGTATGAAACGTTATAACTATTCATAACTATTCGTAATAACATTTCATAATTTGAAGTATATTGTCTTATTTTTGTTAAATGTAATTTAAAGTTTTCAAGATTTTATTATCTATGAAGTTTCAGGTCAGATGTGCTGACTCTAAATGGGTCATATATTAGCCGGCTAAAGTTCGTTTGTGTCCCGTATTCACAACTTCGAGTCATTTTCACTGTACAAAACGTAATAATTTTAAGCCCAACCATGTTGTTTTTTTCCTAAACTTAACTAAGTGTTTTTATTGCATAAACCTAAGCAAGTGTTTTTGTTTAATTCGCAACATTAAGCACGTGTTTACTGCGATCGAAAAGTGACGCCGAGGGGTCTGACAAAGCTTCAGTATGTGACGAGTTGGGATGATTTTGGATTTTGAATGCAGAGCTTTTCTTTTAATGGAGTATTATTACATTGTGGTGTTAGTTCTTAAGTAAAGGATACGTCTTCCGCCACTAGTACTGCAGACCAACTGACGTTCGGTTACTATTCCTACATTATTATTTTGACAGTTGAACAAAAGCCTCCGTATAAAACTTTGATAATGACACAAAAGATAGCAGATTAAGTCTGGGAGTGTCTGGTCTAGTCTTTCAGCTTCAGATCAGTCTCAACTCTTTTGTGTTGTCAGCATAGAGATGCAGATGTGAAACCGGGAACAACATGTTCTCTGTTAGGCGGAGGCTTTTCCCACTGAACCCCTAACAACACACGAGAGGCACCACCTCCCCTTCCTGCTTCTGCTTCGACTTCATGATAAGACCTGGCCTCGACCGATGGCTCCGTGTTTTTCTAGTTTTGGGAAAAAAGAATCACTCTGTGTGTTGTTTGGGTTACAAAGGGCTTCCTCGCTGGTGAAACTTTAGTCTGAATACTGAATTCACTCAGAGCACAATAAAGCCACAGAAGAAGAAAAACCCATCTACCCACGGTGGCGTTGCACTCGCAAAACCCCCCGGAGAACACGCCACTCTGCCGTCGCTGGTGAACGCTACACCACGATCAGTATGTGTGAGCTCCGTGCAGATAGGGGAGGGATGTACGAGGTTATGTAAGAGGCCGGGTGGGTGTGGAGTCCAGCTGGAGCAGCTTACAGCCTGACACAGAGTGAACAATCCCCTCAGCCCGGCCCTGTCTGCTGCTCACACACACACTTTATGTGCTGCTATTATAGGTCAATGCAAAACCTTCTGTCATGCACACAATGTTCACACGCATATAGAGTCAAGATGCTTCGTATGTATGTTTTGTTTCCATGTGAGCTGTTTGCAGAAGTGGTAGAAGCACTAAGAGCTTTTATTTAAGAAGAAATGGCAAAAAAAAACTCTTCAAAAATACTGTTATAAGTCAAATTCCTGCATACAAATTTGTACTTAAAGGAACAGTGTGTGATATTTTGGGGGATCTATTAGCAGAAATGGAATATACTATTCATAACTATGTTTTCATTAGTGTAATAATCACCTGAAACTAAGAATGGTGTTTTCGTTAACTTAGAATGAGTCCTTCATATCTACATCATGGATGTATTAAGAGAACTGGATACAGCGTTGGAGGCGGGGCCCCGTTCATTTCTATGAAAGTTGCTCAGTGGCGAATGAAGCCTAAATGGCTCGACTTCCGTTTGGAGAAGTACCCGGATCTTGGGCTCATGGAGCATGCGCAGTAGCATCCGCGCGGTCACATGACTCGGTCACAGGGTCCCAACGTCACGCCGTCGTCACGGCTTGGTGCTCCAGCCTCGGTCTGGGTCTCACTCACATGAACGGAGGAAGGGAAATAACTGGATTCAGCTATTAGTGCATTTTACAACTTTAAAAACATAACTTTTTAAATAAGGGCTTTTAGAGTGTTCGTACTGGGAAGTTGATTCACCTCAAAAAAAATTAGCCGCTGAGTTACAGACGTCTCTTTCCCAATGTAAGTCTATTGGAAAAAGTATTTTTGGGCCCAATGGCATCACATGACTGACAAGGAAGTTGCAGTACCGCCGTTTGGCCACTACGAAAGTCCGGATCGACGACCGGCGCTCTTCCTGAGGGCTTGATCTACATAGGGAGCGGGTCCTCTTCAGGGAGTCCGCCATATTTCTACAGTAGCCCAGAACGGACAAACCAGCACTGGCTATAGAGAGAGACTTTCACGTTTTACCTGAAGGTCACTGTAGTTCTCCGACATGCTTGTGAAACTGCGTGAACATGAGCCGCAGAGTGCAAGATCGTGGTATCGCCAGCCGCAGTCTGACTTCCGTTTGTCCTAAAGTGTTATTATTATGGTAAGGACGGTCTCTGAGCGAGGTGGCGTTGCCATGTTTTTTTTCAGTGAGCGGAGGGGTACTCAGTTGGTTGCAACCTGCAGCCAAGCCACTAGATGTCGCTGAATCCTACACACTGTACCTTTAAGTAAAAGTACGTAGGTATTATCAGCAAAATGTACTTAAAGCATCAAAAAGTAAAAGTATTCTTTAGACAGAAGTTGTATGTAAAATCTTATTCTGGAAAGTATCGTGTAAATATAGCTGTCGGATGAATGCAGTGGAATAACAAGTAAAAAATGTACAACTAAAATGTAGTGAAGTATAAAGTAGAATAAAATGT
Source organism: Sebastes umbrosus (assembly GCF_015220745.1). Taxonomy (NCBI): domain Eukaryota; kingdom Metazoa; phylum Chordata; class Actinopteri; order Perciformes; family Sebastidae; genus Sebastes; species Sebastes umbrosus. The sequence continues at coordinate 4,418,591 of NC_051277.1, read as the reverse complement.
AAACACTACTTTCCACCACTGGCCTTCTAACGTCGACACAGCGACGGGCCTCTGCTCCTCAGTTTACTGTAATTATCAGGTAGGTAGGTGATAATCATCAGCTGAAGTCCTCTGGGTCAACAGCACAGCCAGATAAAGACACGAGGTCTCTGCAGGTCAGTGACGGTGTCCATCTCTGGCCGGTCGCTGAGTTTAATCTAATCTGCGAGACAAGAGGCGAGACAATGGCACGGCTGTGAGTGTGAGTGTGTTCGCTAACAATAAAGCTCTCTGTTGTAGCTATTGGAAACCACTACAACCCGCAGAAACACACTGATCAGGTTTCCAAGATCAGAGGCTTGTTTTTGGGTAAAGCAGTAGAGGATGTTGTGGTTATCAAGTAAGCAGTAAGAAACCGACATGACGTCAAATGCTGGCTGCACACACTGGCAACATCAACTCTTTTACACTTCAACTGCTTTTAGTGCTTTAATGTCAACTGAAATTTTAGCTGCTTTCACTTTCTCTTTTACACTTCAGCTGACTGTGTACAAGCTGGCAACTCAACTTCCTTCAGCACTTAAACTGATATATCACTTCTGCTTTCAGCAACCACACTTCTGACATTTCAACAGACACCTTGAAATGTCTCTTCAACTCCTAAGTCAACTACTCTCAGTGCTTAAATACAAACTGGCAACGCAACTATTATGGTGTACGGTCATAGACCTGCTCTATATATAAAGCGTCTTGAGATAACTTCTGTTGTGATTTGACGCTATACAAAAATAAATTGAATTGAATTGAACTACCTACAGCTGTTGCACAGAAGTTTAACATGCCTTAGCGATTTCACTTCAACTGATTCCATCTGCTTTCACTCATTTCAACTCCTATCATTGTTTACACATATACTGACACTTCAACTCCTATCAATATTTACACTTATACTGACAATTCAAATCCTATCAATGTTTACATTTATACTGACACTTCAACTCCTATCAATGTTTACACTTATACGAACACTTCAACTACTATCAATGTTAACACTTATACTGACAATTCAACTATCAAAGTTTACACTTATACTGACAATTCAACTACTATCAAAGATGGCACTTATACTAACAATTCAACTACTATCAAAGATGGCACTTATACTGACAATTCAACTACTATCAATGTTTGCACTTATACGAACACTTCAACTCCTATAAGTGCTTCAACTTAAACTATATACTACTACTATACAATATTTCAGATGCAAACAATTAATATTTAAAGACATTTTAACATCTTTACTGTATTAACACTTACACCTCAACAACTTCAACTTACATTTGCTTTCTTGGCATATAAACTGACAATTCAGTTGCTTTCATTTTCTTACTCCTCAGCTGACACGTTTAACTGCTTCCAGCTCTTACTCTTCAGTGTGTAAGTGCTTATACCTACAAAACTGGCAACTCAACGTCCTACAGTGCTTAAACTAAACATTCAGCATGCTGTTAGTCGTTACACTTCAACTGCTTTCAGCTCTAACATTCAACTTCAACTATAATGCTTCAAACTATTTTAGTGCTCTTCAACTGACTCCTGTGAGTACTTCAACTTCAAACTGCAACTCCCAAACAATATTCATCATGCAACTGACGACTCCACTGCTTTCATGTCAACTTATGTTCCAGTTGCTTTCATCTCTTACATTTCAGCTCACATTTCAACTGACTTCTCAGCCCCTTTTTCAGTGCGTCAACTGCAATTGATTTCACATGCAAACAATTATTTGAACACATTTGAATATTTTTACGGTATATCTGCACCTGCACTTCTCAGCGTAGTTCCACTTCTAGTTTATTTAACCTTCACGATGCTATAAATACAAAGCAAATAACTGCAGTCAGATTTCAGCTCTATGTCTGGGTGGTTTCTCAGACACGTGCAGGCTGGCTGAAACGTTGGATAAGTACCAAAACTTTCTCTCTGGACGAGGTCACGCTTCTTGCAACACGACGAGGCCACCGATACATGACTGTGTTATATTTTCCCAGTCGCCTCGGTTATATTTAGAGCCGGTGAGATAGCAGCGGATTAAACGCCATTAGATCTCTTGAATGGCGACACGAAACAAAAGCACATTTTAACATCCTATTAGAGCGTTTATTTCAAAGCTCGTATGATTTATCAATATGTCACAGACGAGACGTTCAACAGACTCCTGCAGACGTTACTGCTGATCATAACAAAAGAGCCCTGTGTAGTCTCACGGGGATGAAAGCTGGTTTGATCTGTCGCAGGCACTAAAACGTTAAAACAAAACGTCCAAAGATCAAATTCAGACAGAATACAACGTCTCTTCTGGTTTAAGATTCTGGTCGGCGAGCTGTTTTTCAATGGGGGGTGACTGAGAGAAAAGGGACGTTTCTAGGCTGAGCTTTAGATGCAAGCTAAGTGAGCAGGACTTCCCCCTTCTGTCTGTGTTTTTTTAAGTTGTTTTTTCAAAGAGTGTTACGTAAGTGTTACAACGAATGTCCTCCGTGAACCCGAGCTGTTAAAGAGGAACTCATTTTCATACAAATATACAGAAAATAACCACTGAAAACCTAAAAAAGCCTTTTGAATTTTTAAATTGAAAGAATAAGGGTTTAGTTTCATTGAAATATTTGGTAAAAACTAATTTAATTTAACATATTTGAACTTGAATGATATTGAAAGACCGCCCATCCCCCTCGCTACGCACTTAATCTGACGTATATATATATAGGCGTATGTAATGTGCTGTTGTACAAAACAGTTGCAATCCCTTTGTTTCCCCATGTAAGGCTGGCCTCCCTTCCTCTTTCCATGTCAGTCTGTCAGTAGGTCTTGTGCAGACTTGCCCTCGTTTTCATCCAATCCGGAGCTACAGGCCCACAACAGGTGGCCAATGAGAGGCGAGGTATGACAGGGGCTCGGTGGAAGGGGGCGGCGGCCTTCTCCTCCAACGCCACCCCGGCTCAGCTCCAAAGAGTGATGTAATGAGGCATGATTTACAGGAGTCAAGATTTTCCAACACTCCGCTTAACACTCACAGAAACACGATCCCTTCACATGGAATAGCTTGAACTGTCTGAATAAAGTTGAATTAATTCGTAATTTTTTTGTAATTTAGAATAAATTCTTCATATGCAATCATAAGTAGGTCATGAAAATACTTTAATCAGATATAAATCTACATGAAAACAGTCTCAAGTCTGGCAGCAGCCCCGTGTTATCTCTGCTGGTAGATAAAGACCCCGCAGCAGCAGTGACTGAACTGTAGTAACCTCATGGGGACTGCACAGGTTACGCTGAGGGTAGGACCATCTGTACGGTGGGGCCCGGCGAGGGGGATAAACGACTGGTATGTGACGCATCCCAGTACAATAAAACATCACACTGAGACACCAAACAGAGGCCCCATACGCTCCAGGGCAAATTATAGTATAGTGGCTCAGATATTTAGTGGTATCATTGAGAGAAATATGCTGCTTCTTCTTCTTCTTCTTCTTCTTCTTCTTCTTCTTCTTCTTCCTCTTCGCCTTCGCTCATTTTTGATGTGTAAATAAATAATACCATTACTTAAACCAGGTGTCAGCAACCTGCGGCTCCGGAGCCTCATGCGTCTCTTTAGCTCCTCTCCAGTGGCTCCCTGTGGAGCCGGATAATGAAAGAATAAGCAGCTAATTGAAAGTTGAGACAAAAAGATGAGTTTGGATTTAAAGTCCTCGACAGAATCAGACTGTCTGATGTCCATTGGGAGGTTATTCCAGATAGGAAAAGGTCCTGTGGACTTGTTTTAACTCTGGGGACAGATAGGAGCCCCGTACTACGAGAACAGAGGGTCCTGATTGGTAAACGCCAGGGGTCAGCAACCTGCGTCTCTGGAACCACATGTGTCTCTTCAGCTCCTCTCCAGTGGATCACTGTAGATTTCTAAAAATGGAAATGAATAACTGTTTTTTTGTTTACATTTTAATTTGTGTTTATCATTGTTGTAGGTCTATGGTACGACGGTACGACGGAGTGATATTACGACTTTGTTCTCATTAAGTTATGAATTTATTCTCGTAATATTATGACTTTTTTTCTCGTAAAGGTATGATTTTATTCTGAAAATCTCAGATATTTTTTTCCCTCAATGTGGCCCTAATACTCTGTAGTATATTTGCTCTTTGACCCTCACTGCATTAGACTTATATACTATACAGTATACTTAGACTATAAACTGTGTTACCTTCATCACAATGATCAAATGTTTTGCGGCTCCAGACATATATTTTTTTTTTTGCCTAAAATTTCTCTTTTGATAGTAAAGGTTGCCGACCCCTGGTATAGTGGCTCAGATATTAGCGGTATCTTTGGGAGAAATACACTTCTTCTTCTTCTTCTTAGCTGATTTTTGATTTGCATTTCCTCAATTTTAAGCATTTTTTGTGTAATTAAATAATATCATTACTTAAACAGATGTATATCCTTTTACTGTAATGGGTAATATTAGATAAATTTGCAAGAGAATCTTTTGATTTTATGTGGATCTGAAATGTTTGTGTCACTGAGGGCAACACGAGCAGCTGCCCTGCAGGCTAAACAGAAGTCGTAACATATCTCACATGATGCCGCCTCCTGGTATTTGGCTCTGTGTTGCCTCACTGCACGAGGCCCCGTCGTGTCTCCAACAGCAACAACAACTACAAGCTGCTGTTAAAGTAGTTTGTAGAAAAGTTTTTTGGATGCTGTTTTGAACACCTTGTAACACTTAATGCTGGCATCAAGGCCTCTGAACGCCCACGCAGGTGTGTTTTTAGTTAATCTGGCTGATTATTAGACCTCTGCTCAGGACTGTGTGGGCGTGTTCAGACTAATTGAGTGAAATCTCCTGTTGTTGAACCTTTTATCGTTCTTATTGGTAGATGAAGATTTGTGACCTAATAAATTCCCATTAAAGGCTCCGGCCCACCTTCAACCTGAGAAGAGGTTTTAATCAGCCACAATAAGTCAATGTTATTCATATAGACCAGCGGTCAGCAACCTTTACTATCAAAAGAGACATTTTACGCAAAAAAATTAAAATAAATCTGTCTGGAGCTGCAAAACATTTGAGCATTGTGATGAAGGTAACACAGTTTAGAGTCTAAGTATATAGTATATAAGTCTAATGCAGTGAGGGCCAAAGAGACAATGTACTACGGAGTATTAGGGCCACATTGAGGGAAAAAACATCTGAGATTTCCAGAATAAAGTCATAATATTACGAGAAAAAAGTCGTAATATTACGAGAATAAAGTCAGAACTTAACGAGAAAAAAATTCATAATATTACGAGAATAAAGTCATAACTTTACGAGAAAAAAAGTCGTAATATTACGAGAATAAAGTCATAACTTTACGAGAAAAAATGTCGTAATATTACGAGAATAAAGTCATAACTTTACGAGAAAAAATGTCGGAATATTACGAGAATAAAGTCATAACTTTACGAGAAAAAAAGAAAATAACACGTAAAATTACTACTTTATAATATTATGACTTTATTCTCGAAATCTCAGATTTATTTTTTTCCTCAACGTGGCCCTAATACTCCGTCGTACCGTCGTACCATAGACCTACAACAATGATAAATAAAAATGAAAATGTAAACAAAAAACTGTTATTCAATTCCATTTTTAAAAATCCACAGGGAGCCTCTGGAGAGGAGCTTAAGAGACGCAGGTTGCTGACCCCTGATATAGCCCAATATCATAAATCACAAATTTGCCTCAGGGGGGGATTACAATCTGTACAGCTATATGACACCCTCTGAATTTTGACCCTCGCTTTGGATAAGGAAAAACTCCCCAAACAAACCCCTTTAACGAGGAGAAAAAAGTTGGTAGAAACCTCAGGAAGAGCAACTGAGGACTCTCAGAACAGACAAATGTCATTTATACAGAATAGACCAACGTAATTAAATTACAATACAAACAATCCATATGACAAAAATGATACGTAGAATGTGAGCATACATGAAAAAGATGGATCCAGGAGGAAGTCAAGCAGCTTCTATAGGCGTCTCCAAACAGATGGAGCCAAACGACCTCCTCTTCACCATCATCACCTGGAAAGAGGAAACAGGCTGCACAGACTGAAGCACATCGTTCACACAGTTATCAGAATGAAACAAACACACAGAGAAGAGAGAGACTGAATCCGACCGACCCGCCAGCCCGATAATGAAAGAATAAGCAACTAATTGAAAGTTGAGAAAAAAAGGTGAGTTTGGATTTAAAGGCCTCGACAGAATCAGACTGTCTGATGTCCATAGGGAGGTTATTCCAGATAGGAAAAGGCCCCGTGGACTTGTTTTAACTCTGGGGACAGATAGGAGCCCTGTACTACGAGAACAGAGGGTCCTGATTGGTAAATGCCAGGGGTCAGTAACCTGCGTCTCTTCAGCTCCTCTCCAGAGGCTCCCTGTGGAATTTTAAAAATGGAAATGAATAACTGTTTTTTTGTTTACATTTTCATTTTTATTCATCATTGTTGTAGGTCTATGGTACGACGGTACGACGGAGGATTAGGGCCACACTGAGGAAAAAAATAAATCTGAGATTTCGAGAATAAAGTCATAATATTATAAAGTAGTAATTTTACGTGTTATTTTCTTTTTTTTCGTAAAGTTATGACTTAATTCTCATAATATTACGACTTTTTTTCTCATAAAGTTATGGCTTTATTCTCGTAATATTATGTCCATTTACAATTTCATAGGTCATCAGAAGCACTAAAGTCTGATCTCACGTGGATCGGCAGGGAAGCTAAAACTGGTGTCAAATGGTCACATTTTTCTAGTTTAAGTTAAAGATTCTTGCTGCAGTGCTCTGAACCATTTAAAGACTTCTAGTACTGGAACGCGGCAAACCTGATAACAAAACATTAATAACAATAATCCAGTCTGGATGATACTGAGGCGTGAATTAGGATCTCTGCATCAGCCATGGATGACAAAAGGTCCTGACTTTTAATACTTAATTTGGCCAAGGTGAGATAGTAACCACACGAGAGCTCACGAGGGCTTGAAGCTGAGTTATCTGTTGTTGTTTTTTTCCGAGAACAAAACAGTAACATAACATGAGGTGAAATGATAGTGACCGTAAAGTCACTAGTGACTCATGTACTTGAGCTCACTGAGATCAGACACAGTGAGAGAAACAGGCAGCAGATTGATCCTTTCAGTTTCAAAATGAACAGTCACTGTCATTGGTTCCCTCTAGTGGATAAAATAAAGTCAGACAACACTGTATGTCTGAGTTATCAGATTAAACATTAAACGTTTCCAGTCCTGAGACAGTTTATTTTTTGATCTTGGACAAAACAATCTCAACTAAAAAGGTCCACAGTCTGTTCTCTGTTGTTCTGGAGATTTCTAGTGAATCACAGAGTCTTCATCAGCACAGTTGACTCGGAAATGTAGATTCTGAGCACGTCTCATCCACGACGGATTAAAGGGAGACTATAAATACTAAATCCTACTCTAGCGGCACAACTAGAGAAAGGTCATAACACCAGCGAACTGACGCAGTAATGTCAGTTACACGGCAATATTTATGTCAGACTTCAGCCACCGCGCGCTGACGGTCGATTCCAGACCAAGTAAGGCCGCAGCAGCAAAACCACTTTGTGTGTTGACGTGGGCGAGAGTGTGTTTATTGTTTATCAGAGAAGATTCTGCTATTTCTTCCTTCAAATGTTACATATTATAACTTGGAATGATCAGCGGAGAACAAGACAATCTCAAAAAGTCAACCGGCTGATGATAAAACATCGTGTGAGATAGTCGAAAGCTCCAGAACAACCTTAGTAAGTGGACCTTGAAAAGAGGTTTGTTAAATCAGCACTCTGATCCGACTTTATATCTGTGAGAAGGCTGATTATTATTATTATGAAGGGAAATAATGTACACACATCTAAAAAAACAAAACAAGACTCTGCTGGACAGAAACACGAGATAAATGACAGGAAGTAGAACCGGCTCTCTGTTCTCTGTTCTGTTCTGTTCTGTTCTGTTCTGTTTTCTCTGTTCTCGGCTCCGTCGGGTTTCTAAATGTTTAGAACAATCAGATCTTCTTCAGACACATTAAAATAAAATAATAATTCAATACATATATATATATACACACACACACACACACACATACATTGTGTATGTATATACACACGCAGTATATATACACACACATTCATATACAGTATATTGTACATAAATACATATATATACACACGTGTGTATAATAAACACACACACATATTATATACATATATACACATACATACATATATGTACATATATATATGTACATATATATACAAATATGTATTTAGGAAAATGTAAATAATACAATAAGGATTTTTTAGTTCGGTCAGCTGTTGCATATTGCCATCATTTTGTGTACATAATACTGTGTGTATGTATGTGTGTGTGTGTATATATATATACATATACACACTATATATATATATATATATATATACACACACACATATATACACTATATACATATATACACATACATATGTATGTACATATATAATACTTAATACATAATACTGTATATATACAGTATACTGTATATGTATGTGTATAATACACATTTTATTATATTATTTATTTTATATTATATACATATGTGCATACATACATGCATACATATACACACACATACATATACACAGACATACATATACTGTATATACATACATGTAAACACACACATGTAATGTTTTATAATGTAATATTAGTGCTTGAATAAGACCTGATTGATCATAACGTTATTATCAACTTAAGCAGAGAACAGCGGGCTGATTCCACTTTTTGCTACAGGCAAATTATTATTATACAATTTAGTTGTTTTAACAAAATTGTATATATTTTTGTGCCATTTTTCACCTTTATTCAAAAGCTGGACAGCAGAGACAGACGGGTAACACGGAGAGGGAGTGAAGGGGGAGCGATGTGAAACAGAGGAACCAGCTAGAACTGAACCAGCTAGAACTGAACCAGCTAGAACTGAACTAGCTAGAACCGACCCAGCTAGAACCGACCCAGCTAGAACTGAACCAGCTAGAACTGACCCAGCTAGAACCGACCCAGCTAGAACCGAACCAGCTAGAACCGGAGCAGCTAGAACTGACCCAGCTAGAACTGGAGCAGCTAGAACTGGAGCAGCTAGAACTGAACCAGTGGCGTTGTGATGACGTGCTGGTGGTGGTACAGTGTGCGCCTCGGACCGCTACTCCACCGGGACACCCAATTATGGTATTTACTCATCATCATGATGCCGAATCCGGACAGCCAACACAACGCTGAGATAAAGCTGATTGGGTTTGAACGTAGAAAGGTTTTTCTTCTCAGGTACAGCACAGATTAATGTTGTATGATTTCTCTGAGGGGCAAATTATCTGTGATTTAAAAAAACATTTATTCCGTAAAATGTCTGAGGCAGAATGGATAATTTGAAAAACGCCTGAGGGAGAGTTCTGCCCTGAATATTCATTTCAGCTATCATTAGAATAATCCAATTGACAAAACAAAGAGATACTAACTATGATTCACAATCATGCTTTATTCTTGTTGATTTCTTATAAAAGAATCAAATAAAAGGCTCTTCACACACTGCTCAGTCTTTCAGTCGTGTTGTATCCCGTTTCTCTTTAACTAAACTATACTTTTCTTTACACCTTAAGTCTCTTCGTCTTAAATATCTTTTTATTAGTTTGTGACTTCAAACCAAAACATCATTGATTGTCAACACAAAATCTGTCTTAGCACCAGTACAATAAAACTGTACTTTAGCTTTTTTTTTTTTTTTTTGTTGAAATACTGTTCTTGAATGAGGGAGGAAAATCTCAGAATAAAGGGATCCTAATAAGTACATTTTCAAAATGAAGCACCAACCATTACAAAGCAAATTTTTTTTTCATAGATAGGCTTGTCAGATACACAAGAGGTCAAATATATTAATGACTATTAAATTAAGCACAACAAACAGTGTAAATAAAACACTGCAACACAAAGCACTCTGGGATCTGGGAACACCGTATCGGGACGTGGCTGCAGTTTAAGAGGGCGTCTCTCAGCCTCTGGACTCCGGAGAGATGGAGACTACGTTTCCTCTGAGAGAGATCCACAGGATTCTGTATCAGTTCAGGAGGAGTGCAACCTGGGGGAGTGGAGAACACTATCTGTCCAGCTCTGTAAACAAACTATCTCAAAAAGACACGATTTCATAGTGTGAACGGGGACGTCGACAGCTCAGTGCTGCCCGCGCTCAATTTGTGAAATGTGGAGGAAAAAACAAACATCTTAAGCTACTAGGTCCGTCCGGTAATGGTCTCTCCAGGAAGTGAAAACAAGAGGATAAAAATGAGGCTCTGATTATGTTTATGTGCCGTGGTCTCGTCTCGTCTCGTCTCCAGGTCTCCCAGGCTGACGGAGCCAGAACCATCCGGGCCAGTGGCCTCCCTGACTTCAAGCGTCTACGCAAGAGTTCACCAAGATAAAAGTCTTGATCTCCCGTCGAAAAAAAATATCGCTTTCCCTCGGGAACAAAACAAAAAAGGTCCTAAACATAATTCATCCTTTGCCACAAGAATACATTTATATAACCAAATGTTTTAACCCTGATGGCAAGATATACATATACACTACCATGTACATACATTATCAATACAAAAGGTCAATAGTTCTCATGTATTCAAATATACCTATTGATAGGAACCTGAAAGCTGCTTTCCAGCACCGACCACTCCCATGTGCAGGTCCTTGTGATCACTTAATCGCCTTCTGTCTGAGGTCAAAGGTTATAGGTGGAGTGTCATTACTGTCTGCTGGAGTTAAAACCCATGATGACCCTCGTTACGTCGGACGGAGAGGTTTCCTTTGAGCTGCTGCTTGCAGGGAAGGACACGGGTTGACGACAGGTGGAGGAGCGCGGTGAAAGAGAGGCTATCGGCTGCGAGGCTTGCCCGTGTTCGTCAGTGTCTCTTCCTCCTCTTCCTCCATCTCCTCCTCCTCATCCTCTTGCAGGATGTGAATGGAGGAGCCCAGTAGTCTCTGGAGCTCTGGTACACATCGCACCAGATCCACAAGTCCCTCTTCTGCTTCCTCCTCCTTCTCTTCCTCCTCCTCCTCCTTGTTGTTTTTGCCTTTGTAAGATGAAGCTAAAGCGGAACTCACCTGGCTGATCGATACCTGCTTCCAGAGCTCCGCACAGGACAGACTCACCACCTCCAGGTGCGGGTAACGCGCCCGGAAGATCCGCGCCGACATCTTCAGACGCTTTAGGACATCCGTCAGGAGGAACCAGTTGCAAAAGCTGCAAGAGAGAAACATTAATCTGATATTAGCCGATGGTCGGAGTGTAAGGAATAAGAAAACATCTGAACTTAACATCTGACATTTAAGGGCTCCATATTTTAAATAGGAGAACTCCACTTTATTGTTAATGTTAGTTATGGTTTTCTGGATAATTATATACAAGTCTTAGACTTGATGAAGGTGGGATCAACATCCTACCCAAAACAATTCAGTGACACAAAACAGTCATCTCACACACACATTAATTAAAACTACACACTAATGAGCCCCTCCCACAATTTGGGACTAAATAATTTAAAGGTTTTAGCCCATCAAAGCTGCAGTGGGTAGAAATGGAGCAAATTATAATTTTTAAAAGTTATTTTTATAAAACGGTCACTATATCTATATATATATATATATATATTGATTATGAAAATAGTTGGCGATTAATGTAATAATTGACAACTAATTGATTAATCGTTGCAGCTCTAAGAAATAATGCTAAACAATGCAGAACTTCTTTTTTTTTTTTTTAAAGTTATTTTTTTTGGGGGCATTTTCCATTTTTATTGACAGGACAGTGGATAGAGTCTTGAAAGGGGGGAGAGAGAGAGTGGATGCGGAAAGGGCCACAGGCCGGATTCGAACCCGGGCCGCCGCAGTCAGGACCAAGCCTTAATACATGGACGCCCGCTCTACCAACTGAGCTAACCCAGGCGCCCACAATGCAGAACTTCTTAGCGGACTATTATCAATATGTATCTAATGTCCATCATCCCACACTTGATCTCTAGCTTTTACAGGTTACACATGTCTACTAACAAGCTGCAGCAGTGCAGATGTTGGTGGATCATTAGGAGACAACATGATGGAAGTATCAACAGCACTGTGTGTATTTCTGTGAAATACTGGAGGCAGAGAAAATACGCCTCTGAGCTGAAACTATTGCAGTATGAGTCACAGCTATCACTACCCACTATCATCAGAGCTTATCTGACATTAATGCCCATAAATACGGAGAGCAACAGAGAAGCTGCCTTCAAACTGAGGCGCTAAATTTAGTAGCGTTTTGTTTTAATTTTAATTTGCAATATAAATATTTCAATCAATTGACAGCCCTAATATATATATATGTACAGTATATATAATGTCTTCGTGAACTCACCCCTGGGTTAATGACACCTGAACATGATAGCAGGGTAAGAGAGGCTCGGAGGAGAACTCAAACAGGAGGCAGTCTTTGTCCGAGTCCGGCTCAGTCTTTCCTGTCGTGTCTTCCTCCAGGTCCTGATTCTGCTCCGACAGCAGGAAGTCCCAGCACGGCTCCTGGTCGGTCTCTGTGAAGAAGAGTTCACTGAGGTGAGATGAAGAGCAGCAGACACTCACTGGAGCTGTGTTTGGATACATGGGGTTTGGACGCCCTCTAGTGGTCAGTCTAGTCACAACAACCACAATACGTCTACGACTGACCGACTGACTGCTGGTGACGCTGTGATCAGTTAAAGGAACACCAGAACTTTATGATGTCACTTAATTACACCCAACATAGAGACACATGGATATATGAAAATAATGTTTACAAGGAACATATTCTGAAGGATTATTTACAGGTGGACTGTTTTTTCTTCTCATTTAAGTGTAAGGTGATGGACAGAGAGCAATGCATTTACTGATATAAAAACTATGAAACAGATACTTTGATGAATTAAAGCTTCACGTTTTCTGTGACGGGATCATCTTGCTTTTTCTAAAATTGTACAATTATAAGTGGCACAATAGCTTCTAAAGCCAGATAAATTATCCTCCATATCCCCCCATCACTGTGAGAAGGCATCACCAGAAATAACACAGAGGAGAGAGATCAAATTACTATGAAATCATACATCTTTTACAGATTTATGCAACATTAACAAACAAAATAAAGACTGGCATCAGGGAGGAAAGAACTGGCATCAGGGAGGAAAGAACTGGCAGAATTGGACAAGTAGAACATACTACTGGGTGATTTATACTATTCTTGCATTTATATTTAACACACCTACCTGTAATAGATCCCACTTCTCAACATTTTTTATTTTGTATTTACACTGTGATAAATATGTGTTTGATGCACATATTTCTTATATATTCACTTATATTACTCTACATATATTGTGTTATATATTGTAGCATTATGTACATAATTTCTATTTTACATACTCCTTTATTTCTATTTTTCTTATGTTTCTTTATGTTTGTATATAAAAGATTCTGATTCAAATGTGCACAAAAATGGAGAATAATTTACAAGTTAAATGATTTAAACCTGTTGTAGAACATCACTCTATTGTGGAAACATAAATTACACATATAAGTTATATACAATTTATCACCACTCATAAAATAATAGGCGTAATTGAATGGTGGCAACTTTTTTTCTTCATTATTACTAAAGCATTACATACTAATTATTTAGGTTTAGAGTAGTTAGAGGAGGAAAAAAGAACATTTAAAAACAATAATTGCAATAAAAATAATATAAGATATTTGTCCTCAATGGGGGGGGATATATAAAAGTTTTTATAGTTACCAACTACCAACATTTTTTTGTCTAAAAAGCTGCAGTCCTCTCTCTCTTTAGTCTCCCTCAGCTCTTCCATGCAACTCTAATCCTGTTCATCCTCCGCTGGATAACTGGCTCCCTGTGGCTGTTTACAGCACAACTCTGATGCTGGTACACAGCCCTAACACCCCTCCGCGTCCCAGTGGCCGAGCCCGAGCCCGGCCTACAAACTACAATGATTTCCCTGCAGCAGACCTGGGCATCGCTGCAACAAGCATCAACTCGTCTTCCTCACGGCCGGCGGAGGAATAGGAATACTTGATTGATCAGCCGACTGATGGATTGAAAGACAGACAACATTTCAAGGTCTCTTACCAAACAGGGAGGTACTGTAGAAATCCCAGGGTGAACTGGGATCCCGTTCTTTGCGGTCTTCCAGGTCTGTGAAATAATCTGAAAAAAGAAAATATTACATATTATACTTATACAGTTATAAGTTTACTAACGGTGTAAATCACAAGTTTTATCACGATGCAATATGTTGATTCTTTGGACCGCGGTACCATCTCAATCCGATTCAATTCAGGGGCCTTCAATCGATATGAGTCGATATCATATGCCCATTTAACACAATCAGTTATCGTGATATAAACTCACAAAAAAGCTACTAAATTATGATTTGACAATTTTATTAGTGGACATTTGAATTGAAAAACTATTCATTTTAATAAAAAGAATAAAAATAGACTTCATGATCATTATAAAGTGACACATTGCCTGTGTTTAAGTGCAAACGTTTTTTATCAGTATCTTAAAGATGACGATATGTATTGATGTCTTCACTTTGCATCGATGATATTGGATCGTTGATCATTGAATACATCGATCCAGATTGACGTTACATCACTAAAGTTTACATGTCATCGCTGTTTAATCGGCATCACGCATAAATTTTAAAATATGAGACGTTAATGCTTGTCACCTTGTCAGGACCGAGTAAATCGTATGATGGGATAATTGTGATGGTTGTCTGAAGAAAATAATAGACAATCAGTTCTAAGTATCAGCAAATTATGTTATGTTGTAGTTTGTTTTGTGATACAGTCCGTTTTGTGTCCGTCTGTGGCATCGGAGCTGCGTTAGTTACTGAGCCTTCATCTCTCTATTTACCTGAGACACATGGTGTGAGACTAACACTAAACACCGATACAGCAGCCAAGCTGGTAGTGAAACAAACAGGATGTTTCCTCGCTCTCCACAACCCGGCCATGTGCTGGGAAAGATCCTTAAAAACACCATCAACACTAGTGATATGAAAATAAATCACAAAGCTAAAGACAGAATGTCGGTGTGTTTTTATTTGGGTCCAATATGACGAGCAAGAGGAAGTCTTGCGTGTCAGAAGTTTTCGCAGGAAGCCAGACTTGTAATTAATCACTTTGCACGGCTCGGTTATGGAACGAGATCGATCACAGCGGAGGAAATTTAAAGCATTTTCCTTAATCAATCATTGGAGTTCATTAATTGAGAAATCATTGGAAGCTTTTACAACACAGAATGCATGTTTTTCTTTCTACTTATCCACAGTCAGTGTATTACCTACAGTAGATACAATAGTACAGCTTGGAGAAGCAGACAGGAGTTACACAAACCGATCACGGCAGCGGTAGACCAGCAACCTCTGTGTTCTGCGACGTAAAATTACAGATTTTTTCAAAGGAGTCTGGTGGATTTGGTGAGAGCATAGATGGATACAACGGCTTCAGTTCCCCGTCGAAAAAAGGCTGTCTGACAGTAAGGTAAAGTGGTGAAAATATTCTAAATATAGCGTACAGTTAAACTGATATTATTCTTTTTAGGTGGCTAAAAAACATTTTGATGCCGGCCTCGTCCACAGCAGCACATCGCTTTGCTTCCGTGCGGTAACTCCTGTCTGCTTCTCCAAGCTGATGGCGTGTTGACCGTCATCTACTGTAGATAATACACTGACTGTGGATAAGTACCTCATACAACCCCACTTCAAAACACCTGAAGTATCCCTTTATGTCTTACTGATTTCTATTTAGTAATATGAGCATATTGGCATAGTCATGGGTGAATCATCTGCTCTCTTTACCGTAACTTTTTACTGATCATTTTAAGAAGGGATGACTCTGCAAGGGGGAAATGGTGAAAGAATGAGAGGACTGGATGGATGAAGAGCTGCAGCTGACGAGTGCTTGCATCAGTTTGTGTGAGCTCAAACCTCCAAACACGTCATCAACAAGGCGAGCTTCACCTTTTACTGCGCTGCTCTTGTCGTATATAAAAAAAAAACAACTTGAAGGCATCCAGCAACTTTAAAACTCCTGAATGTTTCCTTTCACTAGGACAACACTTTCAGTTTTTGGACAACCAAATTCAGCTATAAGACAGACAACAAGACAGTCTGTCAGTTAATGTCAAGCCCGGTGAGGATATAACATTTTGTATTTCTCATGTATGCTGCGTGCAAGCTGTTTATCGCTCACGTTGCCAAATGTGATGTAGTGGGAATGGGCACAGGCTTATTAATGTGTTGACACACTGCTTGATGGGTGGACTGTTAAAAGTTGGCAAATACAACATGTCTCATTTCAATTAGCTTTATTATAGCCTCTGTGCTGTGTTGATTATTGTGTCTGAAGTGTTTGTTGATGATGTGAAAAATGAATTTAGCCTGAGGTAAAACAGCAAATGTGTGTATTTATATTTAACTACTGTCCTGATGGAAAGAGGAAGTAAATAAAAAAAGGTGAACTACCTGTGAGGAAGGTCTTCATGCTCGGGCTGTGTGCCAGTTTGACCGGAGTGTGTCCAGAGTAGGTGGCCAGCGTCGGGTCAGCGCCGTGGTTCAGGAGCAACCAGACTATAGGCAGGTTATCGCTCGCTACTGCGTCGTGAAGGGGCCTAAAGACAGAACAAACAAAACACAAAACGCCCTTTAGGGGATTGTCCAACTTTAGATCACACCTGAATCCGTCTGCAAACTTGTTGTATATATGGAGTATCATGGATGTACTATAGTAGTATTTGTGTAACTGTTATTGTATTATGAGACAAACTGGAAATGTAAATATGCTTAAACAGGCAACAGGAAGTGTTACCACTTCAAAAAACACATCACCAAGATATGTAAACAGAATATAATCTTCACTTAAGGGCAGACACTAAGCAAAAACAAAGCTTTTCAGGCTATTTTGCTTCCATAACACGTCTTCTTTCAAACTAGTGGGAAGAAAACATTTACTTTACTACTTCTCCTTTCTCCTAAATTCACCAGAAGTTAGTATTACATGACGCCGCATTTGCATATTTAAACATTTCACAAAAAATTATTGTCTTGATGCAAGTAATCAACTGGAGAAAACTGGGTTTCATGGTGATATCTATCAGTTAAAATGTTTTACCCTGTTCTACTGTAGTGTCTTCAAAATGTATGGAATATTATAGTCTGTATCTTTAAATGCCGTTTTCTCAAAGTGAGTCTCTGAGACAGAAATCTCCACTTCAGTAGCACTTACATACACCAAACTGTCCAGTTTCATTCCTATCTATATTCTGAAGGTTTTTACAAACGGGTTTGTTCATATATCATTCATAGCCTGGCTTATAGAACATTTTATTCCTAAAAACATGACAGATTTTTCTGATAAATGGAGTGATAAAAAGAGATATCCCTCCGTTAAAACCTTTGACTCTAATATGTCAACAAAATGAAACATGGCTTTATCCAATGCTCAGATTTCTGTTCGGGAAATGTATTCAAATTAGCACATATTTAATAAGATAAAGCCTCATTTGCATATTTAAACATGAAATGTCAGAAAACTTTTAATTCAAAAATAATTTTCTTAATGTAAGTAATCAACTGGGGAAGTTTCATGGTGATATTTATTAGTTACGTTTTTTTACCCTATTAACCTGGGGGTGTCTCCCCTTTATCATAAAATAGTCAGTGAGGACGTTCAACAAGATGATTTTTGATTATTTTTCATATTTGTAACCACAAAAAATCTACATTATTCCATTAAGAAATAACCTCCATGCTCAAATGTGTTAAAAAGGTTACACCCATGATAATACTTCCATCAGAAAAAATAGTTTTTATAGCTTCAACTAACTAGAAACCACAACTGTAAATTGTGCACCGTGACGCCTCACCGTGTCCCATCCTGGGCGCTACAGTTGACGTCGGCGCCGTGTTTCAGCAGCATCTGGACAATCTGAGTCCAGCCTCGAGAGGACGCCTCGTGGAGAGCTGTGTAACCGGCATTATCGCGCCGATTCACCTCCCTGATGTCCTTTTCGAGACAGTACTGAACTACATCCTGCAGGACAGAAAACTGTGTCACATTATGATTCAAACTCTCTCATGTTAGCAACACTGCACAAGTAAACAGGTGGATTTTACCTGATAGCCCAAGCGTGCAGCGCGTTGCAGCAAAGTCTCCCCGGCGTTTTTGTTGACAATCAACCGACGAACCTCCGGAGGAACGGCCCTTTTGGGTGGAGACTCTGAGCCGCTGCTTCTCCCCGACGAGCCTTTCTTATTGGATGGACATGATGGCAAACCTTTCTGAGTGGGTGGGAGGCTTTCTGTTCTTTTTACATCAGCACCGTCATCATCCAGGGCCAGCGAGGCAGCACGCTTACCCAAGCTGCTGCGTTTGGTCTTAATCTAAAATACAGATTTATTGATCAGAGCAGTGTGAAATGTAATCTCTTGTAATGCATTGCCAAGTTCCACTCTTCAAGGACTTGTGCAGCATAAAACCAGCTGCCGTCATAAATGTGACAAACATAGCATTTATCTAGCCACAGGGGGGCACTGTAAGATAATATATTCATGGCACATTGTACTTTATTCCCATCAACCCTGCGTGGTTTGAGATGTACTGTAATCCAACAAGCAGCCTCAGCGAGTGTCCTACCTTCGGCTCCTTCGGCTCCTTCGGCTCCTTCGGCTCCTTCTGCTCGTCGTTGTCACTCAAGTGCTTGCTTTTGAACTTCCTCTTCCCCGAAGGCTTGTCGTTGCACTCTGGAGATACCTCGCTCTCCTGGTAGCGGACCGACCCCGAGCGAGTGAACGAGGGTCTCCGTGTAGGATGCTCTGGACTGCAGGCGTTGGGACTCGGACACTGCTCCGCCTGTGGATCTGTGATGATAAATTGGAGTGGAGGTTATGCAGAGTGGTACCAAACACATGAACGCAGTCAAAAGAATCCACAAACAATCACCCATCTTATCTTTCATGTACTGACGCCGTTATGGAGCAGCTTCATACTCTTGCTCATCTGCCAGCCCGAGCATGGAGCATGGAACATTTTAGGCGCCGACATCAGACAGCACGGTACTTCCTGAACCAATGGCCCTTAGCTCAGCCATCGTATCTGCTGAAACTGCTGCCTGTGAGCTACTCTGCTCTGCTTTTTGCAATCTTGTGCTCAGGTTTTGCCATATTCCTTATGATGCACATCTTATCCACATCAACAGGTACCTGACATGGACATGACACACAGTCGGCACCTCAAGGATATAAACTGCAAATTGCATATATATGCTGTCTTCATAATAATTGATGTTTGTCAGATGTTAAATCTATCTTAATATTTTGTATTTGTCCGTTATCCTATACTGTATAATGTTCTGTTAAAGAGGACCTATTCTCCCCCACAGAAACACTGCTCCTGAAACGCCTCGCTTGAAGTCCTGCCATTTCTTCCGTAACGTGGTGATGTCACCCTGTAACACATTTGCGTAATACCTGCCTAGCGGTTAGTTTGGCACGTCCTCAAACAAAGCTAGTTAGAGCGGCGGTGAAGCGGAGCACAGCCGATGTGAGGAGAAGTAAAGCATTTGTTTTAATATTAAAGCATGCAAACATGTTCTAGCAGAAACCCAAAATACAAGCATGCACCTGGAAATTAATACTATTCTATAACTATCCATAATTTTCAATATCATTTAAAGTTACTACAAGGAACTTTCATTTTGTGTTGATTTTGGCGGCCCCTGTGGACAACAGTGGTAGTGTTTCCATGAGCACCGCCGCCTCAAGTCGTAAAGATCTGCAGCTGCCAGACTCCCTTTAGAGAACCTCATTTTACTGACAGTCTGCTCCGCACAGTCCTGGTTGTCCTGTGCCTCCCTTCCCTCCAGCATTACAGCGTGGGCCTCCAGCAGCGTGGTGTTGGCTCCCAGGAAGCGGGGGGTGAGCTCCAGGTCCTGCAGCCACATATGGACCCCGCTGCCCCGCTGAAATCGATGTACAGGTCGTCCTGGACCACGTGAAAGATCCTCCCGACCACCACCTTGTCTTTGGTCGGTCTCATCTGGATCACCGTGGTGAAGCTCTGCTCCTGGCCAGACGAGGAGACGCTGCCGGGCGCCGAGCTCTCCGCCTCCCACCGGAGCTCTGACTGCAGGTCGAAGGCAGCAGCGCAGCCAGATCTGTGTCTGTCCGCGGAGGGCTGGTCGCTGCCGGAGGCCCCGCTGCATTCTGAGCTGAAGGAGTTTCTGGTGAACCGTAAAGTGTTTCGTCTGATGTCGCAGGGAATCGGACCCGATGACAGGCGTCAAGAAGAACTATATAGGAAAAGCCAATTTTCTCGCCGATAGCCTCGTTTGCTTATGTAGGTCATGTAGAGGTAACAGTATTGGCTTTGAGACTGTTTCAAAACTAGTTAAAAGTTCCTTGTTGTAACTTTAATCTGACAATTATTTTCATAATTAATCGATTAATGGTCTATAAAATGTCAGGGGGTCCAAATTGACTTCTTCAAATGTCTTATTTTGTCTTAAAAACAGTGCAAAATCCAAAGATATTCAGTTTACAATAATATAATGCAGAGAAAAGCAGAAAATCATCACATTGGAGAAGCTGGAGTTAGATGTTTGGCATTTCTGCTTATCAAATTACTTAAACGGTTAATCAATTATCAAAATAGTTACTTAATTGACAAACATTTTCTGTCAATCAGCAACTCAATCAATTTTCATTTCAGTGATGGATTGTATAAAAATACTAAGAAGCTGCTCCAATCAAACTTTAACAGATTCATACTATAACTTTATAAAGAGTTTTTATCATGTCTGTAACTAACAGCTGCACTTTTGATTAAAGCTTGGGCTGGAAACTGTTAATTGAAAACTTTACTGATCTCTGGAGAGAAACTGCGTACCTGCTGGGACTCCGCTGTCCTGTCTCAGGGATTCCTCAAGGTGCTCTCCGTCTTCCAGCTTGTCTTTCTCAGTGATGTAATCCCCGGTCTGATACTTTTTGCTACGACATCGCCGGCGTTTCTTAGGAGCGGGTGTGTCGCCCTCTGTCTTGCCCTTACCCTGAATCACTCGCTCCGGCAGGGGGTTTGAGCGAGGCCTCCCTCTCGGACGGCGGGCGGGTTGGGTGGGAGTCATGGGGGGTGACGGGGAAACTGGGGGAGGAGGCATTTGTGGGGGTGGAGGGGAAGGCGTTGCAAAGCCCCAGAGGTCGAGTCGAGCCTCATCGGCTCGCCGTCGTCCTCTCCTCAGTCTTGGGAAGGAGCTCCCTGTAGCGTCAGCCTCCTTACGACTGAGAGACGCGGGAGTCTCTGCACTCTGAGCACTGCCGCCGCTATCTGTAACTGATTAAATCATATTGGATTGTTATACTCAGACAAGCTTCTATGCATAGAAGTATGACTGAGACATCAAAAAATGGCATCCAGACAATATGTGTGACATTTTCTGTCTGCTTCACACGCAAACTGCCACCGAGACAGACTATTTATCTCCAGAACTAAAGCTATGAGAGAGTAATCTACCTGTAAGCTCAATAAAATGCTACATGTCTGACACAACTGGAAGCTTCATTAAATTTGTGATAGATATTAGATATTTGCCCACACTGTGAGAACTGTTCAGGGCTGTAAATGTCACAGGATTGTAAGAAACAATACCTGATTTGGTGCGGGTTGGCTGCTCAACCTTGTTGGGACCCATCTTGTCCCTCGGAGTCGTCTCTTTACTCTGTGGAGAAAGTTTCCCCGCCGACGGACTCTCCTCCAGCACAGGTGCACACTGTTTCTTCTGCTGAAATACACAGGGGACACAGTGAGCACGCAGCATTCGATGCTATTGATCACAAAGCTTTCATGGTGACGGAGAGCGTGCAACAGACTCACAATACGCTTTTGAAGGTGAAATCATCAGTCAGATTCATATTATAAAAGGAAGCTCTGTATCGCCAGTCCAATTGTTAAAATCTTGATGAGATTGCTACGATAAGATATCTCCATAAAATTCAACCAACGGGAAATAATATGAAAAGAAGAAAAATATTAAAAAAGGGACTCAGATAATTTACCTTCTTTTGACAAGACACTTTGGTTGGCGTGTTCTCTGCATCTTGCTTTTTCTTTCTTGCAGCCTTCTTTGATGAGTCCGGTGGTGACTTCTCCTTTGCTGGCTTCTTAGGACCGGTTTTCTTTTGTTTGACGGCAGCAGCTTTCGCTTTGGTCGGCGACTCCTCTTTGGTTCCGTTTGTTTTCTTTTCAAACTTGTCGCCTCCCGCCGCACACTGGCCTGTAAGAATGGACGCGACCATGCCCTCCAATTTGTCACCGGGAGGACTGTCTGACGCCCCACTTTCTTTCTTCAACATCTCCCCCTCTAACACCTGGGCCAGCTTGCTCTCCATCCTGTTCCCATTTGTTGATGCATTGGTCCCAAAGAGAAGGCCGGCAGGCTTCGAGGAGCCTTGCTTCGCTTGTAGTCCCGCATGTTCTCCCTGGCTGGTGTTTAACTCTGTATTATTCTCCAAAAGCTCAGCGGCGTTCGCCTTCTCATGCCTCTTCATAGCTAGAGTTGAATCTCCTTGAGGTGGCCCACCAGCCACAGACCAGTATGGTGGGTATTCAAAAGCATGTTTGGATTGGGTCGGGCTCACAGAGAGTGGATTCAGAACATCGGCTTTTCTTGAAGCAACAGGTGAGGCTTGAGCGTTGCCCTCGCCCGTCGGTGCTGTTGTTTCGAGAGCTTGCTGCTTGACGATGGACGCGAGGTTGGACAGGGGAGACTTCATTCTCTCCCACTTATCGTCCTCGGGTTTGGACGGGCTGTGATGGGCACTCTGAAACTTCGATCCCTCTGTAGCTGTGGTGCCCTTCGTCTTTGGAGATCCTTGTGTGTTTTTTCTCTGAACGGGTGAGGCTTGATGCAGAAGATGAGGTGGCTGCTGCCAAGCTGGAGTGACGACAGTGGTGGAGTACGGCACCGCTGCTTTGCCAGCTCCAGATTTCTGATGAGTCGGAGCGCTGGCGGAGCTCGACAGGGCGGTCGTTAGGGCTCCTTTAGAGGGACAGTTCTTAGTTATGGCTGTGCTGGTGTTTTTAACATGCTTGACACTGTGAGCGTGCTGGTTGCCCTTCATCAGACAGGATGGCTTCTTTCCCCCTGAGGCCAGATGCTCTCCTTGGTCGATTATAGATATAAACTCCTGCTTCGCGAAACTCTGAAACTCATCTGCAAAAGCCCCTTTTCCGTCTTTGCCCCGTAGAGTAGAAGCCAGTATGGGGCTCGCCACACCTACATACGTTCCAGGGATGTTTTTTATGGAGTCTTGTGGAGATCCCTTACCCCAGGTTGGTTTGGGCTCTGGGACCAGGTGATTCTGAGGCCTATTTACCTGCTTTTGATGGGATCCATTTCTGTGGGTGTTGGGTAAGATCGGGTATTGCACAGCTGAGCTATAAGCTGTAGAATGAGCCCTCTTTGAGTTTAGAAAATCTCTCTGATTCGACTCATTATTATGAGGCTCAATCATCGTAACTGGAGGGTCATTTACGCATTTTGGACGTTTCGATTTAGCCGATAAATCAAGAGGTACATCTCTCGGTTCAACAGAACAAGCTGTGTGGTCCTCTGAAGCAGAGGGAGGTGACGTTTTCAGAGAGCCCGTGGTTGCCTTGTCTATGCTGTTGCCTTTGTCCACATGGTTCAGCAGTCTGCTCTGAGAGGTGATGCTGGCCAGCGCAGAGCCACAGCAAATGGCAGCAGTGGGAGACAGCGTGTAGCGGGTGGGTGCTGCAGGAGTTAATGAAGGGTGCTGCAATGGTAGGGCAATAGCTGGTGAGGCCACCACTGAGGCTAAAGATTTATGCTCTCCCACAGATTTGGCGTTTTTATTAGATGAATGGTTAGATTTAAGTTTTGACGACGATGTGGCGGCTTTTTTCTCTGCTGCCGGAGTCCGGCCCACCGAGAACGGGTAGGGGTAGGTCCGCAGGAGAGGTGTCCCCCCGACGCCTGAGCTTTGAGGCTGGATTTCTTTCTGAAACTGACTGGCTGTGGCTTCCCTCAATGCTGCAATCTGACCCAATGCTGGTGGAAGAGTGATTTTACAAAGTGGAGAGGGGAAATTAGTGGAAGGGAGGAAGGCAACAGGCTGGACTGGTTTAAACATAGTGGTGCACTGAAACCCAGGTGGAACACTTTGCGCGGGTTGTGTTTGAGGGTGTGATTTCTTACTGGAGGTCACATTGCTGTGACAGGGGTTGAGCGAGTCCTCCCGGCTGACCTTTACGCCACTTGACCACTGAGGAGCGGGGAAGACCCCAGCACCGTCAGCCTTGAGTTTAGGGGCCTCTGCCCTTTTGTCTGCTCTCTTCTCTGAGCCGGCCGTCGGTGCATTGTTGGGCTGTTGAGGTGGAGAAAGCTCAGGGCTGTGGTTGTAATTGCTAGTGTCCAGGCAGGCTTTCGCTGTCTTACAGTCTGTTGTTGGAGTGGTCTTGTTTTGCTGACTGAGGGTAACATCTCCTCTAAACTCAAGGGGTAGCGTCTGGGGGGGATTTCCCACCATACTAGCAGACGCTTTATTTGGAGCACTGATCTCTCTGCTCACCGTGCCTCCATCCCCTACATTCATTAGTGTAGGATCCACCTGAGTAATAAGAGAAGATCATGAGGCCAGTGTTAATTAGATAAGAGAAAAGAACGCTCTAATCTAGTAATCTAACTGTAATGTAATAAAATAAAAATACCTGCATAGGTGTTTCTTTAACACAACATGCCTCAGGGGTGGCTGAGTCAGTCAGGTGAGAGTTTTCCTTGAAATACAGTGATATGCTGCAGAATACACAAGAAAAACAACACTTAATGTGACCGTTGTTCTGGTTTCAATCACAGAAAAGACTTTCATTCAATCCCTCATGAAGGAATAAGACCAACTCTATGCAACAGTAAATGATTCAGAGAAACCAACGTTGGGCAACTGAAAAGTTCCTTTCTTAGAGACGGGCTAGGAGGCCAGCTATGTTACAATTTCCTCAGAGCAGAAAGACGATTCAGGGTAGCAGAGAGAAATGTGGTAAACTGAAGAATGCGTTTGTTCTGTTGTTCCCTTTGATTTTATTTGCTTGATATAACAATTCGTCAGTTTTGATCCATCTGAAGAATGAATTATCTTTACTAAAAAAATAGGATATTCAGTGAATGAAATGAGACCTAACGCATTGCAACATGGACGCGTTGTGAGCCAACGGACCCCTGGCAGAGACACGTAAAAGTACACCGTCTCCACATCGCCCCCTTCACATTATTCGCAGCCAGTCTGAATGCGTTCTCCGCTGTATTTTGCAGATTAAACTTAACTCTAAAGTTCTGTTGTTGGTTGAATCTATTTCGCTTACACTGGAGATAAAGAGATGCTGATCTCAACACATATCCTACTAAACACTAAAGCATACAATACGAGATATTATAGTAATTCTGTGATGCAGGTTGTCTGTCTTTAAGCAGGGATATTCTGCTGTCAAACATATCTATATATTCCTTACTATTTTAAATGTGGCTTACTGTAGCACTGTGCAGCTGTTTTAGGGGGAAAAAAATAACAAAAATATAGCACAAATATATATTAAATTAGACTCTGTATGAGCAAATACTCAACATTAAAGGGTGGGGGGAAGAAAATCGATTCACCTTTGTATCATGATTTTTTTTTACGATTTTGAAATCGACTTTTTAATGCCAGAATCTATATATTTACTTGTCTATTTGGAGGTAGAAGGAAGTTAACGCAGAGTATCGCAACATCATATTCGCACAGTTAAGTATGGAAACACATTGCGAGGAAAAGCAGAGCTAGACATCACGGCTAAAGCTGCATGCTAACTCTGTCATGGACAGGAAACGTTATCGTATTGCGATAACGTTGCGATCAAGCCGGCCGTCACTCTCATCTCCGTGGTCAAATTCAATGCTACAATTGTAGAGCACCCATATACTGACATTGGAGCTGACCGTGGATGGATAAAGAGATGAGAGAGCTAGCGTCAAACTTGGCGAAGTAGCGGAAGTATACGTGTGACCATAAATATATATATATCTATATATATGGAAATAAGATAGATTAATTGGATTATATTCACCAGAAGTATAAAACATTACATGTCCCTTATAAATTAAAAAGAAAATCCCTCTAATTTGTGAGGGAAAAGCCTTTATACTTTGATTTGACTGATAAAGGGTCAGGATAGAAGAAAGTGAGCATCCCCCTTTGCCCTATGACTTCAATGACAAATGCTTATAACAGTCAAAAAGCAGAGAGTCTTGCTTGCGCCCTATGACCCCCTCGGGCCCTCGGTGGACCCACCCAGTGATCCATCAATGAGGCAATCAGCTGTGACTGCTCAAATGATCTGTTATTAGTGGGCGGCAGCCTCAAAGCGTTATGTGCTGATCGGAGCGTGCACTCTGATGAAAAGTGGAAGTGATATCAGAAGTTTTTTTTTTCTTATCTTATTTAATCACTTGTGTTTATTTCAGTTTTAATGTGGGTGTAGTGTGATCTAAAATTAGACGTGAAATTCCACTTATTGCTGTTGAAAAGTCACACATCTTCACAACAGAATTCATTCATAATTCAAGATTATGATGAATAATAAGCAAACAGTTACTCTGTCCTGATATATAAACATTTTAAATACTCTCATCTATACATGGGGGACACACACAGTCCCTGGTAGAGGTGAGCGCAGGAGAGCGCATCTGCAAGTAAATGAGACGACTACAGAAAAAGGACTAGGCGGAATCTATGTCAAAGCTTTTGGGGGGGAATGGAAAATGTTTCACCCTGGAGTCAGTGAAACATAGCGACTATGATGCACGTAATGACTGACACACCAATCTCTGCTGGAATCTGCGAGCACGGACTGAAAGAAGGGATCCAGCGATGCAGATATAGCGCTCGGTGCTCAGTGAAGGAGGGTCTGCATTCATTACCCTACAACAGTTGCTCACAGCTAGTTTGTCTTTGTGCTGCTGCTGCTGCTGCTGCTGCTGCTGCGATCATACATCGGTCTGCTCCGCCACTACATTTGCATTCATCAGCTCTGATGTAGGCCACTAAAATGTATGCAGTAGTCCGGCACACACACACACACACACACACACACACAAGCCGTGGGCACCATCCACCGCGCAGACAAAACAAAGTCAGGGGCTGCGTTGGAGAAAAACAGCCTCGACGAAACCGGATTATTCTGTTGTGTAGCCCCCCCACTTCAGTTCAACCGCTCAGCCTGCACAAAAGACACACGTCCCAATGTCATATTTGAAAGGAAGGGGGGAAAAAAAGTGCATGTTGTGGGAAACAATGTGTTGTAAATATGAGCACGGGGGGGGAAACTCCAGAGGAGCTCCGGGACGCTGGAGATGGCGAGCAGTCACCATGATGAGAGAGGATGGCAAACCCTCTCTCTCAGGTGATCAAACACAAACTGCACATCTTCCTCTATAAATAACGCAACACAACGTGGATGGAAACGTGTCGAGATGGAGGGCAGATGTTTTGGACATTATCATATAGCAAGTGACCGGAGAGGAGAGGGCGAATGAGGAAAAAGTACCAAGCAATAATAGATTTTAACTGGTCAAAGCAAGTGACAGGAGAGGAGAGCTGCGTCGGGAGTCACACATCTCCAACTGATATAAAGGTATAAAGTCAACATCAATGCACACAGAAAACACACAGAGAGAGACAAACAATGCACATCTTCCTCTATAAAGCTAAAGACAACGTGGATGGAGAAGTGTCGAGATGAAGGACAGATGTTTTGGTCAGATAATATAGCAAGTGACTCCAAGGAGAGGAGAGCTGCGTCGGGAGTCACACATCTCCAACTCATATAAGGTAAAGTCAACATCAATGCACACAGAAAACACAGAGAGAGATAAACAAACAACTCCACCCAACAAAGTGGACATTTCTTACAAACAAATAATCAATTCCACACAGAGAGAAACTGTGCTGCTCTGACAAAAACAAAGTAGCCAGCTGGACAACTAACAGTGTGGATGACACAACTTATTACGCACGGTTGTGCTGCCACCAAAAAAAAGGGGGCAAACAAATTAGGCACGACCACCAAAAAAATGGGGCAAACAATATATTTATATATATAAGAAGATACAGCAGCGCATTTACTTTCTTCGCAGATCATTTGGAGCCAGTAGCCAGATTATTTTTCTATTTTTCAGTTCAGTGATTCAGAGTGTCCTGTTGTACTGCAGCACAGCCTGGCTCAGTAGTCTATCTGTAAAACTAAACTTTATAACAAAATCAAAATCTGTGTGAAGATCATTGGCCAACCTGTGACAGCCTCCTTTCAAGCAGCTCACAACAAGAGTTTGCTCAGACTTGCCAACAGCATCTCTTATGATCCCTCACATGTTTTAAATGGGGAATATCAACTTCTGCCCTCTAAGAGGCGATTCAGAGTCCCGACTGTACATTTAACCTGCATCAGACTAAAGAACAGGCTTTTGTCCATCAGTCCATCTTGTTGCTAAATAATAATTAATGTGCTGCTAAAGAAAATCCAGAGGACAGATGGTCATTTTGTAATGGGTTATGTATGAATAATGGTGATGTGTTTTGTTTTTTTTGTCTGATGGGTCTTCTATGGTAACAGTATGTCTAATTGTATGTGTACTTTTTCTCAAACTGAGCTGCCTATGGATGCAAAATTAATTTCAGTGCAAACTGACAATAAAGTTGTATCGTATTAACTTTTCTCATGTCTTGTAATTGTTTTAGTGGGGAACATCCCGTAAGAAGCCACAGAGGAGCAGCTGAAAGACATCTTCTCTGAAGTGGGACTTGTTGTTAGCTTCAGGTGAATGGAAGAAGAAGGTGTACGGTCTAAGACCTGCTCTATATATAAAGCGTCTTGAGATACAGCGTCTTCTGTTGTGATTTGACGCTATACAAAAATAAATTGAATTGAATTGAAGGTGCCATTCAATCTCTGGTTACTATAAGTTAACCATCATTATAAAGAGTGTTTCTCCTATTAAATACAAACCCAACCTTGTGCACCTGTGCTTGTCTGTCTGTCTATCTGAAGCTGAAAGACATCTTCTCTGAAGTGGGACTTGTTGTTAGCTCCAGGTGAGTGAAAGAAGAAGGTACCGTTCAATCTCTGGTTACTGTAAGTTAGCCTTCATTATTGTTCTGTTAAGTGGAACTATAGCGAGGTTACAGCAGAGGATGTTACACGGACTATATTATACTCTGAACCAACCTCACTATAGTTCCACTTAACTTAGTGTTTCTCCTATTAAATACAAACCCAACCTTGTGCACCTGTACTTGTCTGTCTGTCCATGGGTAACAGTCTATTGTATGTGTACTTTTTTCTCAAACTGAGCTGTCTATGGATGCAAAATGAATTTCAGTGCAAACTGACATTAAAGTTGTATGGTATCATATCGTAAGAACGCTTTAGTCCATCTTGTTGCTAAATAATAATAATAATAAGTAAATCCAGAGGACAGATGATAATGTTGTAATGGGTTATGTAGGAATAATGTTGATGTGTTTTGTTTTTTTTGTCTGATGGGTCTTACTTGTCTGTCTGTCTATGGTAACAGTCTATTTGTATGTGTACTTTTTACTCAAACTGAGCTGCCTATGGATGCAAAATGAATTTCAGTGCAAACTGATAATAAAGTTGTATGGTATGGTATATTTAAGTCCTCTGTGTCCTCCTCCTCCTCCTCCTCCTCCTCCTCCACGGGTAGCCTCGTCTCCAGCTCTCTGCGCAGCTCATGGTTTACATGTTGAGGCAGGCTACTGTTATTTATCCCCGGCCGACCTAATGAGAAGTCTCTCCTATCGGCCCTTTCGGTGGACACAACACACTCACCACCGAGCCTCTCCTCTCCTTCCACCCTCCTTTAACCCTTTAACTCTCTCTCTGCCTCAAAATATGGAATAATCCCCGAGCTAATGAGCAGAGCGAGATAAAAAAGATGTCAAATGACACAAACAGTTACGAACCAGCTCGTCCAGATGGCATGTGAATGTGAACGACGTGCAGCAGAGCAGAGCAGAGCACGACTCGGATCCGGCCGACGCGTCTCCAGCTCCGGCTCCGGCTCCAGCCTCTCGCCGCTGCGCTGCGCGTCCGCTGCTCGGTGCGTCCGCGGCTCGGTGGCTGCTGCTCGGTGGCTGCTGCTCCACTAATCTCGACGGTTTTCGGTTCTAAAAAGTCCGGGAGGGGGGGAGGGAGAGAGGAGGAGGAGGGGAGGGTAAGGGGGGGGTCGTCAAGACAGTTCGTTCCTCAGTATCTCCAGTCTGCTTGGAGAGAGAGAGACTGGAGACTGGAGAGAGAGGAGCGCTGACAGCATGGGAGATGTAGTGCGCGTCTATCCACGCCCAGGATTAGACGCTGGAGAGGCTGGGAGGGGTGAGGACTGCAGGTACCGGCATGCAATGCAAGCTTCTGCTGCTCAAGGGGAGAGATGGGAGGGGGGGTGGGTGAGAGAGGATCGCGACCAAAGAGTGTAACGGTGCACTAAACTGAAGAGAGGCTTAACCAAGTCATAAACTGGGTTTTCTTGCAACCAAAAGAAGACTGAATGTGTGTGTTTGTGTGTCAGGTCAATTAACAGAGTCACAGCAGCAGCAGCAGGGGTGATGGTTGCTAAACGGAAATTGCCAAAATAATACACACACACTCATACACACACACACACAAAAAAAGGAGTGGGAGAGGTTTGGGTCTGTTGCAGGGGAATTAACACGAGGAGGAAGCAAGAAGACTCCGGCTGCTGGAGGCGCTCCAGTTGCTGTAAGCTGCAGACTGATGCTGCCTGGAGAAGAAGATGGGATGGGGGGAAACACTAAAGCCTCTTCTCATGATTTTTTTTTGAGTGCAAAACACACAACTATGTGTTATCTTTCTATAAGTTTTTTGGTCACTTGTGTTGAAGCCATGAATGTCTCTAAACTATGGTGTACAGTCTAAGACCTGCTCTATTTATAAAGCGTCTCGAGATAACTTCTGTTATGATTTGACGCTATATAAAAATAAATTTAATTGACACCTGATGAGGTTTAGCTTCAGTTGTATAAAAATAATCTCACTTGTGTGTTTCCCTTTACTGAGACTGGCTTATATGATATGAGCAGTGATATTATGAATCTGTAGAGACAATATTATGATTCACATATTTGCCTCCAAATCCTCACTATTCCATCCATCCATTATCTTTAAAGGCTCCGACACACCAAGCTGATGGTCGGCTGTCGACCGATCACAGTTTGGGGCCGTCGGTGAGCGTCCGTCGGCCGTTTTTTTTTTTTTTCCGGGGTGTCCCGCACCGTCGGCTCGCATCAGAGGTTTTTCCGCCGGAGGAGCTCCTCGGTGAGAGAAATCACGCACTTGGCAGTTCAGCTTCAGTGCACGAGGAGAGAAAGACAAGCAGTGACGTGACAACTTTACTCCCGTGGATTCATGTTGAATATTCCCCTCATTCGTTATGATTGACAAGTTCCTTGTAGTGTCCCCAGCTTAACCGCTTATCTTACTCAGGGTCGCGGGGAGGCTGGACCCAGCTGACATTGGGCGAAGGGCGGGAAACACCGTGGACAGATCGCCAGACTATCACAGGGCTGACACATAGAGACAGACAACCGTCCACGGAGGAAGCCGGAGAAAACCTATGCTAACACGAGGAGAACATGCTCCACACAGAAGGGCCCCAACCAAGGTTTGAGCCTGCGACCCTCTTGCTGTGAGGCGGCCCATCCTTACTATTCTTTACTGAAAATATCAAAAAACAATTAATCCAAAATAAGACAACTCGTGCAGTGACGTGACAACTTTACTCCCGTGGATTCATTTTGAATATTCCCCTCATTCGTTATAATTGACAATAATGTTGGCAGACAACATGATTTTTCATGATTTCCATGGTTTGTCCAGGCCGGGGTTTTGACGGTGTGAGGACAATTTTTGTTGGCAAGACCACTGATGGTCACTGATTATAAATATGGACAAAATGAGTGGCACTCACTCTGTTCACTGTCCTTCACGTTTTGCAGTGCAGTGTGTCAAAATCACATTTCCTGTTATCACCGGGTCAGGTCTTAACTGGATTCATGCACATGGTTTCCTACAGAGAAGTGGGCTGGAGATGAGTTCAAACCAAAACTACAATTTGGCTTTCATTTTAATTTTTAGTCCTTATAGTTCTCTACCAGACTTTACACAAAATCAAGACAAGCCGTTCATAAAGACAATAGCCTTCA
This sequence comes from Sebastes umbrosus, assembly GCF_015220745.1. Classification (NCBI taxonomy): domain Eukaryota; kingdom Metazoa; phylum Chordata; class Actinopteri; order Perciformes; family Sebastidae; genus Sebastes; species Sebastes umbrosus. The sequence goes on along the minus strand of NC_051277.1, from coordinate 4,386,114 downwards.
ACCTATAGGTTTACTGAAATAATCCAAACATGCTTCACACAGCAACTGCACTGACTTTAACACAGCAGAAAATTAAAATAAGCCACTAACAACCAAGAAGATGAAACCACTCTAAAGGTAATATGATACCAAGACACCTCTCATAGAGGTAATATGATATTTACATCATTATGTCATTTGTATGATTGAATAAAATCTACTTTTACATACAACTTTTTCTATATTTTCACTTTGAAGGAGTGCACAGTGAAACATGAGGTCAGCTTTTCCATAGTTGAAGTCTGACTATAACTTAAGAAAAACAAAGACCAAGCTCATATTTGTGTAGTGAATGACGACACATCTCCAACTTCCACTAACAGATACAATGGCGAACAAATCAAACCTGATCCACGCCTTCATCACATCCAGAATCAACTACTGCAACGGCATTCTTTACGACTCATCATCCAAAGTCCTAAACAAACTCCAGTACATCCAGAACTCTGCTGCCCGTCTGCTCACATCAACCCCCGTCCTCCAGAACCTCCACTGGAGAAGATGGGGGGAAACACTAAAGCCTCTTCTCATGATTTTTCTGAGTGCAAAACACACAACTGTGTGTGTTATCTTTCTATAAGTTTTTTGGTCACTTGTGTTGAAGCCGTGGATCTGACTTAACACCTGATGAGGTTTGGCTTCAGTTGTATTAAAAGAAATCTCACTTGTGTCTTCCCTTTACTGAGACTGGCTTATATGATATTAGCAGTGATATTATGAATCTGTAGAGACAATATTATGATTCACATATTTGCCTCCAAATCCTCACTATCCCATCCATCTATTATCTGTAAAGGCCCCGACACACCAAGCTGATGGTCGGCCGTCGGACAGTTTGGGTCCGTCGGTGAGCGTCCGTCGGCCGTGTTTTTTCGGGGGGTGTCCCGCACCGTCGGCTCGCATTGGAGTTTTTTTTTTCTCCGGTGAGAGAAATCACTCACTTAGCGGTTCAGCTTCAGTGCACGAGGAGAGAAACGGATGTGAGGAAAGCAAGAAAACAAGCAAAGTCAAGAGGAAAAACATTTTTCATCTTCATCTCATCTGATCATTACAATACGCGGATATTTTCACAACGAAATGGCCATCTGGAATGAAGCTAAGTGGTTTGTGAGAGTGGTGTGAAAATAGTTGGCAAACGCAGATACGTATCATAACAACGGCTTTTGACGAATATGGACTACCGCGACCTGCTGGTGTGGAGAGTCATTTCATCTCGCGCAGGCGCAGAACGTACGGGGCAGTCGGCCGTTGGCTGTCGTCTTTGCGGTGTGTTCGAGTGCAACTTTTTGGCTGACACAAAGGTGACGTGAGGCGACTCAAAGGGTGGCCTTCTTCACCACTAGTTCTTTGATGTCGGCTTGGTGTGTCCCCAGCTTAACTACTTATCCTATTCAGGGTCGCGGGGAGGCTGGACCCAGCTGATATTGGGGCGAAGGGCGGGATACACCGTGGACAAGATCACCAGACTATCACAGGACTGACACACAGAGACAGACAACCCTCCACGGAGGAAGAACCTGGAGAAAACCCACGCTAACACAAGGAAACATGCTCCACACAGAAGGGCCCCAACCAAGGTTTGAGCCTGTGACCCTCTTGCTGTGAGGAGGCCCATCCTTACTATTCTTTACTGAAAATACCAACAAAAAAAATTAATTCCAAATAAGACAACCTCATGCAGTGACGTGACAACTTTACTCCTGTGGATTCAGTTTGAGTATTCTAATCATTCATTATGATTGATAATAACGTGAGCAGACAACATGATTTTTCATAATTTCCTTGGTTTGTCCAGGCCGGGGTTTTGACGGTGCAAAGACATTTTTGTCGGCAAGACCACTGATGATCACTGATTATAAATATGGACAAAATGAGTGACACTCACTCTGTTCACTGTCATTCACGTCTTGCAGTGCAGTGTGTCAAAATCACATTTCCTGTTATCACCGGGTCAGGTCTTAACTGGATTCATGCACATGGTTTCCTACAGAGAAGTGGGCTGGAGATGAGTTCAAACCAAAACTACAATTTGGCTTTCATTTTAATTTTTAGTCCTTATAGTTCTCTACCAGACTTTACACAAAATCAAGTCAAGCCGTTCATAAAGACAATAGCCTTCAACCTGTAGGCCTACTGAAATAATCCAAACATGCTTCACACAGCAACTGCACTGACTTTAACACAGCAGAAAACAGACAGGCGTTTTTATAAAAATAAGCCACGAACAGCCAGGAAGATAAAACTGCTCTGAAGGTAATATGATACCAAGACACCTCTCAGAGAGGTAATATCATATTTACATCATTATATAATTTGTGTGATTGAATAAAATCTACTTTTACTTACAACTTTTTCTATATTTTCACTTTGAAGGAGTGCACAGTGAAACATGAGGTCAGCTTTTCCATAATTGAAGTCTGACTATAATTTAAGAAAAACAAAGACCAAGCTCATATTTGTGTAGTGAATGACGACACATCTCCAACTTCCACTAACAGATACACCGGCGAACAGATCAAACCTGATCCACGCCTTCATCACATCCAGAATCAACTACTGCAACGGCATTCTTTACGACTCATCATCCAAAGTCCTAAACAAACTCCAGTACATCCAGAACTTTGCTGCCCGTCTGCTCACATCACCCCCGTCCTCCAGAACCTCCACTGGCTCCCTGTCCCACAACGGATCCAGTTCAAAGTCCTTCTCCTCACTCACAAAGCCCTCCATAACCAGGCCCCCTCCGACCTCACCGCCAACCTGCTCCACCATCAGACTCCTTCCCACTCCCTCTGATGCCGACCTCCTGTCCCAAACACTCAGAACCGAGCACCGGACCCGGGGGGCGACAGAGCATTCGCCATAGCTGCCCCTCTGGACCTCACTCCCCAAACTGCCTTCAATGTGTGATTTTTCTTGTGTTTTATATATTATGATGTTGTATTTACGATCATTTTAACTTTGTAAATTGTCTTTGAGTTTCTTGAAAAGCTCTATATAAATAAAATGTATTATTATTACGATTATTATTAGGGCTGTCAAAGTTAACGCGATAATAACGCGTTAACGCAAATTCGTTTTAACGCCACTCATTTCTTTAACGCAACTTGCGTTTTTTAGGTTGTAGCGGCTGAGTTTAAAGCTATAATGAAGATACTGGTATCATATGAAACCAGAAAACCTAATGAATCCATCGGTACCAACCATGTCATACTAGGGTGTCGAGAAGGAGGCTAAATTTTGCCGAGGAAAAACTGGCATGGCCATTTTCAAAGGGGTCCCTTGATCTCTGACCTCCAGATATGTGAATGAAAATGGGTTCTATGGGTACCCACGAGTCTCCCCTTTACAGACATGCCCACTTTATGATAATCACATGCAGTTTGAGGGCAAGTCATAGTCAAGTCAGCACACTGACACACTGACAGCTGTTGTTGCCTGTTGGGCTGCAGTTTGCCATGTTATGATTTGAGCATATTTTTGTTATGCTAAATGCAGTACCTGTGAGGGTTTCTGGACAATATTTCTCATTGTTTTGTGTTGTTATTTGATTTCCAATAATAGATATATACATACATTTGCATAAAGCAATATATTTGCCCACTCCCATGTTGATAAGAGTATTGCACATTTTGAACAGATAAGAAAATAATCATGGACAATTATGCAACTAATCGTGGTTACATATTTTAAATAGATTGACAGCCCTAATTATTATTAGTTCAGTCTGTTGAGGATATGAACATAAATTTTTTTCTGATTATCTCCTAAAGATAAACAGCCACAGGATGTTTACTCTCCTATTAATGCCCAAAATCACATTTTTGGAACAGTAGCAGTCGGCCTACAGGTTACTCTGCTGTAATGAGGCCACTTGTCTTACCTGATAGTAGGCCTGCTGTTTTACAAGGGTATCCACTCCTTTAGGCCAACAACTTTCCTACTTTTTCTCAACACTTGTGGTGGTGGTGTTGAGGAAATAACCGTGCACAAACACATACACAGCGAGGCTGACTCGGGAGAGTTTGTTGTTTACTACCGTGCACGATCTGTGACCACCAACCAACCAAGGCGGTGCAGGACAGAGATCCTGTCCATCCACCGGAGAGCTACGAGCTGCAAACTATTGCTCTGCTTCCCTATCTATCGCGGAGTGGATCGGTTTCAGAACAATATCTGTCATTGTTTTGAATTGTTAATTGATTTCCAATAATATATATATATACATACATTTGCATAAAGCAAGCATATTTGCACACTCCCATGTTGATAAGAGTATTAAACACTTGACAAACCTCCCTTTAAGGTACATTTTGAACAGATAAAAAATGTGCGATTAATCATGGACAATCATGCGATTAATCGATTGACAGCCCTAATTATTAGTCATTCAGTCTGTTGAGGATATGAACATCAATCTTTTTCTGATTATCCCCTAAAGATAAACAGCCACAGGATGTTTACTCTCCTATTAACGCCAAAAATCACATTTTGGCACAGTAGCAGTCGGCCTACAGGTTACTCTGCTGTAAATTATTTCTCTGTTTCCCTATCTATCGCGGAATGGATTGGTTTCTGGACAATATTTGTCATTGTTTTGAATTGTTAATTGATTTCCAATAATAGATATATATACATACATTTGCATAAAGCAAGCATATTTGCACACTCCCATGTCGATAAGAAGATTGTACATTTTGAACCGATAAGAAATGTGCAATTAATCATGCGATTAATCGCGATTAAATATTTTTAAATAGATTGATATCCTCTGAAGATAAACAGCCACAGGATGTTTGCTCTCCTATTAATGCCCAAAATCTTGAAGCAAAATCAGAAATTTTGGCACAGTGGCAGTAGACCTACAGGTTACTCTGCTGTAATCAGTTTTTTGGGGGGTTTTTTAATTGTTTTTTTGCCTCTTCCTGCACTGTATATTATTCATTTTTGTTATGTTGTATAGTCTTAAATTTCTCAAAACAAATAAATAAAAACAATAAACAAAAACTAAATTAGGCCACTTGTCCTACCTGAATCCTGAGAGCAGTGTAGTAGGCCTGCTGTCTACAAGGGTATCCACTCCTTTTAGGCCAACAAATTTCCTACTTTTCTCAACACTTGTGGTGAGGAAATAACCGTGCACGGAGTGGATCGGTTTCTGGACAATATCTGTCATTGTTTTGAATTGTTAATTGATTTCCAATAATAGCTATATATACATACATTTGCATAAAGCAAGCATATTTGCACACTCCCATGTTGATAAGAGTATTGTACATTTTGAACAGATAAAAAACCCCTAAACATAAACAGCCACAGGATGTTTACTCTCCTATTAATGCCAAAAATCACATTTTTTGGCACAGTAGCAGTAGACCTACAGGTAATTAGGCCACTTGTCTTACCTGATAGTAGGCCTGCTGTTTACAAGGGTGTCCACTCCTTTAGGCCAACACATTTCCTACTTTTTCTCAACACTTGTGGTGAGGAAATAACCCATGCACCCACAGCGAGGCTCTCTGACTCGGAGGAGTTTGTTGTTTACTACCGTGCACGATCTGTGACCACCAACCAAACCAAGGTGGTGCAGGACAGCGATCCTGTCCATCCACCGGAGAGCTACGAGCTGCAAACTATTGCTCTGCTTCCCTATCTATCTGTCGCGGAGTGGATCTGTGTGTGTGTGTTCAGAGAGAGAGAGAGAGGGAGAGGGAGAGGGAGAGAGAGGGAGAGAGAGGGAGAGAGAGACTGTAACGTGCCCTTCGCCATTCGCTCAGTAATGGCTGCGTGCGAGCTGTAAGAATCGTTGGCCAAATGTGAAACTGGGGGAAACCAAAAAACACGAGAGAGAGAACCGTGTCGGTGCAAAAAGCAGCAGGAGTATCTGAAAGTGGGCAGCTGACACATCGCATTGTGTCTGAGCTGTGAGCTGTGATCTGGATCTGGGGGGTAACCCGGAGACCTCCTCGACCGAGCCAGCTCCAGATATCCCGGTAGTGACCGGACCGGCTGCTCCGGAGCTCCACCACACATTGAGTTTGGCTTCATGTGTGTGTGGAAGCTGCAAACTTGTTATGCATGCAATTATAAA